>NC_091122.1:130576120-130914454 GCF_040183065.1 Periplaneta americana | reverse complement strand
TAAAAATAATTTTTTTTTTCCATATAACATAAGGACGGCGGCCGGGTAGCTCAGTTGGTAGAGCAGCTGGCTACGGACTGAAAGGTCCGGGGTTCGATCCCAGGTGGTGACAGGATTTTTTCTTGTTGCCAAACTTTCAGAACGGCCCCGAGGTTCACTTAGCCTCCTATAAATTTGAGTACCGGGTCTTTCCTGGGGGTAAAAGGCGGTCAGAGCGTGGTGCCGACCACACCACCTCATTCTAGTGCCGAGGTCATAGAAAGCATGGGGCTCTACCTCCATGCCCCCCAAGTGCCTTCATGGCATGTTACGGGGATACCTTTACCTTTTTACCTTATAACATAAGGACAGTGTTTTAAATATACAAATTTTCATTATTGTACAAGATAGAGTAATGGAGGAAAAAATGTTGAATATTTCCAAAAATTATACTGCTGTAAGCTGTACTCGTACCTAATCCTTTAAAGGACAAAACTAAAATTCTTTCAATCATGTATTATCATAATACACTGCTTTCTTAAACTGACATAGCGTAAGGTGAATTAAATAAATGACTTTTCCAAAACACGCTATAAAATGTTCAATAAAAACATTTTTTATCTCGAAAAGAAAGCATAAACGAGGAAAATTGTATTAAATTTTTTTTTTTTTTGTTTAAAATATCTTAAATAATAACCCCCTGAAGTTAATGACATTAATTATGTTTCATTATCTATATACGCAAGCCATTTCTTCTCTAACCAAGAGATGATTTGAGTGCGTCATGCTTCGACCATTTTATACTCGCATAAAATAATTTATACGAAACATCAGCCCACTTGTTGATGTGTCTTCTTCGTATTCTGAAGGCGTGTTCCTTGATTACTGTTGTTGAACATTTTATTCCAGACTTTATGTTTATTTGAAGTATTTCCAAGAACTACAGTTAGATATGTTAATAACACAGGTTAACTGCACTCGAAGATCCAGCTGTCAATGCTGGCGTCTTCTCAACAGAGAAGTTCGAAGTTCGATCCTGGACAGATCCTATGAGATTTGAGGTGGACAAAGCTCTGTCATGAAGATTTCCTTTGACTATTTCGGTTTTCCTTCCTGTTCTCACTCCATTATTGATCTAGTATTGCTGTGTGACCATCTCATCGTTACAGAACAGTGTCTGTAGTTGGAAAGTGAAATATTATATTTCTCAATGCAGTCTCAAAAATAATGTGTCCCCCTTTTGTATGACAAACACACTGTGAAATCAACAACATTTAGTAATAATAATTTCAAATAGGCATATGACTCGGTTAAGGGAGAAGTTTTATGTAATATCCTTATTGAATTTGGTATTCCCAAGAAACTATTTCGATTAATAAAAATGTGTCAGTAAAACTTACAGCAGAGTCCGTATAAGCCAGTTTCTATCACATGCTTTTCCAATTCACTGCGGGGTAAAGCAAGGGGATGCACTATCACCTTTACTTTTTAACTTCGCTCTAGAATATGCCATTAGGAAAGTTCAGGATAACAGACCGAGTTTGGAATTGAACGGGTTACATCAGCTTCTTGTCTATGCGGATGACGTGAATATGTTAGGAGAAAATCCACAAACAATTAGGGAAAACACGGAAATTTTACTCAAAGCAAGTAAAGCGATAGGTTTGGAAGTAAATTCCGAAAAGACAAAGTATATGATTATGTCTTGTGACCACAATATTGTACGAAATGGAAACACAAACACTGGAGATTTATCTTTCGAAGAAGTGGAAAAATTGCGTGTTATTATTTTGTTGAGAAGCTTTTGTCATCTAGTCTGTCAAAAATTCTGAAAGTTTGAATTTATAAAACAGTTATATTACCGGTTGCTCTGTGGGGTTATGAAACTTGGACTCTCACTTTGAGAGAGGAAGAGAGATTAAGGGTGTTTGAGAATAAGGTTCTTAGGAAAATATTTGGGACTGAAAGGGATGAAGTTACAGAAAAATGAAAAAAGTTACACACCACAGAACTGCACGCATTGTATTCTTCACCTGACATAATTAGGAACATTAAATCCAGACGTTTGAGATGGGCAGGGCATGTAGCACGTATGGGCGAATCCAGAAATGCATATAGAGTGTTAGTTGGGAGGCCGGTGGGAAAAAAAACCTTTGGGGGGACAGAGACGTAGATGGGAGGATAATATTGAAAATGGATTTGAAGGAGGTGGGATGTGATGGTAGAGACTGGATTAATCTTGCACAGGATAGGGACCGATGACGGGCTTATGTGAGGGTGACAATGAACTTGTGGGTTTATTAAAAGCCATTTGTAAGTAAGTAATAATATAATAATGAAGTTTTATTAATTTGATACTGTATGTGTATAAAGAAATAACGTGTCGGTCTGGGTAGCTGGCCTTTGTGCTCGAGGTTTCGATCCCGGCTCAGGTCGATGAAGTGTGCTTAAATGCAACAGACTCATGTCAGTAGATTTACTGGCATGTAAACGAACTCCTGCGGGACATAATTCCGGCACACCGGCGACGCTGATGTAACCTCGGCAATTGCGAGCGTCGTTAAAGAAACCGTAGGAGAACCGAGAGAAGAATGTATTAAAAGTAGCAGAATGAATGGAAGAGAATATTGAAGATTTAAGGAATTAATAATTATTATTTAAGAAGGGACAGAATGAATTAATATATTATTTTCGAATGAAATGATGTATTGAAAAATAACAATGAATAAGGTCCCTAAGACAAAAAACGCCATGTATATATTTAACGCCACCCTGTTAATTCTTGTTAACGACACCAGATTTTGGTAGTGCACTACTGTAGCCTGTATTCGCTTGCCATGTAGTGATGGAATGAGTTACTAGCTGTCCGCTGACATTTACGAGTGACGTGATATTCCACCATTTTGCTATTGTGTTAATAGTGAAAGGCTGTTGTTATATCAAGGAAAGAGGCAATATTTTGTTTTGTGTGTTGAGCAAATAATAACTATATTAAACTATATATTTTCGTGATCCTTAAACATTCTTTTATGCAGAGAAAGTATTTGCTATCTATAATATTTGAAAATGTTAGAGAAACCGGCTTGTAATGTTATCAAGTACTAGTAACGCTTTAACGCCACGTGGCGTTAAAGGTCTACTGATAAAATTTTAGGTCATGTTAGTACGGTACTCATTTGTTTAACAATAGTTCTCAGCTTTTAGTAGTATTTTCATTGCTGTTATATTCATATTGTGTGAGTGTGGAAACACAAGCAAAAATATCTAGAATGTGCACAGTAATGATATTGGTTCAATAGCTTATCAAACTCTTAATTTGTTTTACTTGTGGGAAAGCATTCATATTTAACTAAGGTTAATGCTTTTATGTTTATAACTTTCTACTGTCTCTCGTATGTTTTTTGAAAGTAAGAAGTTACCGGAAAACATATTTTCCTAATTCATCTGGTGTTTCAGCTTTAGATCAAGAATATTTCATCAGTGATTTTGTACCTTTTATTAACAGAAATTTAAATTTAGTTGCTTAGTTCAATTTGTATTGCTTAGGAAAAATAATTCCTTAATAATTATAAGCGTATAGGTTACTAGAAAATAGGTGGCCTTAATTGGACAAGCTGTTCCTAATAACGCCAGTATACAAACTTTTACTATTTGAGTTGTAATTCTTCTCCAGTATATAATATCATCATTTCATTGTGCTATTTTCTAAAGATTGGATTAAAGTTTTTTGTCATAATTTTTGTGTTTGTAAATGACTTATTTCCAAGAGCAACAGTGAGTTAAGTGTTAAGGTGGAGTTATTTGGTACGTGTACCTTAGATAAAAAGTATTCATAATTCTGAGTAGAGGGATGTATTATAAAGTGACAATGAATGAAAGAAATTATATAACTTAGAAGGAATTATGATTAAAGAATAGCAGCGTCGACCTGGTTGGCGAGTTGCTATAGCGCTGGCCTTCTATGCCCAAGGTTGCGGGTTCGATCCCGGGCCAGGTCGATGGCATTTAAGTGTGCTTAAATGCGACAGGCTCATGTCAATAGATTTACTGGCATGTAAAAGAACTCCTGCGGGACAAAATTCCGGCACATCCGGCGACGCTGATATAACCTCTGCAGTTGCGAGCGTCGTTAAATAAAACATAACATTTAAAGAATAGCAGAATGAACCAAAATAGTACATTATACAACGAGCCTATAATGATAGTAATTAAGACGCGAGTATGTTTGTTTATGAAACGAGCGCAAGCGAGTTTCATAATTTTCATACTCGCGTCTTAATTACCATTATAAGCAAGTTTCATACGACTTTTTATGCTCGACCATATTTCTAACTTGAAATTATTCAGAAGTATTCATTTTATTCGCATCTGACTGAAGAGGGGAAGTGGCCTTGTGCATAGCTCGTAAATTGTGAGATGTGCGCAGACGCGAAAGTATTGATTTTTTCCGTGGAATAATAATGTCATTGACGTTGATATAATCTAGAGAATAACATGAACTAATTTTGATATAACCTGGAAATTGATTTAGAATTGAAAAACGAGATGACAAATTGAATTTATTTGAATATTATTTACAATTAACGCTAATTATTATAGTAACAGAACATAACCTTCTGCGACAGTATTGGATTTCCAGCCTCTGTGACGTTTCCCTCGTTGTCTTTCGACAGCATATCCGAGAATAATCGAAAACCTGAACTTTAATGAATAGGTGTACTTTAATGACTTGCATTAAAGGACTGCTACCAGGTGTATAATTATTACATTTCGGCATGGTCGAGCATAAAGTATTTTGAGAAATGATGCAATGGATTCATGAATGATTGTGAATGAAAGACTATATTGTATAGTGTTAGAATAAGTAAAAGAATGTAGTAAACAGTAACAGATGAATTGCAGAATGTGTCACAGAAAGACGATGAATGCCATTTTAATTAAATAGTGGAAGAATGAATTGAAGAAATGATGAAAGAATGGAACTGGAGAATGAATGAAATCAAAGCTCAGAAAGTGAAATAAAGAAAGAATGCTGCGCGTGTTCTCGGATCGAGCCTGCGTTCCTGCAGTCACTGGTCAGTAGTTGGTTGTCGTGTCGTTAAATAGAACACAAAATAAATAATAACAAAAAGACGCGAGCGGGCATAAGGACGGCGGATAAACTGGGGGTGCTTAACACGACGGGTGGTTTTTGAACGAAGGGGTTTATTGCGTTTATGTTTATATTTTTTCTCTGAAATATGTTTTGTGAATAAATCTTGTAACACGTCGGCCGGGAATTTCAAATTAAAGCGAGCCCTTTAAAAATTTTCTGCGTGGAGGTATATAAGTGCGCCGTATTTCATATTCCGGGCCCGGCGACCTCCCGCGGACCCGCACGGGGGGCGTCCGTGTGCGTTTAATGACGCTCTGTCTACTGTAGTGGCTACGCAGCGGTGGGCGAGGCGATGTGATTTCCATGTACCATATGAGGGACGGATATTTTGATTGATCGATCTGAGGCTTTAGCTGCGGCTACAGGGTTCAGTTCCTGGGAATGCAACCTCAGATTTCGCTCGTGGTAATACCTACCCCAATATATTGTGCTGTGATTTCTCCTGCTGCGACCTAAGACAGAGAAGAGCTTCTTAAAACGTCAAGTTGCTGTAGAATTGATTCCTCTCCGGCGGGTTAGTGTGTACTTTCTTCTTGTTCTTCTTCTTCTTCTTTTATAAAACTATTAGCCTGTTAATGAATGCAATGAACATCTTTTCTATAATCTACCAATACTTCTTTTCACTTCAGATTAACCACAGCCGTGTATTTATTATTTTTATTTATTTATTTATTTATTTATTTTACCTGGTAGAGATAAGGCCATCCGGTATAGCATAGTTGCGCCCAGCGGTCAATTGGGAGGCCTAGGCACGGCATAATTGCGCCCCGAAGAAATCAGGTAGCAGAATGGACTTGGCATAAGTTGCGCCCCAATGGGCATAGTACACACGAAAGTGATTATCATAAAATAAATAAATTACTTAAAAATATTACAGTGATAGCTGCATTGAAATCAGGTAGGCCTAGCATATGATCAATTTTGCTATTTAAAATAACACTTTTTTATCGATCACACACAATAAATGAACTGCATTTTTTGTTTGTACATCGATATCTTAACCTTACGGTACAGGGTTTCAAAAAATTGAAACTTACAACCATTGTGAATTATTAACTCTTTACCCTTTTCACTAAACTTAACATTCATTTTAAATTAACCTCACTATACGCCACAGACGGTGTGAAAATCACTAATAAAATGTCAACACTGCTAAGTCCCCATATTCTAACAGCTTACTCATTTGAATATGTCAGTTGATAAAGTACTGCCAACTTCATGGTGTTCATTTTGACAGTAGGCTATTGATAATCACAGCATAAACAGTAGAAAAATAATTAATAAAGTACTGCCAACTTCATGGTGTTCATTTTAACGGTAGGGTATTGATATTCACTGCATAAACAGTGGAAAAACAGTTAATAAAGTACTGCCAACTTCATGGTGTTCATTTCAAGGGTATCGATAATGAATATTAAATCGAATAAGAAATCAATAAGTTTAGTTGATTACGAGGCTCGAGTTTCCGTAGTGTCTTTTTCTCTACCTATTTCATCGGGGCGCAACTATGCCATACCCCTTCTGCTACCTGATGGGAACGGGGCGCAACTATGCATACAAAACAGGGACCCTTTTTATCTGCTGCATCTTATCTGACCGTGGGGCGCAACTATGTCCTGCCCAAGGCCATCAGGCCTTCTCTTCCCCTCTACCAGGGGATTACAACTACAATATTAAGAATACAATTACAGTTATAATTACAATTAATATTAAATTTACAAATACAATAAAAATCAAAGTACTAAAAGATTAACTGATTAATAAAAGCTAGACAGTTTATTGTAAAAGTTAAGAAGAGAGAAGCATTTCTTTTATTGATTAAGTAAAAATTAAACCTACTCTACGCAGCAAGAAAATGCTTAATAAGTTTGCTTTTGAACGCGACTAAATATGGTAATGATTTTCTTAAAATTTCGCGTGTCATTTTTTAAATTTAGTTTTTTTAATAAAGTATGAAATTTTCGCGATAATGTCGCAATAAAATACTATTGCCTACTTTCTGAAAAGGCAGTTACCTGTACATTCAGAGTTATCTATGATTTAACATGCTTATATGTTTAAAATGAGTTTCCGAAACAGCAGTTATCGTCATCTTTACAGTTATCTGTGCTCCAACTGGTAACTGTGCTTCGGCCTGTAGTTACCTGGCTGTTAGTTCTGATTCGAACAAATACCGAATGCGACGCTACTGCATTACAGTTTTGTAAACTATAATAACTGATATTAAATAATAATATAGATCAAAATAAATTGATTTACTACATGATCTGTATAGTTTTAAAAATTTGGCATTGTATTTACGTAACTTGTAACCATGACTTTCGAGGTCTCTCTTTCCTTCTTTTCCCAGGCAGATACATTCCAGCACCATTTTAGATAACCTTTCTTCTGGAATTCTTCCCACATGCATACACCAGGTCAACTGCTTGTATCTCACATAATCCAAAACAGGATGTTGAGTGTACATTTCGTCTCGTATAACAGTATTTATAATTTTTTCTAATTTCGAATGTTTCGCTGATCTTAAAAAATCAATTTTCAGTGGCATGAGTTTTGATGCTGACTTTTTTTACACAACAGAGGTTAAATAAAATTATTATTATTATTATTATTATTATTATTATTATTATTATTGATGGCAAGATGTAGTAATGCATGCTGGTGGCCCGAGAAGTCACAATTTAACACTTTGTTTATTTAGTGCATTATAGTAAGTTTTCAATTTATTACATTTCTTTTACATTTATTAACACATTTTAAGGGTATTTTACGCGTTGTGTAGAAATTAATTTTTTACGCGTAACTTCCCCAACCCTATCTCTGCTTCTCCTTACTGTCTTACAATATTAGGGAGATTGTTGTACCTTGAATCACTTTTCATTCTTTATTATTATTATTTTTTTTACATTTGGAAATAATTATTGAAGATTTCTTTATAGGTATTTTTCCGTTTCACAGATCTATTGAGGATGAAAAAAAATGAAGGGGTAGACTATGTACAGTATTCCATTGTACAACATGTTCGTGTCCTTGGATCGTACCCTCCTGTACCTTGGAGCATTGGAACACGGGAATATAGGTAGAAACATAGCTGTAAAACCTCACAATAATTAAAAAATGTATTGCCATCATTTTCAGACTTATTCGGTTGAGATTTTAATTCCTGGAGGAACCATAACTGCTTCAACAGCTTTCTTCAAGGCATCCGTATCAATTCAGGTATTCTTAACTCCAGACTTATTTCGTGGCATGATCTTAAAACAAAAACAAAACAAAACCCGATAACATCATGTTTCTTGGTACAAGATGTTTTGCGATCCAAGATACAGGAGGGTGCACATTTAAACAAATATGGTTTCCTAAACTAGAGATGAGAATAAATCATCGAAAATAACATACCTATTTATTCACCAGATGATAGGGAACACACCGTACTTCATTGATAGTTACAAATACAATTTGGTTTCGTGTTAGAAAACATATAAAAATGAACGAAATATTTACTTTTGGCACCAAAAAAAAAAAAATCTTTCCTCCACACTTTGTAATAAATCAAACCGGAACTATGACCAGAGCTACCTAGCGGGATTCTCTACAATCTACTTCAGTTTGAGTCGGCTAGGTAGAAGCAAAAATGAGAAAAACAATGATCCAAGATAAACTATGCTCAAGGTACAACTCTCTCCCCTAATCTTGATGAGTTTGACATAGCATTACGATCTTTGGAATAATACAGCAAAATTCAAAATTGTTTATGCCCTCAGCCACACTTTACCGGCCAGTGGTTGGTCTTCCAGATTCTTTCCACTTCTCATAATAGCAAAACTTAGGATTATGTCCAATATCTCAAGAAGTGAGTGCCGTAGATTTCTTGAAACTATACACAACGTTTACATCATCTTTCGGTCGGTTTCCTCTACAGGTTGTGAACTGCGTCTTGGCTGCTCTTCCACTTTTTTATTTTGTTTCCCCTCCCCCCCCCTCTTCTTTTTGTAACTGAATCGGGAGACGCAAGGAAGGAAGGTTGTGGCAGTCCTCGTCTTGAGACTGGTCGGCCGTACGTAACACAATTTTATTCTCATATTCGATGGCTTCCTTCCACGTCAGCTGACGGGTGAGTCTCCGCACATCGCCCACGATTAACCCTGAATATTCTTAACACTCAGACAGGTCCGTTAATTAACTTTTATTTGCATCGACCTGATCTTAAAGCTAACGCGTTGTTTCGGTTGTGAGTAATTCAGTGAGCTGCAACCGGGGAATTAAGAACCATTATAGTACCTCAGTCGACAGAGGAAATTACTTTGAACTTGGAATACGTGAGTTCTTTACAAGGGGGAATCGGATGACTTTTCCTTTCACCATAAGTTTTAAATGGATTTGTAATTTACCCTATTTTTTTTTCTTGTTGCGTAACTATGATTATATACAACCAAACACATTAAGTAAAAAATACTGTATTACTTCTGAGAAAAAGAATATATAATGTATGCGTATAAACTTAGAATTGGAAAATGAAATGCACATAAAGAGAAACAACTTAACAAAAATAATATTTTGAGGGTTCAGTTCTGTTAAGAGTTTTCAAAATGCCTTTTTATCAGAGGTAATAATTTTGACTTAATGTGTTTTGATTGTAAGCCGTCGATATTCTTGTGAATGCCATCCACAGCTTCACGGTTACCACACACTTCCTCGTTATCAGTGTTAAGGAATGGTGATAACTTAATGTCCTTGCTCACTAAATATATATGCAGGATACCATATTATAATATGATGAAAGGACACTAATTAATAGAAAGAAGAGGAGCAGGAAATACTTAATAGGATGTTTTTTTCCGGCTCTTCAAAATTGTCAGTCCCTTGACTCGATCGGTGAACCCGGAGTGAGCAAAGTGGTCGCATAGACTTGGAAGTCACACAAATCCTTCTCCACTGTCCTATGACACCTTGCAAGGACGCGTTCTGATGTTCCTTTTACATTATCATTCCTCAAGCTGTCTCTTTTGATCATTAAGCAGGAAGTGAGAGGATAGAAATAGAAGAAAAAGAGAAAGGAGTACTAGAAGGAGGTAGAGCAGGAGGAACACAAATAGAGGGAAGAGAAAAAAATCCGCCCAGAGAAACGAACAGAAGAGAAAGGAGAAAAAAAAGAAAGAAAGAGGTAGCTCCAGGAGGAGCAGTAGAAGGAGCGGAAGTAAGGAAAGAGGCAGTGGGAAGTACAGGAAAAAGGAAAGAGAAAGATAGAAACAGGAGGAAGAAATGAGGCAATAGAAGGAGCAGGAAGAAAGAAGAAAAGATGCAGTAGGATGAGCAGAAGGAAGAAAAGATGCAGGAGGATGAGCAGAAGGAAGAAAAGATACAGTAGGATGAGCAGGAGGAAGAAAAGATGCAGTAGGATGAGCAGAAGAAAGAAAAGATGCAGTAGGATGAGCAGGAGGAAGAAAAGATGCAGTAGGATGAGCAGGAGGAAGAAAAGATGCAGTAGGATGAGCAGGAGGAAGAAAAGAAGCAACAGGCGAAGGAGGAAGGAAAAAGGCAATAGGAGTAGCAGAAGGAAGATAAGAGGCAACAGTGGAAACAGGAGGAAGGAAAAAGACAACAGAAGCAGCAGGAGGAAGAAAAGAGGCAACAGGAGCAGGAGGAAGAAAAGAAGCAGTAGGATGAGCAGGAGGAATAAAAGAGGCAACAGGAGCAGGAGGAAGAAAATCAGTAGGATGAGCAGGAGGAAGAAAGGCAACAGGACCAGGAAGAAAAGAGGCAACAGGAGCAGGAAGAAGAAAAGCAGTAGGATGAGCAGGAGAAAGAAAGGCAACAGGACCAGGAAGAAAAGAGGCAACAGGAGCAGGAAGAAGAAAAGCAGTAGGATGAGCAGGAGGAAGAAAGGCAACAGGACCAGGAAGAAAAGAGGCAACAGGAGCAGGAGGAAGAAAAGAAGCAGTAGGATGAGCAGGAGGAATAAAAGAGGCAACAGGAGCAGGAGGAAGAAAATCAGTAGGATGAGCAGGAGGAAGAAAGGCAACAGGACCAGGAAGAAAAGTGGCAACAGGAGCAGGAAGAAGAAAAGCAGTAGGATGAGCAGGAGAAAGAAAGGCAACAGGACCAGGAAGAAAAGAGGCAACAGGAGCAGGAAGAAGAAAAGCAGTAGGATGAGCAGGAGGAAGAAAGGCAACAGGACCAGGAAGAAAAGAGGCAACAGGAGCAGGAAGAAGAAAAGCAGTAGGATGAGCAGGAGAAAGAAAGGCAACAGGACCAGGAAGAAAAGAGGCAACAGGAGCAGGAAGAAGAAAAGCAGTAGGATGAGCAGGAGGAAGAAAGGCAACAGGACCAGGAAGAAAAGAGGCAACAGGAGCAGGAAGAAGAAAAGCAGTAGGATGAGCAGGAGAAAGAAAGGCAACAGGACCAGGAAGAAAAGAGGCAACAGGAGCAGGAAGAAGAAAAGCAGTAGGATGAGCAGGAGGAAGAAAGGCAACAGGACCAGGAAGAAAAGAAGCAACAGGAGCAGGAAGAAGAAAAGAGGCAACAGGAGCAGGAGGAAGAAAAACAGTACGGTGAGCAGAAGGAAGAAAAGAGACAACAGGACCAGGAGGAAGAAAAGAGGCAACAGTGGAAACAAGAGAAAGAAAAGAAGCAGTACTGTGAGCAGGATGAAGAAGAGGGGCAACAGGAGCAGGAGGAAGAAAAAAAAGACAACATAACCAAGAGGAAAAAGAAGCAAGAGGATGAGCAGGAGGAAGAAAAACAGTGGGATGAGCAGGAGGAAAAAAAGAAGCAGTAGGATGAGCAGGAGGAATAAACGAGACAGTAGCATGAGCAGGAGGAATAAAAGAGGCTGTAGGATGAACAGGAAGAAGGAAAGAGGCAATAGGGTGAGCAGGAGGAAGAAAAGAGGCAGTAGAATGAATAGGAGGAAGAAAAGAGACAGTAGCATGAGCAGGAGAAAGAAAAGAGGCAGTAGGATGAGCAGGAGGAATAGAAGAGGCAGTAGGATGAGGAGAACAATGAAGAGAGGTAACAGGAGCAGTAGAAGGAGCAGCACGAAGAGTAGAGGCAGCAAGTGGAGATGACAAAAGTAGCTGTTGGGATTCCAGCAACAGAAGAATGATAAATATATTCTGGACAACCTCGACACAGATGGCGTAATCAATAGCACCTTGAACCTTACTGGAAAAGGTCCTATCAATTAATCGAAGTTTGATGATGATGATGATGATGATGATGAATTGATGTTAAAATACTGATTATATCAGCACAAAATAAATATATGAGCTACATCTACACTTGATATAATTGATAAATAAATTATTTTTAGACTGCAAAATCTATACGTACTGTAATGTGTGACGAAGGAATTTGTTCTTGCAGATACGCGTCGACATCAATAACAGAGCAATGTAGACGGCCGTTAACATCCTGACTTCTCACAAGGCGTCCAACTCGTTTTCCATTAGCGTGTGGAGTTGTTAATAAAATCAACCCAGGGGGGTCTTCCCGTTCGGACTTGGTTATTTGAACATGTGTCAGATCAACAGGAGATGCGGGTTCAATTCTCGTCTGAATAGCGACAATTCACCACATCAGCGTACATCACGCGTGTTCATTAATAGCCGTCTGCACGCACATACCTTGCTAACACTAGCTAATGCCTGTACATTATAGATGCGTTAGAAATAGGCGGCCTAATATGTCAATTGTTGCAGCGGAGCATGGCAAAACAACGATACAATTTTTCACTACCACTATCTTCTTCTTCTTCTTCTTATTCTTATTATTATTATTATTATTATTATTATTATTATTATTATTATTATTATTATTATTATTATTACTATTATTACTCTCTTCCTCATTATTTATTTATTTGCTTTGGTTATTGTTGCGTGGATCACAATAGCCTGGATACCTTTCATTCGAATATATATCTACCTTCTGGGATAGTCGTTGTAATTGAATAGAGTTAAGAAAGTGTTTTCTTGGCGCGCAGTTCAGTTGGTGAATGGATCATGATTGTAGTTCACCAGTGGCGTACTCAGAATTTTGTCAAGGAGGGTGTCATTATTAAAATTGTTTACAATTTACATTGTCAGTATTTTAAATGTAGTCTATTATTATTATTATTATTATTATTATTATTATTATTATTATTATTTCTCCTTTCTTATTTATTTATTTGCTTTGGTTATTGTTGCGTGGATCACAATAGCCTGGATACCTTTCATTCGAATATATATATCTACCCTCTGGGATAGTCGTTGTAATTGAATAGAGTTAAGAAAGTGTTTTCTTGGCGCGCAGTTCAGTTGGTGCATGGATCATGATTGTACTTCACCAGTGGCGTACTCAGAATTTTTTCAAGGAGGGTGTCATTATTAAAATTGTTTACAATTTACAATGTCAGTATTTTAAATGTAGTCTATTATTATTATTATTATTATTATTATTATTATTATTATTATTATTATTATTATTGCTGTATTCCTCCTTTCTTATTTATTTATTTATTTGCTTTGGTTATTGTTGCGTGGATCACAAAGCGTGGATATCTTTCATTCGAATATATATCTACCCTCTGGGATAGTCGTTGTAATTAATTGAATAGAGTTAAGAAAGTGTTTTCTTGGCGCGCAGTTCAGTTGGTGCATGGATCATAATTGTACTTCACCAGTGGCGTATTCAGAATTTTGTCAAGGAGGGTGTCATTATTAAAATTGTTTACAATTGACATTGTCAGTATTTTAAACGTTGTGTATTATTATTATTATTATTATTATTATTATTATTATTATTATTAAAAATATGAACTGTCAAATGCACAAAACGTTAAACGAACGTTTCACAAGGCAGTCAGAACTCAAACTAACAAACAGATGAATACTGTTCTTAAAATGAGTTTAAAATAGAAAATGCACAATATTTAATATCTGTACCGAAGAACTGTCAAAACAATCTTTTCGATATGTTTCATAACAAGTTAAATTTCATATTGTGTCGGCTTGATTTTATTACAAGGTCGATACTAGACAGTAGATATCTCTACAATAAAGATAGCATTGTTATAATTCGAACGTGCCGCAGCATCAAGCACAGGGATTATATTAAAGGTGGGGTAGGAGGACTATGACTTATGTCGATGTAGATCTTGTTTCTCTGACAGTGGAAAAGTAGAGAAGGGAAAACGATCATGAATAAAAAGTAATGAAAAAACCCCCCTTCTGTACGCCCCTGTGCTTCGCGCATATATTCTCAATCTCTAAATTTATGTATTTACAGCATTTGTTATATATAATTGAACAAACAATTATTGTTTTGTGAATATTGAAAAAATGAATGAATATAATTGAGAACGTAATATTCTAAATGTGCAAAGTGCCAAAAACAACTTTCTGAGATACTGATGAAAAATGCGCTGCGAAATGCATGTTGAGATACAGATGCCTCAAACTAGCAAGCTGCCTCGTTTGCGCAGGCGCATAGAGCACTTCTCCCCTACCACTGTCCGCCTACTGCTGTGCACTATGGACTAGAACGGTACAGCTCAGTTGTAATAACAGTTGAGAAGGCTGCATAGGGAGGGTACATCTTGAATACATTGTCAAGAGGTGAACTTTTCAGATAATATGACTATACCTGGGTATCGGATCCTAGGTGGGCCCCCTCCGTTAGCTCTACTACTTCCCCTCTCCAGGCAGCTTCCTAGTTTGAGGCATCTGTACCTACAACACCGTCTTTTGACGCACGAATGAGTCACAGTTGAGCTACGACAAAACAATTTTGTATGATATTCTCATATGGATTTATTTTATTGGGTTATTTTACGGCCCTATATCAACATCTCAGATTATTTAGCGTCTGAATGAAATGAAGGTAATAATGCCGGTGAAATGAGTCCAGGGTCCAGCACCGGAAGTTACCCAGCATTTGCTCTTATTGGGTTGAGGGAAAACCCCGGAAAAAACCTCAACCAGGTAACTTTCCTTGACCGGGATTCGAACCCGAGCCACCTGGTTTCGCGGCCAGACGCGCTGACCATTACTCCACAGGTGTAGACTTTTCATACGGATGTTCCTCCCTTAGAAGAAAATGAAATTTGAAAAATTGGCACTTAGTACATTTAGAATGTTAGGTCTTCAGTTAGGCTCTTTTAATGTGTAACCATTAATAATAATTAACCAGAAAAAATTAAATAAAATTAGATGTAATAAAACTCAGAATAGAGCCACCGGCGTAGCTCTGTTGGCTAAGGCGCTTGCCTGCCGATCCGGAGTTGCGCTCGGGCGCCTGTTCGATTCCCACTTGGGTAGATTACCTGGTTGGTTTTTCCGAGGTTTTCCCCAAGCATCAGGCAAATGTCAGGTAATCTATGGCGAATCCTCGACAAATATCATCTCACCATCACCATTTCCATCGACGCTAAATAACCTCGTAATTATACAGCGTCGTTAAACAACCAAGTAAAGTAAAAAAAAAAACTCAGAATATGGATCACAACTGTAATACACGCAACCACTAACGTTGCATTTAAGCGCGCGACCATTGGAGGCTTAAGAGTTATTTTATTTGTGTTCTTTAATTATAGTTTATGCTATGTTGCGGAGTTGCATCGTCCCGCTGCCGCTAAGGAGGAATATGTTGCGGATTGAATCGACACACTCCCGCTAGAAAGTAAAATGCGCGTAGAATATTACAGAAGTGATAAAGGATTTTTTCCCAGAATAACTGTCCACTTTAACGTTCTACGTTAAAAATGTAAAAGGGTTACAAATAATGCTACGAGTAAGATTGATTTAAGTTGGCATAAAAGCTATGGTTATGAGTTCAAATGCTGTCTCAGGAAAAAAAATGTCTATGTGTCTATGGTTTTGTTATCTCAAGCGAAGATCCATATGACTGGGCTTCCGTTTTAAAGAGTTTGATGTGTAAGACTGGTATTGCCTTATACCGCCGAGAAGGCAGCATTGACAAAAATATTTAAG
The DNA here is from genome assembly GCF_040183065.1 of Periplaneta americana. Lineage (NCBI taxonomy): Eukaryota > Metazoa > Arthropoda > Insecta > Blattodea > Blattidae > Periplaneta > Periplaneta americana. The sequence goes on along the minus strand of NC_091122.1, from coordinate 130,898,347 downwards.
AATTAATAAATAAGAAGAATAGGCCTATATAAAAGAAGTGACGCAATATAAAATCTCTTACGTGAAATAAAACTTCCTTAAATATCAGACAAAATGAAACAATTCCTAGAATGAATGGATGAACAATAACAATTAAATATAACCTTATTTTTGTCCTCGTTTTACTTCAACTATAAAATCTTCCACATCTCTTTAGTATGTAGCCTATACTACATTACTCGAGTGGCGCAAAAAAGAACCTAATGCAACCGGTTCTAGCAGGAAAGAAGAAGCCAATGAAATACTTACCCTGATTACCACGAGTGCAATGCTTCGCGAAACCTCTCACGATGTCTACAGTGTGTCTAAAAATGTCATACATGTTTCCTTCCTTTTTGTTATTTGATTTGAATTCCAATGCTCAGAAACTCGAAGCAAACAAATTCAAAATCCTAAACCTACATTCTTATAACATTTATTGTCCATTTTAAAATATTTTAGTCTGTTATTTAATGACACTGCATCAACTACTAGCTTATTTAACGTAGATGAAACTTTCAATAGCGAGATGAAGTCAGGATTGGCTGTGGGATTACCTGATATTCGCCTTACAATTAGAAAAACCCTCTGAAGAAACCCATGAGGCAATTAGCACAAGATGGAATCTAATTCATTCCTTGGCGCAGCACGGTATCGGCAGGGAAACGCGCCTACAGCTCATGCATTTAGTCAAGACACTCGCGATGCGCAGTAGGGGAACAACGTTTCTGTGGCTGGGGTAGGAGTAGAAGGGAAGGTCGGGCGTGTGTCTATCGAGTTCAAGGCAAAGACTAACCCATTCCCCTATAATTCGTAAGTAGACTCATTCGATCTCGTGCGCAGCTCTGTAGGAAGAGTGGGGGAGTGTCTGGACATAATGCATGAGCTGTACCTATTAAGCTACTCCAATAGCTTTTAACATTATTTCCTCTCTAATTTACTTTTTGATCTTGCCGTCCTTTTATTTTACCCTATTTTTTCTGATCATCTTTTTCTTATTATTTGTTGTAATCATAACTGGTTATAATTCGAACAACTTCGAGTATTAATGAATAGCATGACTCCTAGAGACAAAAAAAAAAAAAAAAAAAAAAAAAATACGGAACATTCAGCACTGATTTTAAAAATGGAGTTCTGATGTATATTTTATATCGTGCTTATCCATGTTGTCTAAAACAATAAAATAAAATACGATAAAATGCTACTATTGAAAATAAAGTACCTACTTAAAGAATAAATCCAACAAAATATTTTGAAACTGTGCTCATTACAAAATAAATTCGCTAGAGTATACACTGTTGCTTATAAATCAGTTACTATTATAGAGTACTTTTCTTAAAAGAATGAATTTCTGTAAAAGCATTAGTCTAACAAGCAAATATTCTGAAGGGGCAGATGAAAAAAATATTTTTATTTCTTTCACCATATTAATAATGTCAAAAGAAGTGCTTATACAAATTTTGGCCACTTGACCGCAATTACGAGGGCCAAAAAAAATAAGTTTGCCAGGGGCCGTTAACAGAAAGAAAACACAATTTAATTGGAAAAATTTATTGGAACAGACACAACAATTGTTGAGCTATTTTTCAACATATTCCCACTGGAATTGAGACATTTGTGATATCACGGGATGGACAGAGAGGTGCAGACGGCTGTCAAACGCTGGTTCCGATCCCAGGCGGCTGACTACTACGACACAAGGATAAAAAAACTGATCCTATGGTATAACAAATGTCTCAGTTCCAGTGGGGGATATGTTGACAACGCAAAAATTTCTGTATGTGTTTCAATAAATCTTTCCATGTAATTATAATTTTTTCTGTAAACGGCCCCAGGAAAAATCACTTTCTGGACCACCTCGTAATTGCGGTCAAGTGGCAAAAATTTGTATAAGCACTTCTTTTGACATTATTAACATGGTGGAAGAAAAAAAAATAACTTTTTTAATCTCCTCCATCAGAAAGTTTGCTTGTAAGTCATGAAATTAAAACACAATTCTCATAGAAAGATGATTTCATAATAATCAGTGATTCTATTGTCTTCATGCGCAACTTGCTCTTCTTATCGGTTCACAGTGAGTCCGTGTGGGAGAACAATATTTGTCAGTATTTGCATTTGTACCAGGGATACACATAACGAACTCTGTTACTTTTTTAAATTTGGGAGCTTTTCATAAACACTTTTGAACAGATCCATAGTCCATCGCTGTGGAGTAACGGTTAGAACGTCTGACCGTGAAACGAGCGGACCCGGGTTCAACTCCTGGTTGGAACAAGTTACCAGGTTGGAGTTTTCTCCTGGGCTTTCCCTCAACCAATTGAAGCAGAATTGCTGGGTAACTTTCGGCGTTGGACCTTGGACTCATTTCACCATATAAATTCATATATCATCATCATCACCATCCATACCGTAGCCCGGGTTAAGTTCAGGGTGCGGCGTGCTGTACTTGTAAAAAAGCGCGGCCGTTCGGCTATCCAGTCATTCTCAGAATAGTGCCCACGTGCATCAACGTCGGTTAGTGTAACCACCACTTAAAATTGTCATCTAACCTCTGGTTAAGCATTTTTACAGTGGATCGACCTCGGTTACGACTTAAATAGGAGGTTAACCACAGTAATCTATAACCGGCCATTTTCGAGCGGTTAAAGGAGATAACCAGTGATTAGGAGAGCAAGTAAAGCAAAATGGCGGCCAGAGCCACAGATGTTTACTTCGAAGACGATTATTATTGTACAGTACTTGAATTACTTGGATAGAGCGTGGGCGTGAAGTTTCTTTAGTGGAAAGAGAGAATCTTTACGAGGAATTAGGTGACAGAAAATTTCAGGAGGGATTCTGTTTATCAAAATCTACAAATGGCTCACTTGCAATAACTCAAAAACAGTTATATTTCTTCTGTTGATCAGCTCCTTATGTTAAGATTCTATGTAACTGTTATTTTCTGTATTTTAAGAGGGAATACTTGAATATCTCTTTCTCTGTCACTGGCTGAACAAAGAGAGGTTATGGATGGATCTTAGGATAATGAACAGTATCCTGGTGTAAATGGGATCTTGGGTCGTACACACATTTCTACTAATCTTCTGCATCCTTTTCCTTTATGGATATTCCTTCTTTATTATATAATATATTTAAATCTATTAAGCAAGTCTATCGATACTTAACCTCACATTGGGATATAATCCTTTTTTGCATTCAATTTTCTATTTTGTACGATTTTAACCTAACAGCATTGAAAAACAAAGAAATGCAACTCGCAAACATAACAGCTCCCAAAGGCAAACAAATGCAACGCGAAAATGTAGGACATGTTCACTTCGATGTAGCACGGAGTGAGCGCAGTCGTTTTTAGATGTTAACTATTATCTTTGCTGTGGTATGAATGCTTTCCTTTAGTCATTTTGTAGAAACAGTGTACCATCATAGACTTTGCTCTGGTTAAATGAAGTGTCAGCTAACTATGTTTAAGTAATCGGTGATTATGAATGGTGCACAGAAATTACATTTTAACCACGGTTACTGTTTAACCGTCGTTTCGTAATCTATGATTACTGCGTTTTTAACCGATGTTGATGCACTTCGCCATAGGAGTAGTAAGCACAATAAGCCTCAGGATGCAGTGCAAGCCTTCGAGTCCCTCTCCGTCCAAAAGAAAGAGAGAAAAAACAGATTTATCCAGACTTTATTTAAGTGTTTCGATTTAAGAATTTCCTTCGTTTGCTAGTATCTTCTTTGGAATTCTGGATATTTTTCACATTTAAATATCATCAATCAAGTGACATCCAATAATGTTAGATAAGGCAGCATTTCGCTTCATAATATGAGCTGTTCTAAGAATAGTATGTACGTTCCTTGTCGCTTCCAATGTAGCCAATGTAGCGAATTCCAATGTCACCGACAACAATGGAAGTTGATATTTATAATAATATAGCATTTGATAATCCCAGTTTTGATTTTTCAGTCACTAATTTTTTAATAGGGACAAAAACATGTCCCGAATGCCTCTTTCGGGACAACAGGACACATCAGCGAAATATTCCTCTTTTGCGTCCTTGCAAGGAAATTTTTAGCCCTAAGGAAGAATTTTTAAGCGACCTACAATCCTGTTGACCACTTGTCTCACTCCGATTTTCGCCGCTCCATTGAAGGAAGGATAAGTTAGAAGAAAAAAAAATTGAAAATGGTGGTAAATTAATAGCTACCTTAGCTAATCTTTTGTATCAGAATTTGCAATATTCCTCTTTTGTACTTCGAACATAAACGTTAGGTTATCGTTAACATCTGCAATATTGAAATAAAAATTTTCTTCTCGTTCAAATGTGAAACATTGTCTTTCTGTAGTGTTTAATTAGGCCTAATGTTCGTAAGCGAGCCTAAAGGCGAAAACATCAAGCTGTTAACAAAATAATAGTTTAGTTTATTTAAATGTCACTAAATGATATAAAAATACAATAGGTTTCGTCAAAGTTAAAACTATTTACATAAAATTGAGTTAAAATTACATTCAATAGGTATTCCTGTACTGTGTAAAAGTTTTTGCAAAAAGCACGTCTTTTAATTTGGTTTTAAAAATTCTACTATTATCAGTATTTATAATAGCAAGTGGAATTTTATTAAAAACTTTCACACCCACAACAAAATGGCTATTACAAACCTTGGATAATCTACATTTAGGATCAGTTATGTTATGGTTATTTCTAGTCTTATGATAATGTACTGTTTTACCAGAATCATATTCATGTATGCCCAGATGTTCATATATTGAACATAATATTAGCAAAAGCATACAATGAAGAGAGAGTCAGAATTCCAAATGCATTAAATAAGGGCTGACAATGTTATCTTGGCCACAACTGTTAAGAATACGCATAGTTTTTTCTGAAGAAGAAGAAGAAGAAGACGAAGAAGAAAGAAGAAGAAAAACATATTTTCCAGTGGCATTATTTCCCAACAACAAAACTCTGTAATTCAAATTAGACTGAAAAAAACATGATAGGCATTTAATAAGACACTGACAGGAATCAATTGTTTTAAATCTTCTGAATAAGTAAATAATCTTTGACAATTTGACGCACAACGCTCGAGTATGTTCCTTCCAGGTAAATTTGCTATAGAGATAAAAACCTACAAGTTTAGCAATTATTATGTATCAATTATTATAAGGACTAAATACAAAACCTTGAGTTTTACTCAGATTAAGACTTAGACCGTTAGCATTAAACCATTCAGATAAATTATGTAATGTGCTTGCCATATTTATATCTGTGTCATTAAAAGCTTTCAAAACAGTCGTATCGTCTGCGTATGAAATAATTTTATCGGGTATGGCAGTTGATTGGTCGTTCACAAAAAGTATAAATAGAAAAGAACCCAGTATGGATCCCTGCGGGACCCCTATATTTATATGCTAAATAGAATTTTTTTATCATTTATATCTACAATTTGCTGTTTGCCTGTGAGATACGACTTAATTGTAGATAATTCCTTTCCTTTTACATCATAAAAAGAGAGCTTATTTGACATAATATCATGAGACGAACAGCCAAAAGCTTTGTTAAGATCGCACATACAAATAGAAGAATTGCGTTTGTCTTCAAATACTTGCAGTATCCAAGGACCAAATATTCTATAGTTAAAGTAGTGGATTTGCTAAGATCTAAAACCAAACTGTTCCTTATACAGTAAATAACAGTGTCACCAAAAAAAATTCAATATTACTGTATATATATTCTAAAAGTTTACGACGAAGAAACGCAGTATGAAGAGTGTTTTCTCCGAATACTTAAGTTGCTTCATTAGGCTAACTCCACTTCATCACCTCAACAACTTCGTACTAAGAAATCAGAAACTGCCAACTTCCCAACCACACATTGTTAACGTGTGCTACTTGTCACCAAACGGTAAACGCGAGTGAAATCATCACTCTGATCCCTTATTTGGTTGATGAGGTGGGGCACAGGCCTCCTTGCTGGAGGAGTGCCAGTGGAGTTGCCCACTTCCTCGATGGTTGCGCCAGGTTCTGAGTAGGTGGGAAGTACTGAAGTACAATTCGAAAATAACCGGGCGCTGCAAATCGTGCCGCATCCAGGGTTCTTCGCTCTTATGTAACACTTGGCGAGGCTTGCAGCAGCTTGCAATTGTTATTCAAGGGCAATTGGGTCGAGCCCCATGCTGGGCAATTCGAATGTAAGTCAGTTTGTTTGCGCGAGTACAATCTTACTCTCGTCTTCTTTTATAGGCCTACTTGTTTTATTTATTTCGTTATTTTCTTTGTGTCTTTCTCTCAGTTATCTTTCATATCTCTCTTTATTTCTTCCCTTTCATTAGTGATACATTTTCCCCTCTTTCTTTTCTCTGAAATACACAAACAAGAAGTATTGATATAGTGGGCGCCATCGATTTAGGGAGATAGATTTTGTTAATCAGAACTAGAGATGGGTAAAAAAAGCTGGAACAGTTTATTTCAAACTGTTTCGCAATTGAAACTGTTTCCATACGAAACAGTTTCGTGATATAACCTGTTCCAACTGTTCCAAAGAGTGTTACACTGCTCCAGTGATGACTTCAACTTTCCACAAGGTTCCAAGAGATAAACAGTTCAATTTCTAAACAGTTTTCCTCTTCTTTGTTGTCTGCAAAGGCCACGTGTAGTGCTATCATTGATCTCCAATCGAAAGTAGATGTAATATCCATGTTCCACACGGCCTTCGTGCAACAATAGCCTATGTAGGATCGCGCAATTTAATTGTACGAATCAAATTCCCTAATAAATCTCCTAATTATTAGCTGTCCATTGATGGAGAATATGTTCATGGTGCCCTAACATTTGTTAATTATTAATATACCGCGAAAAATATCATCGGTTAATGTCATCGTTATTAAACTCTTCTAGGGTTATATGCATTACTTTTACTAAAATAGATTCATTTTGAATTATAGTTATTTACTGTACCCTTAACAGTAACATACGAAAAATGACTTTCGTCGTCATAATACACTGAACAGCTGATTTATAGACGACTCAAGGCCTTGAAACATGTTCCCGAAGCAGATGAGAGGTTGAAACATTTGGAACACTTGGCACTGATGTTGTAAACATGTTCTTATGAAACTGTTTCTTTGAAACTGTTATTTTGGAACAGCTTCGTTCGTGAAACAGTTACAGTCGAAACTGTTTCTTAAAAGGAACAGTTTATCCCATCTCTAATCAGAACTCCAGAGCGAGTTACTCATAGCAGCAAGATCGGTTGTTATCTTCGTCGCAAGAAAACTGCAGCTGGAATGGGTGAGACATAAGAGTAAACATACATTCCCGATTATCCTAGTGGACTCGGATGGACAGTCATCTCCAAAAACAATGCACATATAACCACTTTTATGGAATTGCAGTAGTCTATACAGTATATGTGTGCATGCGTAAGAAAAGGGACCAATTCCCTGCACACAGTTTTCGAGATAATTCCAGTTGCGCTGCATAATCTTTTCCTCGTTACTATAAAGTAATAAAGTACTGTATATATAAAAAACTGTTCTATAATCAACGGACTGACTAATCATCTTAAACCTCCTTAAACCCTGAGTGTAGGTTTCTGTTAATCCTTGGTCAAAAGATAAGACGGAGTTTTACGAAATACGAACATTAAGGGATGTAAAATGGGAGATAATAATGATCAAAATATACTGGTTTATTTTTTGAACCAACCTACATTCAGCCCTTAAATTTAAAACAAAAGCTCTTTTATAAAATTGAGTTAGACTATTCATCTCATCTCTTAGAATTATTTCTAAAATGTATAAGGAATGTAAAAAAAATTCAACTTCAGATACTACATTCAAATAACTTTTGAGGATTTTTTTATCCCCCAAAGGAGCAGAGAGGAGAGAGAAAGGAGTACTATGTTTCAGTCCTACAATACAGCAGACTACCAGATAATCATACCGTAGTTGACACCCTTGGCATGGAATACTAATACGTCACAAGGAATACTGAAAACAAAAGTCTGGTTGCGGATATGAGCGGGGTTCAGCAGAGATGGTGTTGTGAATTTTCGTAATCAGCATGTGTAGGTTGATGAAAATCTCCATGCAGTTGAAGAAACAAGGCATCAGCACCGATTCTCAATCAACTTATGGCCAGACGTTCTTGGTGATAGATTAATAGGGCCATACGTGCTACCACAGAGTTTAACTGGGGATCGTTATCAGGACTTTCTTATTAATTGGGCTAGGATTTTGATGACCTATAAATCATGAAAAAATGTCCTAAAACAATGCATTTATGACCTAAAAATCTTTCAAAAATGCCCTTAAAATGCCCTAAAATTGATCTTACATAATTTTATTGGCTTAGTAGGAAAAGAGGTTTTGTACTACTTAATATTTAGACTAGTAATTAAATTAAATGTTGCATAATTTTTTCTAAGTAGTACACTTTAATTATTTTACCTGATGTAGTTTCCATGTACGATCGTTCACCTCTGCGTCGGCATGTGGACGTGAGGTCAGCAGTCAGCTGGTCGATCTTGGCCCTTCATGGGTTGTAGCGCCATGGATTTATTTTACTTTTAGTTTCCATGTAGTCTACCACAAGGGCACACATCCGGAATTAGCAGGTATAGAGGTGTCTATATTGAAGGGGTGGTTGGACTGATCCATTACATGGGGTGTATTAAGTTAAAATTGACAATATTTGTGTAGAAAAGCGATTAAAATATTATACAAAATAATGGATATTAATGGACAAAATGTGTAAAGAAAATATCAAAGGAAAGAAACATTATTTTACATTAATAATGGGGATTTATGGCCAAAATTAAATGAAAATGCCTAAAAAAATGTCCGAATAAAACAAAAAATGCCCTTATGAGTTGAAACAGACAAAAAATGCCCTAACAAATATGTCTTAAAACACTCAGTTTATCACATAACATATAAATACTAAAGCAGCTATGTTTCTGGCTTACTAGAAACAAGATGCAACTTCATCAAAATCCTAGCCCTTTTAAAACAAATTTCAAAGAGTGCGTGATTCCTTACACCGAGGGGCAGAGAAATGCATTGCCATGAATGTACGTCACATTGAGCACCCACAATGAACAAGTGTTAAGATCTCAGAAAGTATGTGTTGTACGACCCATGTTTATTAGATATTATTTTCTTGTTTTGATGCATACTAGCACCTCGTAAAATATTGGATACTTTTTTTAACACCCTGTATATATAATATATCAACAACTATTATGTGCAAAACATGCATGTGATAAAGTAGTGTCATTGTTATGATGGTATTGAGACGTGACTATTCGGTCTAAACAGCTGTCGTTCGTTTTAAAAAACAATATTTGATCTGGTGAAGAGTTAGAAATACAATTCTAGCTGAGATTGGACTGCTATGAGAAGGACCCGTCCCGAGGGGATGCAAGGAGCTCTTCATGGCTTGTTTCTCTACTATTTCCAAGCTCTCTGTTTGGTTTTATAGCTGTACTTGCGCTCTTCATGCTTTAACAAATATTTAAACCTCACGACGCAGTGGATTGTGCAATAAGAGGTAAAGGTCGTCCAGTGTGCAGTGAGCGGTGAAAGTTGTTGTTTCCATGATTCATGCATTCCACGTGGCGTAAACTTGGGTGCGACCCATCATAACTTATTTCCTTTCGGAGACAACCCATTTGTTGTGCTGGGCTGCAGAAGGTTCACGAGTAAGGCGTAGAGGAATCACAGTCCTTCAGAATATGTAGTTGTGTCAGAGTGAAATTGATATTTATATCTATGATGAAGATTTGTTTATTTATTTTCATAGGTATTTATTTGTATATTTATTTAGTTATTTATTTACTTAATTATTTATTTATTGTTTATTTATTTATATATACAGTACTTGGATAACAGAGAGGGTTTGGAATTGAACGGGTTACATCAGCTGCATGTCTATGCGGATGACGTGAATATATTAGGAGAAAATCCACAAACGATTAGGGAAAACACCGGAAATTTTGCTTGAAGCAAGTAAAGAAATAGGTTTGGAAGTAAATCTCGAAAAGACAAAGTATATGATTATGTCTCGTGACGACCATATTGTACGAAATGGAAATATAAAATTGGAAATTTATCCTATGAAGAGGTGGAAAGATTCTAATACCTGGGAACAACAGTAACAAATATAAATGACACTCGGGAGGAAATATGGGAAATGCCTGTTATTATTCGGTTGAGAAGCTTTTATCATCAGTTTGTTGTCAAAAAATCTGAAAGTAAGAATTTATAAAACAGTTATATTACCGGTTGTTCTTTATGGTTGTGAAACTTGAACTCTCACTTTGAGAGAGGAACATAAGTTAAGGGTGTTTGAGAATAAGGTGCTTAGAGAAATATTTGGGGCTAAGAGGGATGAAGTTACAGGAGAATGGAGAAAGTTACATAACACACAACTGCTCGCATTGTATTCTTCACCTGACATAATTAGGAACATTAAATCCAGACCTTTGAGATGGGCAGGGCATGTAGCACGTATGGGCGAATCCAGAAATGCATATAGTGTGTTAATTGGGAGGCCTGAGGGAAAAAGACCTTTAGGGAGGCCGAGACGTAGATGGGAACATAATATTAAAATGGATTTGAGGGAGGTGGTATATAATGGTAGAGACTGGATTAATCTTGCTCAGGATAGGGACCGCTGTCGGGCTTATGTGAGGGCGGCAATGAACCTCCGAGTTCCTTAAAAGCCAGTAAGTAAATAATATACAGTATTTATTTAGTTATTTACTTATTTGTTTATTTATTTTTTATTTAGTTATTAATTTATTTGTATTTTTATTTATTTATTTAGTTAGTTAGTTATAGAGAACATAATCTTCCAATGTATATAGGATTTATAGATTACGTAAAAGCCTTTGATAATGTACAGAGACACCTGTTATGGGATATACTAAAGGGCAAAGGTTTTCCACTACATCTCATAAAATCTATTCAGAGCCTTTACGCAGAAACAAAAATACAAATAACAAGTGGTACAAGAAGAAGTAAAGAAAACATTTTAACAAACCTAGGAGTAAGACAAGGGTGTCCGCTGTCGTCTGCATTGTTTAATTTATATATTGACCAAGTCACACAAGACTGGATAGAATCTACAAGGAATTGTAGGAAACAGATTTAACAACTCATTTATTTGCAGATGATCAATTAGTAATAGCTGCTTCAGAGGATGGTCTTCAGAAACTAATATATGAATTACAAGTCACAGCCTCAAGCTGTAATTTAACAATGTCTCCGACAAAAACAAAAATGTTAGCTTTCCAAGGGAAAACACAGAAACGATGTAAAATTTTAATTAACGACAATAAAGTAGAGCAAGTAAGAGATTTTAAATATCTGGGCTGTGAAATTGGAAACACAAGAGAACTAGATCAACAAAGAAAATTACAAAATTTTAATCAAATATGTGGAACGATTAGAAGAACCCTATTAAGCAAAACAAGGAAAGAATCCATCTTGAAGTTTTATAAAATCTTGGCAGTCCAATCTCTTTTGTATGGTTCAGAATGCTGGACTCTAACAGAAAACCAAAAACACAAAATAGAAGTGTGAGAAATGAGATTTTTGAGATCGGTAGCTGGATACAGAGGAACAGACAAGCAATATAATGATACGATAAGAGACGAACTGAACATATTTAACTTAAACAATAAAATAAAAGAATACCAAGAAAAATACTATGAACATGTACAAAGAATGCCAGAATACCGTATTCCTAAAAAGATTCTAGAGTACAAACCCAAAGGCAAGAGAGACAGAGAAAGGCCTACGAAGAGATGGAGAATCAATTTCTTTGAGAGGACGGAATAGGTCGAAAGGCCTAATCCCTGTGGATGATGATGATGATGACGATGATTATTATTATTATTATTATTATTATTATTATTATTATTATTTAGTCAGTTATTTATGTTTGACTAACAATCGACCATCTGTTTACGCTTATCCACGTAATTGAGGTTAAGATCGTCGTTAACCAAGATGTAAATCTGTTATAAATGTTGATCTAAAAAAAAAAAAAAGACTTTATTTTTACCTAGGATTGCCAGATGTACTGTTTTACGCGAAACAATACGGTTTTAGCTCTTTTTATTCCGCGTACGGTACAAGTCCTGAACCGTACGCTAAATGTTCTGTTTTTAAATTCCATATCCCGCGCGCAGTACCTACGTCACATTTGCAGTGTGGTTTGTGGCGGCGTAGTACCACAGTCTAGTATATACGGTCACGAAGCTCAATACGTAGTAAATATATATCCATAGATAGTTGCTAACCACTAGGATCGCTACTGTCACCTCATCACAGACAATGCGAAATAGTACCTGCACAGTCTATTGTTTCTAGTACTCTCATCAACTCGAGCTTAGTGACTGTATATACTAGACTGTGGTAGTATTATGTATGACAATACCAGAAAAATTGGTGTATTTTATAGACTAAACTGGTGCACAAAAACCGAAAAATATTGTATTTGTAATAAAGTTCTTGCTAAGCTTTACTCTATTTATGGTGATTATTTTCAGTAATGACAACAAATTGGAAGAATGAAAAGAATAGAATAGGCCATACTGGAAATGTTATAGAAAATGAAATTTTTATATAATTCAACAATGATGAAAACTGTAGTGACTTTTACAAGAATTTGTTATATAAATAAATAGTTAAATACGGCATATTGAAGTGGGAAATATAGGTTAAATATAGGAATGTATAAAATGAAAGAGTAAGTTCACAATATAATTATGCTATATTACGTAATAAATAATTACAATATATAATGCACAAATCATAGTAAATTATTGTACAGTATTAATCAATGTGTAATACAGTGTTTGGGCAACTGACTGAGAAGAAACTGCCTACTGAAGGATGCACTGGAAGGAATGATGAAAGGGAGAAAAGTTCGGGGCAGAAGAAACTGTCAGTTGGTATACGATATTAAGATGTATGGATCATATGCGGAGACTAAGAGGAAGGCAGAAAATGGGAAAGATTGGAGAATGCTGGATTTGCAGTGAAAGACCTACATTTGGGCAGAAAACTATGTTTGGTCAACTGTCCGAAGATAGTTTTGAACCTCAAGTGATACCAAGAAGGCACCAGTTATAAAACTAAGAATGAATTAATTCTTTTCTTATATACTCAATATTTTTCCTAAGAAAGCAAATGTGGATGAAAGGTATTCCTGCTTAGAGCTCGCGTTACGGAATGTGCGCTGGTTCGAGTCCTCGTGGGTGAAGAAATTTTCTCATGAAAGTTCGACCAGTGTATGGGACCGGTGCCCACCCAGCATCGTGATGCACTTGGGGAGCTACGATAGGCAGCGTAATCCGGTTATGAAAGCCAGCTGGGGGGATAATCGTGCTAACCACACGATACCTCTATTCTGGTTAGGTGATCGTCCACCTCTGCTCCGGCATGTGGGCGTGAGGCAGCAGCCGGCTGATCGGTCTGGCCCCTTCACGGGTTGTAGCACCACAGATTATATACGTAAGGGTGAAATAGGTTTTTACGTATTGAATAAAATATTAGAAAGATGTAATATTTTCCCATATTTATGTTACAATCTTTCCATTTTTGAAGAATTGGACATATCACAGAAAATTAATAAATTCACAAGAGCTATGGGCATTATAAATAGTGTGATGAAACCATCCTTGGTTCAGAAACACACCCGCATACGTCTCTACAACACATTGGCACGACCGATGCTCAGCTATGGCCGCGCAGCATGGACACTGAGGAAAGCAGATAAAAGCAGAATAACGGCTTGTGAAATGAGATTCACGCGAAGAACAGCGGGCTATACTAAATGAGATCTGAAAAGAAATTGTGAAATTTTAAAGGAACTAAAAACTCAACCAGTTTTAGATTACATTGTTCAATATCAGTCTAATTGGAAACATCATTTGGAAAGAATGAGTAATAGTACACTCCCAAAGGCAATTTATGATTATGTACCACATGGCCAAAGATCTGTGGGTCGTCCTGCTAAGAGATGGCGTGAAAATTTTATGTGAGACCGTAAGAGGCCTTGTGGCCTAACACTTGTCAGGCAGAAGAAGAAGAAGAAGACGTATTGAATAATAAATAAATAAATAAATAAAAATAACGTATATACGTTTATGTTCAGAAACATAATTTTCACAATCTCTGACAGTGTATATTATTTTAGTAATTTTTTAATTATAATTTTCTTTTACATATTGTTGTCGTTACCCTTCTACTGGTCCATATGCGTCTGGGGACCATCAGTTTCATTATTACTACTATTCGGAGCCGCTTTCAGCGCTTTGTCTGGAACAAAATACAATTTAGTAAAGCACTATATTGCTGTCTTGTGATGTTACCGCTTCAGGAAGTTATTTCTTAAATATTTTTGTTAACAAGGATGGCAGTAGTTGAGGGTTGCTGCTCCGTCACTCACAAACAAGTGTGACAGCCCGTGCAGGAAACATCACACGAGTTGAAGCCGTATATCGCGCAGAGGAGGAAGAAGCCCTTGGTAACGAAGTACCGACCTCATCGGTTCATCCATAAAAGCCTGCTATAACAATGGTTCATTTCAACTTGGACATCGCGCCACGATGGGACCGCTTCAAGAACATATATGACGGCTCCTATGAATTCCTCTTCATTTGTTTTCAATATAACGTCCAGTTTCCTATCGTTCAGATTGTAACTTCATGTTTATCATGCAGTCGCTCGGGGTGGCTGAGTGGTTGCCATGAGAACGGCAATTCGCGTTTCAAGCCCGGCCAAGAATGGTGGATATTTAAGAGAGGTTAATGATACGATTTACAGCGTTATTCGAAGGATTACATAGTTGACTTTCCACGCCGAATTGCTGATTTCAATACCAATAGAGCCCAAGTCGAATGTTCTGTTAAAAAACGGTTTTAATGTAGGTTTTCGATGAGTAATACACGTTTCTCCTTACACATCATTATCATTGTAGAATACTCGAGCATTTTATTACCCTTGCAACGAGACTAAATATTCATATATGACAGATTCTTAACAAAAGGAGAATTGAAACCGGCGAAATGAAGTTTCTTGTACAGAGTGTAAGGGGTATAAGTGCCGTCCTTTTCACAGTCGTCGGGGATGGTCTACAGCAGGGGTCGTCAGCACAGAGCACGCTGGGGCTAGCCTCTCTTACCCGCGGAGAACGCAGTGCACTATAGTGCTCTCGTAGCTGCTAGCGGGTATGCTCTCTATCTCTCCCTGTTGCACGACAGTGCACACGGGACGGCACCGCGTACCCATTGCACATTTCAGCGAGTGCTGACGACCACTGGTCTACAGAATGAAAAAATGTCCATACAACTTAGGGTCAAAATTTGATAATTTTCCCAGAAAAAAAAATTTCTTCTCTCATTTTATTCACGTTATACTGGTTATATCGTTAGTAAAATTACGAAAACAATTACATCAGTAGGTATATCTAGCAAAGAGTTTTCGTGAAATTAAATAAAATTACGTGCTTAAATTTGTTAATATTCTGGCGTGAGAGATGTGGCAACGTGTTCAGCAGGCAGTACTCTGCACAGACGTAAGTACGAGTCAGCTGAGTTCAAGCTCCCTGTCCGTAGGTCTACTGCCGAGCGGATGACAGTTCGGTACCAAGTATTCGATAAACAACTTACAATGTCATTCACAGTTTAGGAATATCATATGTTATTAATTTATGGGGAAAGTCGTCGTAATTCAAGTGAGGCAATAAGATGTACCTCAGTGTTTTCCGCAATGAAGGTTACCTAATCGGCGAACTTTCGTAGTGGGTTCTCAACGATTATTAGTAACTAGGAGTCTCTTACCTCGTTTCGAAAATCACACAAAGAGAAATTTGTTTTAAAAATGGTACTGCTTTATGGAAGCGGAAGAGATTAAAATGTTGCATTTAAAAATAAGTTTAGGGTGTTCGAGAATAAGGTGCTTAGGAAAATATTTGGGGCTAAGAGGGATGAAGTTACAGGAGAATGGAGGAAGTTACACAACGCAGAACTGCATGCATTATATTCTTCACCTGACATAATTAGGAATATTAAATCCAGATATTTCACATGAGCAGGGCATGTACTACGTATGGGCGAATCCAGAAATTCATATAGAGTGTTAGTTGGGAGGCCGGAGGGAAAAAGACCTTTGAGAAGGTCGAGACATAGATGGGGGATAATATAAAAATAGATTTGAGGGAGGTGAGATATGATAGAGACTGGATTAATCTTGCACAGGCTAGGGACCGATAGCGGGCTTATGTGAGGGCGGTAATGAACTCCTGAGTTCCTTAAAAGCCATTTGTAAGTAAGTAGGATTTGGAGCAGAAACAACAGATGATGTATGTAACCAATTTTCTCTCCTAAGATATTAACAACATGTTTTTATTCAACCGGAGTAGACACTTACGTATTATTTACTTATTTCCCTACAATCTTACAGCTCTACCCAAAAATATGTAAATGTTACGCATTCGTACATTTATGTATAATACATTTTTTATTGGGTTATTTTACGACGCTGTATCAACATCTAGGTTATTTAGCGTCTGAATGATATGAAGGTGATAATGTCGGTGAAATGAGTCCGGGGTCCAGCACCGAAAGTTACCCAGCATTTGCTCGTATTGGGTTGAGGAAAAACCCCGGAAAAAAACCCCAACCAGGTAACTTGCCCCGACCGGGATTCGAACCCGGGCCACCTGGTTTCGCAGCCAGACGCTCTGGACTGTATAATACATGTATACGAGTATGTACAATAGTGGCAAAAAACTGGACTGACCCTTGTAACTGATTTCAGAGCCTTGTTCTCTCCAGAGCACGATAGACTGGTAACTAAGACTTTCGTAGTTCGAATCTTGCCTGGGAAGGAAACTTTTTTTTGTTCCTTATTCAAATTTATTCCCAGTATTTTTCGATTGCTGGTAAAATTCATGTTCTGGGAATAATAAGTTAATTAAATAGTAAAATATCGCTGCAATCGAAAAGTATTGGGAATAAATTTGAATAAGGAACAAAAAAAAAGTTTCCTTCCCAGGCAGGATTCGAACCACGAAAGTCTTAGTTACCAGTCTATCGTGCTCTGGAGTGAACAAGACTCTGAAATCAGCTACAAGGGTCGGCCCGTTTTTTTTTTCCCACTACTGTACATATTTATATAATACATATAACGTACGTACGTAAATATATACTGTACATGCATAAAACATTTGTAGGGTTGAATTCATTACATGAGCTATCAGTTATTATCCGAAGTTTATTTCAACTTCTGCACTGCCATTGCTTCGTCACACTGTTAAGTTGCACTTTTTACAACGTGGTTTCCTGAGATTGCATTACCGACAAGTGAAGAGCGATAGGTAGGTATTACAGCAATACACCTATTTGGTAGTAGCGTCATGCACTACATTCAAATTAGATGGTTATGTTGCGTACAGGAAGTTGAATGAAAGTGGATGTAAATTACATTTGGCAGGTCTCTTCCCAGTTCGGTAGCACTTTAGATATCATCTTTGAATTCTAAACGAGTATTAAACGCACCGTGGAGTTTTTTGTGGCTCACTCATAGTTAATTAGACCACAGGTGTCGATGACACGCAACGTGATACGTTCTTGATCCGCTTCCTGTCACAAAGACTCACTCCACTGTCCTTCTTAATAAATTTGTGACTAATTGGTCAGTTTTTACAAAGTTTCTTTGGAAGAATGATGAGGCTTCGAGAGCGCTGCGTCGCCAGTCTCTCAACATCTACAGTACTCAGTTTCCTTCAAATGCGTTAGACTTGGTAAGATAATGTGAATGATTAATATTCTTGAGTTTTGGATTTCGATTACAGTTCAAGTTATTCTGACTGAATCTCTCTCTTTATTGAGTTGACTGACATGAATGCACTAATTGGACTAACTCAGTTGACTCGTCTGACTGGCCTTAATGAACATAGTAGGAGTCATTTGAAAAAGGTTGACTGACCCGAATGAACTTCCCAGGCTGACTGACTTGACTGGGCTGACATGACGTGAATGAATCTACTGGGCTGACTGACTTGAATGGATCTACTGGGTTGTCTGACTTGATTAGATGAGCTGGGCTGACTCGCTTGACAGGGCTGATTGACCTGAATTGATCTATTGTTCTGACTCATTTCACAGAACTGACTGACCTGGATGGATCTACTAGGTTAACTGCTTTAAATGAACCTCTTGATCTGATTCACTTGGCAGGGTTGACGGACATGAATGAATTTACTGTTACGACTCACTTCACAGGATTGACTGAGCTGAATGGATCTACTAGGCTGACTGATTTGAATAAACCTCTTGGTCTGATTCACATGACAAGGCTGACGGACCTGAATGGATTACTGTTCTGACTCACTTCACAGAACTGACTGACCTGAATGGATCTATTAGGCTGACTAATTTGAATGAAACTCTTTAACTGATTCACTTGACAGGGCTGACGAACCTGAATGGATCTACTGTTCTGACTCTCTTCACAGGACTGACTGACCTGAATGGATCTACTGTTTCGACTCACTTCACAGAACTGACTGGCCTGAATGAATCTATTAGGCTGACTGATTTGAATGATCCTCTTGGTCTAATTCACTTGACAAGGCTGACGGACCTGAATGAATCTATTGTTCCGACTCACTTCACAGAACTGACTGACCTGAATGGATCTCCTAGGCTGACTGATTTGAATGAACTTTTTGGTCTGATTCACTTGACAGGGCTGACGAACCTGAATGGATCTACTGTTTCGACTCGCTTCACAGAACTGAGTGCCTGAATGAATCTATTAGGCTGACTAATTTGAATGAACCTTTTGGTCTGATTCACTTGACAAGGCTGACGGACCTGAATGGATCTATTGTTCTGACTCACTTCACAGGACTGACTGACCTGAATGAATTTACTAGGCTGACTGATTTGAATAAACCTCTTGGTCTGATTCACTTGACAGGGCTGACGAACCTGAATGGATCTGCTGTTTTGACTCATTTCACAGAACTGACTGACCTGAATGAATTTACTAGGCTGTGATTTGAATTAACCTTTTGGTCTGATTCAGTTGACAAGGCTGACGGACCTGAATGAATCTACTGTTCCGACTCACTTCACAGAACTGACTGCCCTGAATGGATCTCCTAGGCTGACTGATTTGAATGAACTTTTTGGTCTGATTCACTTGACAGGGCTGACGAACCTGAATGGATCTACTGTTTCAACTCACTTCACAGAACTGACTGCCTGAATTGATCTCCTAGGCTGACTGATTTGAATGAACCTCTTGGTCTAATTCACTTGACAAGGCTGACGGATCTGAATGAATCTACTGTTCCGACTCGCTTCACAGGACTGACTGACCTGAATGAGTTCACTGTTCTGACTCACTTCATAGTGCTAAGCTGCTGACTGACATGAATAGGCCCACTGTTCTGATTCCCTTCATAGGGATGACTGACATGAATGCGTCCACTGTTCTGATTCACTTCATAGGGCTGACGAGGCTGACTGGCCTGAGTAGATCTAATGGGCCGATTCACTTTACTGGGCTGACCGACCTGAATGGATCTACTAGGCCGAACTGACAATGAATCTATGGGGCTGACTGATCTGAATGGACCTACTGACCGATTTACTTCACAGGACTGACTGACTATGGATTTACTGGGCTGACGCAGTTGATAGAGCTGCGGGCTGACATGAATGGACTATGCTGACTCATTTGATAGAGCTCACTGACCGTAATGGATCTATTGGACTCACCTAGTTGTTACGGCTGACCGACCTGGATGGACATAGTGAGTTGAATCTCTTGAGAGGCCTTAATAACAACCTCAATGAAACTACTGGGTACGAATTCGACAATAGATTGACCGAAGTCCATGAGTAGCCTACACTTATGGCTTGTCGTCAGTCAATAGATGCGTGGTATCGTTATAACGACAGTACAACGTGTGCGATATGGTTCGTCCTTTGCATGTCGGTGAATGTGAAAATTGTGAGGAATGGGAGTCTTTTTCAAAATACCTTATCTCATGTTATGCCTACATAAAATTTGTCAACTATAGTTTCAGTTACTATGATTCGAACCAGACATCTGATGGATTTTCTTTTATGAAGAAAGATTTGGTTTGATTTTACAGATACCTTATTTGATATTAGTGAATATTGACACTTAAGTCGGACTTAAGCCAGAGCATTTCTGTATCTATTACTGCACACAATTTTGTTCTATAATTGGTTAAGCTTACGTTGTTTCGAAGCTCATGCACGTAGAATGCACCACTTTATTAAGAATATTTCAGATATTTAATTTTTCTGAAACGGCGATATATTACAATTTAAATGAACTATTTGAATATATAAGTAAAAACCTGTTAAGAAAATAATATGGTAAAAATACTCGTCACAAATTAAGCAACTTATGCATAATTTGTGGTTTAGTAATCAATAAAGGAAGCATTTCTTACAAATGTTGCACAAATGAAAGTTGATACGGTGCTTGTAATTTTCTCCGTAATACACAGATGTCTCCACCGTTCCTCCTCCTCGAGTTATACAGCTGAAGGAAAATGCGTCTACATTTCGTTTAAAAAGATGCAGTAAATTAAAGTTGACAAGTACAACAAATATTACTTTTCAAAACTAGAACGTAAAAATATACTTTAAAGTTTTTCTTACTCCCAGAAAATAAAAGACTGCAATGAGTTTTTATGTTGAGTAGATGGTTGTTTCTAGTCCTCGTAAGTGCCTCACTGTGTTACATTTGTAGTGGATTGTGCTTTACATTTTCGAGAAAATATAAATATTTCTTGTTATTTCTTTGTAATTTATTTTTTGGAAACATTCCTAGCAAGCTCAACATTACAGATGAAGAAATACTCAGGAAACAGGTTTATTGTTGTTAGTTATTAACATTATTATTATTATTATTATCATTATTATTATTGATAATAATATTATTACTTCTATTATTATTATTATTATTATTATTATTATTATTATTATTATTATAAACAAATTAAGAAGAAAATAATGTATGGCATTACTAGCATCTGACAAATCATATATTTATTATTATTATTATTATTATTATTATTATTATTATTATTATTAACAAATTAAATGAAAAAATCAAGTTATTTACACTGACAACATAAGCAGGAAGTTTGGTAGCACTTTACTCAACCTTCACATCCACTGCTATTGTCATCGTCGTCATCATCATCATCATCATCATTATCATCAACACATGGACCATTATCATCTTCATCATCATTACTGTTGCCAACATCCGGAGACAGTGCTTTATCAAATGCCAAACTTCCTTCTTTACTTAACTATGGCAAGAGAGATTGCAGAACCTTCATCTTCGCAGGTGCAATATGAAGAGGTCCGTGATAAAGTTGGCGACTGTTCAACTCTGATCCTACTGTGGACGATCTTAGAACGGTACATAATTCCCAAAATCCTAATATGTATGCTTTACATTGACATGCTTGTATTTGTGTCTAAAGGCAATGCTTAACATTCTTAACGTTTTTATTTTGATTTGTGTTTTGGCCTGTTTCTAGAAATATCGATCAGTAGCTTCTTTAATATTCATGAAGTCCTGTGACTTCATTTTACGTTCTGTAAAAGAAAAGGATTTTTTTCAGCTTCAAGTATTATGTCTCGGTCCTCTGACACTTCTGCATTGAGAAGTTTTTTCTTCTTTAGTTCAATTAATGATAAGTCCTAATCATTGGGCAAAGGAAATGACTTCGAATGCTTGTTTTATACTTTGTAATTTTTGTAAACTTCTTGAAAAAAATACTTTCAGTTTGTGTTTAGTTTGTTAGGCCTACTTCTTCTTTACTACACAACAATGAAATGAAAAAAGTGAAAGGGCGTTTTAGTCTTGATTTTACAGCCATATCACATCCGTTTTATATTTACACTTAATTATGAATCACCCGGTGGAAAAATTGGACGGCTGACGGCAGACTCCACTTTTCGTTGGATCTCCCTGTAGTTTCTAGCCTTTGGGTCATTCCATACAAAATTTTAAGAATATGCCAGCGATGTTATGATTTTTTTTTTTTTTTTTGGCTTTTAATATAATAATGTTATTATGAAAATAAATTAAACTGCCAACTGTGACCACCATATCATTAATATTTTAGTTATACGGATGACTGAAAAATGTGTGGCAGTTACATGTTATCCATCATTTAAAATATTCTAGACATCCTATATGAAGTGTCATCGAAACTAAACAGACGCCACTGTAAACCTGAACAACCATATTTTAATACCTTAAAGACTAATCCGAATAATATTAAGGCATGCTCATAAAAGCACATCATTGAAAAAAACAAATTGTTTTATATTTGAATACAGGAAATTAAATTCATGCGAATTTCGTTCGTATTAAAGAAAAACTTATTCCTAATCCATCTCCCAAGTTTTATGACTTTATCTCAAAAAAAAAAAAACCTGTGACTAATTAAATTAATAAAATTGTTAATTTTTTGTTCCGACGGTTGAAAACCGCTTGCTATGTGTGGCGGTCGCAGCGTTCGCGAGACTTCATAACGATGAATAATCTCAAACTTCTGTCTCCCTCACCTTGATCGCGCAACATTCTGTACGACGAGAGAGCCTACCTGCTGAGCTCATTTGTTCCGGTGAGTTATTTTTATTAAAAACGGACATGATATTTAAGTCAGCATTCTGAAATTTTCATAGTGGAATCAATATACCCTAAAGAATTAAACACATGTTTTTTCGTCTGTAAAAATGAATTGCATTTTGTGTTCTGTATTTTTTAAACTATTTTACGCTGGGTAACTATTTAAAAAATTATATATATATTTTTTCATTTTAAGGAAATTTATAAATAAGGCTCCTCTCCTTTTTCGAATTGCATTGAAATCATTTTTCCATCTTTTCATAGTAAAAAAACTTCAATGAATGAAACCGTGTTCTTTGTTAAACCAATATTTTAAATTCTGATTGTTGCCAAACTATGAGAGATATAAATATAATATTCATTGAAATTCATATTCAAAACATACAAAATAACCTACTACAATATTTTTAACTGTTGAGACATCAAGGTTCAAAAACATACTTTTTTGCATGGCATGACTCCGTTATAAGTTATCTTGAATCCTGAGGTTTTTGTGCAATGTTTGATGCTGATTTTGCTAAATTTTAAGGAAAATAAAATTCAGCTCGTTGTATTCTGGCACATTTGTTTCCCTTGAACGAAGCCCGAAGATAAAGTTATCCCTCTTCCTGAGCACCTTCCAACAAAGCGGATGAAACTCGGTCCGAATAGAATTGGTTACGTTATTATAATATTTTTGCTCCTCCTGATTTTATCCCTTGCGAATGATCTCCCGGAACCCATTACTTAGTCCGAGAGTTAGCCGCAGTAGACGTTCAGGAAAGCCGCTGATTAGAGATGCCCCTTTCCAGCAGCTCCTAACCTGCGGTCTGCAATACCCAGGAGTCCTCAACGGTCCTCCAACGGTTTTAATATTATCTGTGAAGGAATACCGCAAAAACGAACATGTAAGCGGCAGTATTACATTAATTTCTATTTTATTCTCCCTCATTATACAAAGTATAAAAGGAAAGTATTGTAATATCAAAGGTAGATTTTCAGATTTTCAAGGAAATGAACGTTTCTAGCATCGCTGATATCGGAAAACTGGTTGTGGGCGTCCCTCTATGTACTATGTGTACAATGAATTCTACTATGTAAACTATTGTGTGGATCGTTCATGTTCAGAATCTAAGACTCAATTTGTTCGGGAATTATGCACAGTAAGTTTCAGTAGAATATGTAAGAGTCCTTATCGTTGTCGTTGTCCTAATCAACACCACCATCATCGTCATCATCATCAAACTGTCATGAAGTTATACCTTGTGATCTCGTTCATGCCCCTGTCATCCAGAAACCTTTTCAGAAGGCGTCATCTACCCTCACACCATCATAGATATTTACACTCACAATTAAATTAAAATAGTTTAATTCAAAATTGTATGAAGTTCCTAATATCAACCCAGGAACACTTGAAATATGTAGTTTCTCACAATTATTTTCAATATATACTACAATGAAATATAGAGAAATGGAAACAATCACTGGAATTAAAATAAATTCTTCGTTGTTTGGTACCGTACATTCTTTTAACACTTGTATAATCACTGATCAACAATAACTTCTTTACTGTGTTAATATTATAAAAATTCCTGGCTGACTAGTTTCGAGGTGGTATCCCACATTGTCCGAAGCCTAATGAGGTCTAGCGCTATCTTCTGGTTTCCTGTTGCAGTGGGGTGTGTTCATGATTGTGTCGAAAAGGGTATGTGTTTTGAAATTCAGTTGAGAGATCAGAATGTGTTGTGGGTGCGTTTTTGTATGTTTGTAAATTTCATATTGCTTTAGAGCAGCCGTGGCGAAAATGTGACTCGCGAGCAATGGTGGCTCTCAATGATAGCTATGCATTTCTCTTGCTTCCGACCTCCCCAACCCCCACCCTCTCACTCACTGGAGTCAAACTCCGTTCTGTTTGTATTTGTCTCTGATCTGCGAGTGGCGTATCGTCGCAATGTCTCTCTCGAAACCATGTACCTCTACAAAAACGAAAGTTTCAAGTAGGATGGGAGGGCGCATTTTTTTTCTGACAATATGATGAGAATATTAAATGTATGATTTCTTCAGGAGGAAAACGGTTGTATAACATAAAACGGCATTATACTACATGTCACTCATGAAAAATTAAAAGGTTAAGTATTGTTCTAAAAACTGCTTAGAAAACAAACGTGTATTTGGAAAAACACATTAAAGTCATAGTATATTGTTTTAATATGAATTAAGCAAAAATTACAACATAGAAAAAAGAGCCTAAGTGACAAATTTCATAGAAAATACTTGTGTATATTGATATATTATAAACAAAATAAAGTGAAAGTTAAATTCAATATAAAATTAAATTTGAATAAATTGAATTATAACACAGTTATTTCTCATTATTTATATTCCTAACAACAGCAGTAATTAAGTTAAATATATGCCCTATTATTTTATTATAATTATAATTAATTGATGTTTTCTATAACTTATTTCTATTATTATTTACACGATCTATTTTCCTTCATAGATATTAATTTTCACAATTTAGCGTTGGCATCACTGGTCGAGTGAACCAGGAAGGAGAAAATGAAAATAAATCCGAAAATGTGAAAGCTCGTGTAGCATCGTTATTGTCTCGTTATGTTTAAATAATCATACACATTGTTTCAGCTGACTATAATCTACAGTAATATATCATATTTATAATGCTATATTAATTCTTACTTCAAATATAAAATGTTTCTTCAGAAGCGGGTCACAAGAGAAAGAAAAACTTACTGGTCAACCACCTTTCACCGAACAAAAGCTTCTGCAGTCGACTGCTTCTATTCAAAAGGCGGGTAGTCAATAGAATTGAAAAGAAGACATCTCCTGGCATCTGTTGGGTATTTAAAAAACTTAAAAGTCAGAGACCACAACTCCATGGCAGTAAATTGAAATTTTATCACGGCATTAGGGTTATCACGGAATTAGGCACCTTTACCCTACACATTTGCAACTTTCCTTAAAGTCTGGTTTATCATTTATGTTAATAGCAAGCAAAAAGTGGAAAATACAAAAAAATATAATTACTGTATTTCCTTCACATTTACCTCTTGAGTGCTTCCTCTGCGAATAAGCTTCCGAAACCCATTACTTAGTCTACAAGTGAAGCGGGCTTTACTTCCCGACTTACACATTTGACTAAATAACCTTACAGATACAAAAACACAACCGCGTTCTATTTACTTTACAGTTTATAATATAACACACCATGATTTTTGACGAATGTCCTAAACCTTTCATTGTTGCATGGTAGTAGAAAGAAGGAAACAGGCAAAATTGAAATTCTTACAGGATCCAGTCGAGGATCCAGAGGTCCCGGGATCGATACCCGGCCCCGGAACAATTTTTCCCTTGAAATTATTCAAATCTGCTTTACAGGGTGCTTCACCTGAAAGACTAGATTTGCAAGAGAGATAATTATTTCAATGAAAGACGGGAAGCAAGTCGTACACTTAGGAATAAAAAGAGAGGTTACTTGAAGGAAAAACTG
Organism: Periplaneta americana; assembly: GCF_040183065.1. Lineage (NCBI taxonomy): Eukaryota > Metazoa > Arthropoda > Insecta > Blattodea > Blattidae > Periplaneta > Periplaneta americana. The sequence continues at coordinate 130,872,126 of NC_091122.1, read as the reverse complement.
AATTAGGTAGAAACAAATGGTAAGAATAAAAGCATTAGAGATTTATATAAGGGTATAAAGGAATTTAAGAATGAATATCAGCCAAGGGTAAACGTGATCAAGGATGAGAATGGTGACTTACTTGCAGACTCTCCATCAATCCTAAACAGATGGAAAAACTATTTTGCGCAACTACTAAATGTACATAGGCCAAATAGAAATGATCGGGACGAAATTGAAATATAAACTGCTGAGCCATTTATACCCGAACCCACGCTTTCAGAAGTCGAAATTGCGATAGAATCTGAAAAAGTACAAGTCTCCAGGTATCGATCAAATTCCAGCAGAATTAATACAAGAGGGTGGAAGGGCATTATATAGCGAAATTTATAAACTTGTGCTTGCTATTTGGGAAAAGGAAATTGTACCAGAACAATGGAAGGAGTCCATAATTGTACCTATTTTTAAAAAGGGGGACAAAACCAACAGTGGTAACTTTCGAGGAATATCACTTTTGTTGACGTCGTACAAAATTTTGTCCAATATTCTTTTGAGAAGATTAACTCCGTATGTAGATGAAATTATTGGGGATCATCAGTGCGGTTTTCGGCGTAATAGATCGACTATTGATAAGATTTTTTGTATTCGACAGATAATAGAGAAAAAATGGGAGTATAAGGGTACAGTACATCAGTTATTCATAGATTTCAAAAAGGCATATGACTCGATTAAGAGGGAAGTATTATATGATATTCTTATTGAATTTGGTATTCCCAAGAAACTAGTTCGATTAATTAAAATGTGTCTCAGAGAAACATACAGCAGAGTCCGTATAGGTCAGTTTCTATCTGATGCTTTTCCAATTCACTGCGGGCTAAAGCAGGGAGATGCACTATCACCTTTACTTTTTATCTTTGCTCTAGAGTATGCCATTAGGAAAGTCCAGGATAACAGAGAGGGTTTGGAATTGAACGGGTTACATCAGCTTCTTGTCTATGCGGATGACGTGAATATGTTAAGAGAAAATCCACAAACGATTAGGGAAAACACGGGAATTTTACTTGAAGCAAGTAAAGAGATAGGTTTGGAAGTAAATCCCGAAAAGACAAAGTATATGATTATGTCTCGTGACGGGAATATTGTGCGAAATGGAAATATAAAAATTGGAGATTTATCCTTCGAAGAGGTGGAAAAATTCAAATATCTTGGAGCAACAGTAACAAATATAAATGACACTCGGGAGGAAATTAAACGCAGAATAAATATGGGAAATGCGTGTTATTATTCGGTTGAGAAGCTCTTATCATCCAGTCCGCTGTCAAAAAATCTGAAAGTTAGAATTTATAAAACAGTTATATTACCGGTTCTTCTGTATGGCTGTGAAACTTGGACTCTCACTCTGAGAGAGGAACATAGGTTAAGGGTGTTTAAGTGCTTAGGAAAATATTTGGGGCTAAGCGGGATGAAGTTACAGGAGAATGGAGAAAGTTACACAACACAGAACTGCACGCATTGTATTGTTCACCTGACATAATTAGGAACATTAAATCCAGACGTTTGAGATGGGCAGGGCATGTAGCACGTATGGGCGAATCCAGAAATGCATATTGAGTGTTAGTTGGGAGACCGGAGGGAAAAAGACCTTTAGGGAGGCCGAGACGTAGATGGGAGGATAATATTAAAATGGATTTGAGGGAGGCGGGGTATGATGATAGAGACTGAATTAATCTTGCACAGGATAGGGACCGCTGGCGGGCTTATGTGAGGGCGGCAGTGAACCTTCGGGTTCCTTAAAAGCCATTTGTAAGTAAGTAAGTAAGTAAGTAAGTCCTAAACCTTTGACCAATCTTGTAATTTCTTGGGTGACTGGCTTCAGTTTTGTATGGATGGGTGTTGAGGGAAATCAGGTAGACAGGAATAAGGAAGTGGTCCTCAACCTGTGGGGCGTGAGTAGGGTTCCCTGAAACGTCAGAAAAAAAATACTGCACACTAAGTAATTAATTTTAAAATTGAGCTTTGGTGTATATTTTCCATCGCGGTTATCCATGTTGTGTGTTCAGAGAAATCAGGTAGACAGGAATAAGGAAGAAAGCGGTCTTGATAATTTTACGCTTTACGTAAGTGGTCCTGAAAATAGCCAGTTAAAACATAAAGTAATAGACAATTTAAATAAGAAAGATAAATCTTCGCATTGTTCTTGCAAGCGAAGGTAAAGAGATAACAATATTATTATTACTACTTGCAGTCACTGTGCATGGCATACACGATATGTGTAATTATATATAAAGACCATAAATGAAGTCGGCAAATTGCCGTACTCTAGGATTAAAAATGTATTACAAAGTTACTGCATGTTACAAATTTGTGCTTAACGCTGGAACATAAGACAATTATATAGAACGATACGCAAGAATGCATACATGGCGTAACGGCAATAGTTTGGTTGAAATAATTGCCATATGAATATGAGCGAAGAAGGCAGACAATAGGAAAGATTGGAGAATGTTGGGTTTGCAGTGAAATACCTGCCCATGGGCAGAACACTTGTGTGTGTGTGTGTGTGTGCGTGCGTGTATGTATGTATGTATGTAGCCTATGTGTGTATGTATGTATGAGGTTCTGCGCGTTCAGAAAATCTTTCCTAGAACGATACTTCGGCTGCAAATCTAATCTCAGGAACGTGTGGAGATATGACACCTTATAGATCGTTCGAAGTTTAGAAAATGCCATTGGGTATATCGGTGTATTTTTAGTGGATATCCTCCCCAAATTATAATATAACTAAAGTAAGTTATTTACTTATTTTTGACGTATATAAGATAACAGAATAAATCTAAATAGGCCTATTGTTAACTAGGCATTGCTTCAAATATGAACGTTTTATGTTCCTTATAAATAGATTTATCTATTATATTATTTGCATTACCAATAACCGAATAAATAGAACATATTCACCCTATGTTATTTTACATACGTTAGAAAATACGTAAATAATTTATTTAAGTTATATTACAAAGAAGGGTGGATGGATGTACGCTAAGACGACGTCTGTAAGAGTGTAAACGGTATAAACTGACAATAATATATATAAACAGTACATATCGGTCTATTGAACAAAGTGTCCAGTGAAATTTAATTATTTCTTATAATGTTATTTTTAATATGTAAAATACCATGTTTCTGAGACCGATAGTACCGTGCTTATTTCTTTACATTTCGGCTGAACGTGAATGTCGTTGCCAATGACCTTGCGCCCAGTACATGCCAATACACAACAGAGTAACAAACGACTGCTTCAGCATGCGTATCGGGCAAAGTAAATGATGACTGTCTATTCTCATTACCAAAAAAGTTAGACTCAAAAACATATTTATTTTTCTGGGAGAACCTTGACAGTTACAGAAAAAAAAAAACATTTTTTTTTGTTGCAGTTTTGATTGTTTACACACTGTACACGGTACCCAATGCTATTTCATAAACTCCGAAAGCTCTATAATAATCCTATATTCCACCATTAGTTAATCAGCACACGCTGTATAAGTTAAAATGTCAAGTTCGTCACACAGATTCTGTGAAAGATAGTTCGAGAAGTGGAAGACCCAAATTACTATAATATTTTCTGGGGAACGTAGGCCTGTACAAGAATCATTGTCAACAACTTCCCGAATATCCGAATATGAAATGTGTCTGTCTCCTTGACGTAGCAGTTTGCTTGCCTGACTATGAACCAGGAGGTCCCACACCTGATACCCGGCTATAGCCAAAAAATATTTGAAGAGAATAATAATAATAATAATTAGTTTTATTTTCCCTGGCAGAGTTAAGGCCATCAGGCCTTCTCTTCCACTCAACCGAGATCAAATCACATACAGAAAAATACAGACCTGTATACAAATATTAACTTAAAAATAATGATAAACATAATTCAGTAAAAAAGAGAGATTGAATAAACTATCAGTATTAACTTTAAAATAACAATAATAAAAAATAATTAATACATATGAATATAATCTCACAACTAAAGGAATAGTACAATTAGTATGATCAGCACAGCATGTGTTACATTGAGACAATGACAATTACCTAGATATAAGTATGAATGGAAAAATAAAGTAATGACTGTGTAAAATAATAATAATAATAATAATAATAATAATAATAATAATAATAATAATAAATAAATAAAAATTATACCTAAAAACTAATTCTTGGCATTTAAAATATTTCTAAACTACCTAATTTTAAGGGTCTAAAACGGGATCCATCTAGACTCGGTTGTGCTGCATTCCTCTGTAAGAAGTAGAATGTTTATAGAACGATGGTAAAATGTACTGTTGTGTATGATAGAGATGAAAACTATCAAAAGTTAACACATTTATAAAATAAATACACATAATCAAATTATGCAGGGATATTGTTTTATTTTTTCGATATGAATTTTAACTACTTGGGAGTATATTTAGGTATAAACAAAGATCGAGATATAAACAACAAAATTAGTAAATTTCATTATTTATGTGGAACCATAAGACGCACATTGATTGGAAAGGGTTAGAAGAGAAAATATTTTCAAATTTTTATAAAATAATTGTGATTCCAATATTTATATTTGATTCAGAATACTGGATGACGACTATAAAGATACGAAAGAGAATTGAAGTGGCGCAAAGGAGGTTTTTAAGACAAGTGGCTAGATGTAAACTAGCAGGTAAACAATAATATAGAAATGAGAGAAGAACTTGATATTTTTTCAATAAATGATCAAATAGATTAATACCATTGCAAGTGGTGCCAACACGTAAACAGAATGCAAGAAGATCGAAGTCCACACCTATGGAGTAACAGTCAGCGCGTCTGGCCGCGAAACCAGGTGGCCCGGGTTCGAATCCCGGTCGGGGCAAGTTACCTGGTTGAGGTTCTTTCCGGAGTTTTCCCTCAACACAATACGAGCAAATGCTGGGTAACTTTCGGTGTTGGATCCCGGACTCGTTTCACCGGCATTGTGACCATTCCATTCAGACGCTAAATAACCTAGATGTTGATACAGCATCGTAAAATAACCCAATAAATTTAAAAAAAAAGATAGAATACCCTACAATTTATTTCATTATAGACATTAAGGATACAGAAATCCTAGAAGACCGGCCAGAAAAGGTTAGATTAATTTGTTGTGATCTGGAACAGGTCTTATAACTTAAACCTTGCAAGATGATAATTTTAAATTTTACGTATTGGTTAGTATAATTGTGTTAATTATTACAGTCATGTGACCTTACTGTTGTCATGGAGACGAATATATCAACAGTTAGAGGTGAAGAAGACTTAGTAATTTTGAACAGCTACACCACAGCCAGGAAGTGCAAAAGTTTATTGGAGAACCTTGTATTGGCTGAAGTTATGTTTGACAGAAAAACCGATCTCGTTTGCAGGAGCGATTGGTGAAGAATACAAGTTAATACATGATAATGCCGTCCGCATGTTGTGAGGATGTTGAGGGTTGGATTAATGCCGAAGGAATTCAGGTGTTACCTTGGCCAGCACAGTCTCCTGACTTGAATCCTTTTGACCACGTGTGGAATTTACTCTAGAAAAGGTTCCAACCTTACCTACACCATGTGTATACACTTGAACAGCTGGGAAATTTGTGGACTCAGATTAAACAAGAGGATATTGTTACCATCATTCTTGCCATGTCCAAGAGATGAAGAGCAATTGTAAATTCAAGAGAAGGATCTAATCTTTTCTGATTAATGTGTATTCTCTTCATTGCGTTTTAAATCATACCTTAAATCATTCGTGACAAGTAGTGTTCGTTCTAGTATCACTAGAGACTATTTTTGATAATTTGAAAATTAGAATGTCTTGTTTTCCAAACAAAATAGGCGTACAAACTTATTGACACATTCGTCTCCATAGCAACAATGAAGTCAAATGATTTTAATAATTAACAAAATCATTTTAACAAATACCAGCCACCGGCGTAGCTCAGGCTCTAACGAGTTTGCGTACATATTCGGAGTTGCGCTCGTGCGTGGTTCGATTCCCACTTGGGCTGATTATCTGGTTGGGTTTTTCTCCGATGTTTTCCATAACCGTAAGGCGAATGTTAGGTAATCCATGGCGAATCTTGGTCTCATATCGCCAAATACCATCTCGCTATCACCGATATCGACGCTAAATGACCCATTAGTTGATACATTGTCGTTAAGGGTTAGGTACAGCTTACAGCAGTAAAATTTTTGGGAATATTCAACATTTTTTCCCTCCATTACTGTATCTTGTACAATAATGAAAATTAGTATGTGTAAAACATTGTCCTTCTGCTATATGGAAAAAATATTTTTACGATTTAAAAGAAATTATATATATATATATATTTTTTTTTCAGAATTCAAAATGGTGACAGTTCAGTGTGCAATGATGAAGCGTTTCCCTCATAACTCATAAACTTGTTAACTTTTTCATGTTCTCTCTCTTTTATTTTATTGCTGAAACTCATGTTTACAATATCATGCTTTTTGAACTACATTCCTTAATAAATAATATTTTTTTTATTTTGTGTTAAAGAAAATACTGATATTTGACCATTTTTTAAAATGAATTTGCTTTTTATCAGACAATCTATCATAGATAGAGAAGTAATTTTGCATCATATTGTAAATATGATATGCATAAATGCACACACAAAATTTCATCACAGAATGTTGAATAGTTTTTGAGTTATGAGGGAAACGTTTCATCTCTGAACAGTGAACTGCCACCATTTTGAATTTTGAAAAAAAAAAAAAAAAAAAAAAAGTAAATATTTTTTTTTTAAATCGTAAAAATATTTTTTTCATATAGCATAAGGACAGTGTTTTACACATACTAATTTTCATTATTCTACAAGATACAGTAGTGGAGGAAAAAAAAAGTTGAATACTTCCAAAATTTTACTGCTGTAAGCTGTACCTAACCCCTTAAATAACTAAGTAAAAAAAAAATAAACTAATACCATAAATTAAAAATATCGCAAAAAATGCCTTCACCGTTTGGTTGTGTGTAGCCTATGGACGATGCTGAGTTATTCTCATTTCTCATTTGTTAAATGACCCAGTATTTTCATTTACAGAGTTAGTCGCGAAGTTAGGTATTGCAGGAAACAATTTAATAGGAACTCTGAATTTCTTTCCGTCGTCGTAAATTCCATGGCTTTTACCTCAAAACGGGACATGCTGCTTCCTTCTCATTTATCAGTTCACATTACCCTTTCATCTCGCCGGCATTGAATAACGTCTACACTTCATAGAGTAAGGTAAATAAAAATTAGCATATTCAAATGTAATATTCTCCATGTCTTACGGTCATTATTTCTCTCTCTATGGTTGGCACTTGTAGTATGCATAGTATCCGTCAGATGGCACGCGCTTCCTTCAAATCATACATTATCTTGTGTAATGTAAATAAAGTTTTCTTAAAAAATTACTATGATTAGCCTAATTTGATGTTTCGTTACCATAATTTTACGTGCAGCTTGCGTTTTGTTGGCTTTATTTTTTTCTGTTTCGAATCCTATGCCTGCAATTATCGTACGCGTAACGATAATTATGCTTTTGTTGTAAATTGTAGCAGTTGAAGACCTTTCTCTGCTCTGTTGTCATTTTAGTGTATTTCTTAAGACTCTCTTGTTAGACCTCGTATGGAGATGCTGAATACGTAAATAATAACACACGGCATTATAGCCCTATTAGCTGTTTCAGCACATATGACTTCATAGACGTCGTTCTTCTGATATTCAGAATCAGTGCATATTTAAAGCTAATATTTTCCCTTAATAACTATTGCGAAATGAGTGTATTATTACAGCATTTTCTGGATAATATTTATGATTCCAATATTAGTGCTTACAAAACAGGTAGAAAATAACGTATAGAATAAGTAATGTTTATATTAAATCATTTATGTTCTCATTTTTTGAGTATCAAGTAGCTGATACGATTTAGAATACCTATTACATGTCAGAGAAATTCTCTGTCAAGTCGAGGAACTTCCTCATGGAGTGTAGGTAATGAAGCTGGTGACAGAAACTTGGTACAGTTTTATCAAGAAGGACTGAAATACCGCTATTTTGACTTTTTCATTACAAGTTTACTAGATTAAAACATTCATAGTGCTTCTGTCCTTTACGCCCTTTGAAATCAGAGGTTAGTGAAAGTCTAATTCAGATGCGCCCATTAGGGGGGCCAAGGAGGGGCATGAGCCCCCTTCGGCTCTAGATTATTTACTTCTTAGGTTGATTTATTTATAAAAAATTATGTATTTTCGAATTGCCTATAAATTAATATTAAAAACATTAAAACAACGTTCTCTTAGCAGTTATTTTGTAGACGTGATTTAAAAAATAGACTTGGAAAAGAGAGCTTTAGGAAAATTTTCTAAAAGCAACAAAAATCTATATATTTTTTCTCATAAGTAGTGGTATTAGAGTTGTTTCCAAAAAAAAAACAGCTTTACTTTTATTTTGGTGTTTCCAATTCAATTTGAATCTCTGTCAGAGTTACTCTGTTTTTCACTTTTTGTATGCACGAATTTCATTTATAAAATTTACCCATTTTTATTATTTTCATATTATTACAAAGCCACTGCTTTCAATTTTATTGGAGAAATATATTTATTTCTTTTGTGTTCATGCATCACAATTTCGTTTGTTTTTAATTCTTTTACAGCCACATTTTTATGAAAACTTGCGGATGGAACTCTTAAATAATTGATTCATAATAAAATTATGTTCAGATGTTCTAAAATTCTTTTCACATGGTCAAAGTACTGAATATTTCTCCGGGGAGCCCTCACAACACTCTTGTAGCTAAGACCTTCATCAGCTCGTATTTTAATTTTTTTAGCTGCTGTCATTTTCAATTGTTTAATTTTTGGGGGAGCCTAGACCAATCCAGCACATCAACTACAGAACTAGAGGCAGATGATATGGATTATTATTATTATTATTATTATTATTATTATTATTATTATTATTATTATTATTATTGTGATCAAGATTGGTAAGGAAGTTGCGTTAATATTTGCTTTCATTTGTATATAGATACATTGAGTGGGTCTAATTTTTTTTTAATTTTGACGGTTTCCCAGGCGTTAGACTGACGGGGATACAATTTATGTGTTGGCTACACTGCTACGCACTATTACTCCAACTGTCTGCGTCCCATTTCCCCGCTTGGTGGGGTAATGACACGCATTACAACTTTTTCATATTCACTATCATCAGTAGAAAATAATGTTGTTTAGAAATACATTTTGTAACTTGTAAATGTTACTAGAACCTAATTGTTATTATCTCTGAAAGTTTCAGTGTTACATTAAAATTATCTTGGAATTTATAATAATAGGTTTTAGGTGCGTCCTATTACCCCACTCTCCTCTAAGTACCCGCCAGTAATAAAACAAGTTTTTTTTTATGTAAGCGTACTTTATGACAAATGTTACAAATGAAGACCTTTGCGAGTCCTATGTCCAACGCATGAACGCAAACAAATGGGAATTCTTTATCTATTGCGATTTATTTCGTATGTAATATGAGAAATGTGAAGGTCGCCTCTGCTTAAACGCACTGAAAAATCATATTTTCGTTTTGGATTTGATAACTACGTCATTAGTTCTTGCTAATGATATAGAAATATATTTCTTTCGGAGAATTCGAGTACTTCTCCTGTTGGTACGATTTTCTCCGAGAGGAGACTAAAATTGTGAATTCTGTGTTGTAGATTTACAGCGCTTAAAAGAACCTTGTCCCTGATAGAGGGCTCCAGGAAAAATATGTCGGCTCTCTCTCTCTCATGTTGAATTTAGACGCTGATAAACCTCTACAGTTGAAAGTGTCGTAAAATAAAATTACCACTACTTGATTGATTCGTAATTGGACGTAGTTACGCAAAAACAGATCAACCGACAATTTGAAAAAAAAAAATGAGATACGTACTTACACAAATCTGTTGATGGCAGGCTAAATTTAAATCGGAAAAATTTAGAATGCGATATCTGAATTTTGTTACTACTTATAAGCAAAAATTCGTTTATTGCATAAAATTCATTGATTTATTTTGCTTTGAAATATTAAAATGTTCGTCTCTCATTAAAAATCGGTTAGCCCTTTTTGGTATTATTTGTGCTTTTTTTTGTAATAGTATGAATGTTATTAATAAAAATGGGAGATTTTTCCTTAGAAGAGGTGGAAAAATTCAAATATCTTGGAGCAACAGTAACAAATATAAATGACACTCGGGAGGAAATTAAACGCAGAATAAATATGGGAAATGCGTGTTATTATTCGATTGAGAAGCTTTTGTCATCTGGTCTGCTGTCAAAAAATCTGAAAGTTAGAATTTATAAAACAGTTATATTACCGGTTGTTCTGTATGGCTGTGAAACTTGGACTCTCTCACCTTGAGAGAGGAACAGAGATTGAGGGTGTTTGTGAATAAGGTTCTTATGAAAATATTTGGGGCTAAGAGGGATGAAGTTACAGGAGAATGGAGAAAGTTACACAACGCAGAGCTGCACGCATTGTATTCTTCACCTGACATAATTAGGAACATTAAATCCAGACGTTTGAGATGGGCAGGGCATGTAGCACGTATGGCGAATCCAGAAATGCATATAAATTGTTAGTTGGGAGGCCGGAGGGAAAAAGACCTTTAGGAAGGCCGAGACGTAGATGGGAGGATAATATTAAAATGGATTTGAGGGAGGTGGGATATGATGGTAGAGACTGGATTAATCTTGCTCGGGATAGGGACCAATGGCGGGCTTATGTGAGGGCGGCAATGAACCTCCGGGTTCGTTAAAAGCCGTAAATAAGTAAGTATGAATGTTATAATACTTCTTGCATAAAATTTTTTTATAAAAAAAAACATTTATTTCATGGCCAATATCTCTAAACAGGTTTTTGGCGCTTGGTCTCTTATTGCGTAACTCCGTCCAATTGATACTGTTCCTGCCATTATAGATAAAGGAAAATATTCATAATAATAAAATGAAAGCTTTGCTTTCGAAGTGCTTGATAAACATTTTTCTTGCTTTCACTGGTTAGGTAAAGTAATTTAGGTGTTATATATAATTTCTCAGGAAACAAAGAACAGAAAAGCTTATTCTGTGTTTTTTGAAAGAGTGTTATTGACGGTAGCCGCCTATAGAACTAGAGTTCTGAGAACGAGTTAATTGCGTAAGAAGAGCCACAGGAGAGAAGCTTGTATGGTCGGCGTGCGTGTGGTAAACAGATGCGGCGCATAAAACTGTAGTGGTGATATTACAATGAACTTCTTCTCTTTGTTGTTACCAGTAATAAACGTGTACAGTGTGTGTCTGCAATCCGTCCTAAAACAAAACGTCTTGTAAACTTGTTACTGGTCCCTTTAGAGGAAACGTTTGTATGTCTTGAGTTCGAAGCTTCAGATAATGACATTAAGACCCGCATATCAAGGTACGAAACAACAGCTTCCCTTATTTACAGGAAAAGGAGAAGTTGGCCTTGTGATTAACATAGGTAGCTTGTAAGAGAAGTGCCTCGAGTTTTAGTTCAAATATTCGCTTGCAGTTCTCTGCATAAATGCGTAGATATGAGGTCAGTAGTGTCCAATCTCTGTTCTACTCTTCCATTTCTTCACATGATGTAAAGAAAAGTATTCAGTAGTACCCAGTTTCAGTTATACGTAAAACAGTGATTTATGCCCAGTCCGAGTTCTACGCTTGTGTTTCTTCTGATAATGCAAAGAGAATTGGTAAGTAGTGCTTAATCTCAATTCTGTGCTTCCATTTTCTTGTATAATGTAAAGAAAAGTGATCATTAGTGCTCATCTCCAGCCACGCGCTTCCACTTTTTAGTATAATGCAACGAAAAGTGTTCATTAGTGCGGAGTGTCACTTCTGCGCTTCCAGTTCTTTACGTAATTCCAAGAAAAGTGTTCAGTAATATCAGTCCCAGTTATATGTTTTCTGTTCCATGCATAATGTGAAATAAGATGGTCAATACTGTCCAGTTTCAATTCTACGCTTCCAGATCTTTGAATAATGCAAATGAAAGTGGTCAATAATATTCAGTCTCAGTTCTAAGCTTCTAATTCTTTACATAAGACAAAGAAAAGTTGTCAATACTGTCCTGTCTCAGTTCTATCGTTCTAATTCCTTACATAAGACAAAGAAAAGTTGTCAACACTGTCCTGTCTCAGTTCTACGGTTCTAATTCCTTACATAACACAAAGAAAAGTGGTTAATATTGTCCAGTCTCAGTTTTACGCTTCTAATTCCTTACATAAGGCAAAGAAAAGTGGTCAATACTATCCAGTCTCAGTTCTACGCTTCCAGATCTTTGAATAATCCAAAGAAAAGTGGTCAGTACTATCCCGTCTCAGTTCTACTCTTGTAATTCCTTACATAAGACAAAGAAAAGTGGTCAGTACTGTCCAGTCTCAGTTCTACGCTTCCACATCTTTGGATAATCCAAAGAAAAGTGGTCAATACTATCCAGTCACAGTTCTACGCTTCTAATTCCTTACATAAGACAAAGAAAAGTGGTCAATACTATCCAGTCTCAGTTCTACGCTTCTAATTCCTTACATAAGACAAAGAAAAGTGGCTAATACTATCCAGTCTCAATTCTACGCTTCCAGATCTTTGAATAATCCAAAGAAAAGTGGTCAATACTATCCAGTCTCAGTTCTACGCTTCTAATTCCTTACATAAGACAAAGAAAAGTGGCTAATACTATCCAGTCTCAGTTCTACGCTTCTAATTCCTTACATAAGACAAAGAAAAGTGGCTAATACTATCCAGTCTCAGTTCTACGCTTCTAATTCCTTACATAAGACAAAGAAAAGTGGTCAATACTATCCAGTCTCAGTTCTACGCTTCTAATTCCTTACATAAGACAAAGAAAAGTGGCTAATACTATCCAGTCTCAGTTCTACGCTTCCAGATCTTTGAATAATCCAAAGAAAAGTGGTCAATACTATCCAGTCTCAGTTCTACGCTTCTAATTCCTTACATAAGACAAAGAAAAGTGGCTAATACTATCCAGTCTCAGTTCTACGCTTCTAATTCCTTACATAAGACAAAGAAAAGTGGTCAGTACTATCCAGTCTCAGTTCTACGCTTCTAATTCCTTACATAAGACAAAGAAAAGTGGCTAATACTATCCAGTCTCAGTTCTACGCTTCCAGATCTTTGAATAATCCAAAGAAAAGTGGTCAATACTATCCAGTCTCAGTTCTACGCTTCTAATTCCTTACATAAGATAAAGAAAAGTGGTCAATACTGTCCAGTCTCAGTTCTACGCTTCCAGATCTTTGAATAATGCAAAGAAAAGTGGTCAGTACTAGCCAGTCTTAGATGTACGCCTCTAATTCCTTACATAAAGAAAGGAAAGTGATAAATACTGTCCAGTCTCAGTTCTAGACTCTCACCTCTTTGTACAAAAGAAAGAAAAGTGGTAATTATTTATACGCTTTCATTCCTTTGCATAATTCAAAGAAAAATTGTCAGTACAGTTCAGTTCAGTTTCAGTTCTACGCTTCCAGTTCTTTGTATAAAGTAAAGTAGTCAGTACTGTCCAATCTCAATTCTACGCTTCCAGTTCTGTACGTAATTTAAAAAAAAATGTTACCAGTTCTGTTCAGTGTCAGTTTTACGTTTCCAGTTCTTTGCATAATGCGAAGAAAAGTAGGTAATCAGTATTGCCCAGTCTCAGGTCTGCACCATAATAATTCGAAGAAAAGTGGTCAGTACTGTTCAGTCTCAGTTCTACGCTTCCAGTTCTTCACGCAGTGTAAAACAATGTGACCAGTTCTGTCCAGTCTCAGTTTTGCGATTCCAGTTCCTCGTTTAATTATAATAAAAGTGGTTAGTAGTGTTAATCCCAGTTCTACGTTTTCTGTTCTTTGCATAATACAAAAAAGGGTGGTCGGTATTGTCCACTTTCACATCTACTCTTCTATCTTTCTGCATAATGCGAAGAGAAGTGATCACTAGAATCAGCCTCAGTTCTTTCTATTCAATTATTTATATTAAGCAAAGGAAAATAGTGAAGAATATTATATATTTGACCTACTTAGTGATAAATTGTAGGAGAATTCGAGGGAATCTTCTTCTAGAAAAAGTAATCTTCCATGTACAATAAAAGTTATAATATTTTATCTTTATTCTAGAAAATGTTCATTAAATTAATGTTACTTTACAACCCATAGACAATTCTTCCCATGAATCTCTTTCCCTGGAGGAAAATATCTCATTCAACACTGACCTTACATTTGCTCATCTTCATAAGATTGTGAAAATGCAGTGAATAATTTCCTAGTTTTGCTCTATATTTTCAAATTCTTACTTTATCTAATGAAAGGTATCTAAAAATATCCCTATCATTACATGTTTTAACGAGACAATAGTAGCTATAATAATGATAACTATAATAATGTCCTTTATCCCGTTACGGGCAGCATAGGGCCTTAATCAACACTCTATAGTGTACTCAACTCTGTGCAATTAATTTATCTTTCTTCCTGGTGCAGCTATTCTCTTGACCTCTTTCTCAACTAAGCCCATCCAAGTATTTCGTGGATATCCTCTCTTTTATTGCCCAGGGGCTTCCAAATCCAGACAGTTAATATTGAAATATTACAAGCAATATGTTAATTATATTAAAGCAAGAGAGTAGAATGCAAAAAAAAAAATTAAGTAGGTACATTAAACAAAACTGAATATTAAAATATGAAATTAAGTCCATGAATTTACTTTTGTATGAGCAACGCTTGTGATCGGGTTCAATATTGCATATGCAGAAAGAAGAAAAAATACAGTAAATTTACGTAAAAAAAGAAAATAGTATAGACTATAAACAATATGTGATAAAATAAGTAATTACCATTGAATAAATTAATAACCATTATTCATTGGTGAATAAAATTAATATTTAGGTATTAATATCTACCCCTATCTTAATTTTTCCTAATAATTTCTTTAATTGGAGACCTGAATTAACAAACATTCCAAGTCCATTGAAGTAAATTGTTCAGGACAGCAAGGAAACTACATGGGCTTGCCATGTAAAAGCACTGAAATAAATATTTTATTAAAAAACTCAGGCTTAGAATCTGACTTTGGATATTGTTTTTTACAGGATGGTAGTCTATGTAAAAGAACATTTATCAGGTAAAAACTCAAATACGGTAAATTTTGGACTTGGTGTGTTTGTCAATTTAGATCTTCAAATTTTAAGTTTAAATTGCATCGTACCTATATTTTCTAAGTAAGGGTATTGATAAATTATATTGTTTTAAGGCATAGTTGAAGCCAAGTTTCATACCAGCAGTCATTCAACATTTCGATTCTGTGAAATGAGATAATGTGTTCGTTCTCTTGTTATAATTTTGTCAATATGCCCTAAAATTTTTCTTCTTACGGAAGAAAATTAATAACGTATATTTTTATTTCGGAATGTGTATTATATATCTTTCTCGTGTTAAATTTTATCGTACCTGGTTAACATGTTTCGACTTTGTATGGGCCTTCTTCAGAACTGGTTATTGCTGGCCTTGGCGCCTTTTGTTTTGTTTCCTGTGGGGGTGAGTTCGTGTAGTGTAATGTGGAGTCAAAGAGTGTGTGTGTTCTGAAATTTAGTTATGTGTTGAGAATTTCATTTGGATGTGTTTTTGTGAGTCTGTGTATTTCGTATTGTTCGTATATTTTTATATCTTCTCCAACTTGAAAATATTAAATTTCGAATAAATAACTGTAGTAAGGTAATCAGTAAGTTTTTGGGCAAATTTTCATTAAGTAGCGATTAATAAATGCTTGAATTCTATTCAGAGTTGTGTAATTTAAAATCCAGATTTCACAAATGTATAGCACTATTGATTTTATATTTATATCCAGTATGCGACTTTTTCTTTTTCTATTTATATAAGTTATTTGGGGAGTTCCGTAATGGGTAAAGCATTGCAAAGACAGATTTTAGAAAAGAGGGGAAGAATATCCTGCCTCTGCCCCATGCTTTCAGTTTCTTACAGAAGAGAAAATACATTTACATTTTATTACTATGATCTTATTTAGTTTTGTGTGTAAAATTGTAGTGTCCTTTGTAAATTTGTAGTGTTTTTGTAATGCAGTTTTTACTCCTGGTTGAGTGTTACAGAAGGCCGCATGACCTTAACTCTGCCAGGTTAACTATATTATTATTATTATTATTATTATTATTATTATTATTATTATTATCATTAATAATAATAATAATAATGAATATCCTGTTTCCGCCTTATTCTTACATATTTTAACAGGAAGAGAAAAAGAAATTATCTGGGCCTCTGTCGAAGAAGAACCTGCCTACTGAAGGATCCACTGGAAGGAATGGTGAACGGGAGAAGAGTTCGGAGTAGAAGATGATAGACGACATTAAAATACGTTGATCATATGCGGGGACTAAGGGGAAGGCGAAAAAGAGAGAAGATTTGAGAATGCTGCATTTACAGTGAAAGACCAGGAAACCATGAATGGAAAATCAATTTCAATAGACTAAAGATGTAAATATTGCTGGAGAATATAACTTTGAAATATCTGTCCAGAAAACTAAGTCGATGGCCTTTCAGGGAAAATTTCCTCTCAGTCAGATGTAAACTATTAATACAAAATCAAGGAACTGAACAAGTAAGTTCCTTTAAATTTTTGGGGTGCGAGCTATCATATTTGGAAAGATAGATGTAGAAAAGGAGGTAGAAAAATTTAATCGAATTTGTCGAACTATTAGGAGAACTCTAAAAGGCAAAGTTAGGAAGGAAATTCTACAAAATAATGTCAGTTCCATGTGGATTATATGGCAGTGAAACTTGCATCCTTGATACAAAAACACGTAGTAAAATACAAGCAGCAGAAATGAAATTTCTGAGAGGATGCCTAGTAGTTACAAAAAGAGATAGACTACGTAATGAGGACACCCAAAATCTTCTAGAAATATCCGAATTGAATAATAAAGTAGATGATTATAGACAAACATGGAAAGACCACGTAAACAGAATGAACAATGAAAGACTACCTAAGAAGATTCTAAATTATAAACCGCAAGTTAAAAAGGACATTGGAAGACCCAAAAGAAGATGGTTGGATCAAAGAGACGCAACAGACCGAGAGGTCTAATGCCTGAAGTAGAAGAAGAAGAAATAAATAGGAAGGAATGGTCTTATCTTTATTTTACGCTCATAGTTCTTCATAGATTATAAAACTTTAAAAAGAAAAGAAGTGATAAATATCTTATCAGTAGAGACTAGAATTCCATGCAAATGCATGTTTTTATAGGAACATAGGACATAGCTCAAACTTGGTACTTATCCATTTCATTACTTTCCGGTTCCAAATATGTGTACTTTTTCCGTGCATATTTGCATGTTTTGGCCTTTTTGGGGATAAAAACATGCATAATGCATGTTTAAGCAATTTTTAGCTTAATCATGCATATAATACACATTATATTCAGTTTAAATGTATGTTTTAATGTTATGAGTGAACCCCACAGTTTCTCGATTTTTATGTCCCATCATTTAGCTTCATGAATCAGGATTGACGAAGGAAATGAAAAAAAAAAACTAATTAACAGAAAAACTGAATAAAATGTTAAGGTTTCCAGAATACGATTTTAGAGGACCTTTCCGTGGACGGAAGTTCACTTTTACAACACTTTACCGACGACCCTCTGCAGACTTCATGTCATAAATGGATTTATTACATTTGATATTTTGAAAATAGTAGAGAGGAAATATAGAAGGTTCAAGGAAACTGCTGACAAATAATTTAGGTTAAAAGTACCCTCTTTCAGGGAGGTTGTAAATACTCTCTTCCTTTTCCAGTACCAGTAGCAATTTAGATTCTTCTAAAATTGGAATCATTCGCTGAACTGTCTTTGCAGTTTGTGAACCTCGTAAGTGGTTAATGTGCTTGTTTATTCTGTTTACGTGTGTTAATGTGGTTCTAATATGCCTTCAATTAAAGGTTCCAAAAGCGTACTCTTTGCACAGTGGATTAAAGGAAAATATTTTATTAGATCTGATGGGGATGTCGTATTCTGCGATTTCTGCAGTAAAGAGGTAAGCACTGTTATTCTGTTTCCGAATATTTTCTATGACAGTTGTTCTTTATAAAACATTACAAAACTTCTTTAAAATAAACTGGACAGGGTCATAAACGCGAACCCAAACTAAAGATTCTTTTGTTCAGTGAAGAAGGTTATTTGTTGTGAAAACTTGAATGAAGAATTTGACCTGACACTGTCACAAATATGTTCATTGAAGTTTGCACCAATAAGTTCTTGCGATGTAGAAAGGTCATTCTAAAAAAAATATTGACTGACAAGCACAGGAACCTCGGAGAAACCAATTTAGAAATGTTGTTAGTCGTTAACAGTGCAAAAAAAAAAAAAAATGAGATAAGAAATTTGAAACAAAAAAGAAAGTGCATATTTTAATGTATTTTCCGCTTGATCGTGCATGTTTCATAGTTTGATAGTGCATGAATGCATGCATATTTTGGGGTTTTATAGTGCATGAAATTTGTTGTTACTGAACGCTTTAAATTATATATTTACCAAATCGGTAATCAATATACTTACCAACTCCAAATCATATAAGTATTTCATGTCCTTCTTGAATAGAATATTCGTGAAACTGTAAAATGTTAAATTATTCCGGGGGAAAAAAAATCGTATAAGTTCTAATCAACTATAATGAAACTGTAAGTCTTCAATTTCGCACACTATAATATTGTACTATTGGTTTTAATTTTTATTTTAATTAGGCATTTGATTTCTAATTTTGAGCCATTTCTTGTAATAGCTGATTATTGCCAATTGTTGTTACTAAATAATGTATTTAATTCGTAAATTTTAAGCCATCTCTTAGTATAGTTATTTATTGCTTCTAAAATAACATGTTTAATAGCTATTTTATATATATATATATATATATATATATATATATATGTATGTATGTATATTTCTTCCTATAACCATTAGATATAAATATAGAGACATGCCTTGAGGTTTTATGAAACGATCCATTCTTCCATTAAGGTGCATTCTTGTACATAATTCATGTGAATTGTAACCTTGACCACAATTTTGTATTATAATGTTATTATTGTTTATAAAATATGTATTTTGATACCAACTATAACCCTAATATATCTCAGGGTGAAATAGGGTTTATTAAATTGGATAAAAAAATAGGGATTTATGGCCGAAATTAAATGAAAATGCATAAAAAATGAACGAATAAAACAAAAAATGGTCTTATGAGTTGAAACAGGCAAAAAATGCGAAAAAAATGCTCTAACAAATATGTCTTAAAACACTCAGTTTATCACATACAGTAACATATAAATGCTAAATCAGCTATGTTTCTGTCTTACTAGAAAAAAAGATGCAATTTCATCAAAATCCTAGCCCTACTTATCAGTTATCGTAATTCTACGATTTTAATTTCTATGAAAATTTGAAGCAAAATTATTGAGAAATACGCTATTTCAGCGCTGCGCTTTCATTCCTATACAAAATAGTGAACAATATTCTGTTTCAGTATTATATTTCCAATTCTTTGCTTGATGCATAGAAATATATTGGAAATAAATTATTGTTTCCGTTTTGCTATGCTTCCATGTGCGTATTAATCCGGAGAAAGTACACGAGATACATTTTTGGACATTTTAGTAGTTAAAAAAAGGAAGAAAGAAATTCATATGTGCAGGACCGTGTTGGGAATTTGATTACGCATGCGCGCCTGGTGAACGCGTCTTTTCACTTCTCATGAAATATAGATATACTGCCTGTTACATACGCAGGCAGACGACCGCGGGGAAAGAGACGGATATGCGGGACGCTCATTTAGAATGGCTGAATCCTGCGTCCGTTATCTGGAATCTCAAAAACCGAACTGCAGCGATATTGATGCCATGCAGCTTTCTTACTACAGGTGCCTAACGATAGACTTGTATTGTAGGGGCCTCCAAACTTACGAAGACACTCTCATGTGATGTCCAAGAAATACTGCAGAATTTGTGATGAAAAGAGAAAGTCAAGGTTGTTTTCTTTTCTTTTTCTTGATTCATCTGACATTTAAATTCCGTAATTGCTACAGTATTGGCTCATCATTACTTAGAATTAATTAGCCCCTGTAATTTAAAGAAAAACAATTGGATAAGAATTATGAACTCCCTCATGTAAAGTTATCACCATAAAATCGAGGAATAAACTGATACCACATTCTAGTATATACAGTCACGAAGCTCAATACGTAGGGAATATGCATCCATAGATAGTTGCTAACCACTAGGATCGCTACTATCGCCTCATCACTAGGGCTAGGATTTTGATGAAATTGCATCTTTTTTCTAGTAAGCCAGAAACATAGCTGCTTTAGTATTCATATGTTATGTGATAAACTGAGTGTTTTAAGACATATTTGTTAGGGTATTTTTTTTTTTTTTTTTTTTTTTGCATTTCATCCTGTTTGAACTCATAAGAGCATCTTTTGTGTTATTCGGACATTTTTGAGGAATTTTCATTTAATTTTGGCCACAAATCCCCATTATTAATATAAAATAATGTTTATTTCCTTTGAAATTTGCCTACATATTTTCTCCATTAATACCCTTTATTTTTTACTTGGTTATTTAACGACGCTGTATCAACTACGAGGTTATTTAGCGTCGATAGAGTTGGTGATAGTGATTTGATATTTGGCCGAGGATTCGCCATAGATTACCTGACATTTGCCTTACGGTTGGGAAAAACCTCGGAAAAAAGCAACCAGATAATCAACCCAAATGTGAATCGAACCCGCGCCAGAGCGCAACTCCGGATCGGCAGATAAGCGCCTTAACCGCCCGAGCTATGCCGGTGGCTAAAACCCATTATTTTGTGTGATATTTTAATCGTTTTCCTACATAAATATAGCCCTTTTAACGTAGTACACCCCATGTAATGGATCAGTCCAACTACCCCTTCAATATAGACACCTCTCTATACCTGATAATTCCTGATAAGAGTGGCCTTGTGGTGGACTACGTGGAAACTACATCAGGTAAAATAATTAAAGTATATCACTTAGAAAAAAAAAAATATGTAAAGTTAAAAGAACTTAAATGTTGGTACTAGAATTTAATTTAATTTAATTACTAGTCTAAATATTAAGTAACACAAAAATCATTTTCTTACTAAGCCAATTTTAGAATGTAAGATAAATTTTTAGGGCATTTTAAGGGCATTTTTGAAAGATTTTTAGGTCATAAATGCATTGTTTTAGGACATTTTTTATGATTTATAGGTCATGAAAATCCTAGCCCTACTCATCACAGACAATGCAAAATAGTACCGGCACAGCCTATTGTTCCTAATACTCTCATCACCTCGAGCTGCGTGACTGTATATACCTGACTGTTCTGATACTTTCATTCGGTTCCCCAGGATTTAGGGCTTTTGAGTAGACATAGACTCATTAGTTACTGTCAAATCGCACATGATCCCAACTGATCACTTTCTAAACTCACATGTTCCAAACGGAACACTCTTAGAACACTCATGATTCAAAGGTCATTGTCATGCAAGCTAACGAAATATAATCCCAGATTATTATATTAAATATCTTATTTAATAATAGTACATGTTAATATATTCCATATAACATTATTATTATTATTATTATTATTATTATTATTATTATTACTTACTTACTTACTTACAAATGGCTTTTAAGGAAACCGAAGGTTCATTGCCGCCCTCACATAAGCCCGCCATCGGTCCCTATCCTGTGCAAGATTAATCCAGTCCCTATCATCATATCCCACCTCCCTCAAATCCATTTTAATATTATCCTCCCATCTACGTCTCGGCCTCCTCAAAGGTCTTTTTCCCTCCGGTCTCCCGACTAACAATCTATATGCATTCCTGGATTCGCCCATACGTGCTACATGCCCTGCCCATCGCAAACGTCTGGATTTAATGTTCCTAATTATGTCAGGTGAAGAATATAATGCGTGCAGTTCTGCGTTGTGTAACTTTCTCCATTCTCCTGTAACTTCATCCCTCTTAGCCCCAAATATTTTCCTAAGCGCCTTATTCTCAAACACCCTTAACCTATGTTCCTCTCTCAGAGTGAGAGTCCAAGTTTCATAACCATACAGAACAACCGATAATATAACTGTTTTATAAATTCTAACTTTCTGATTTTTTGACAGCAGACTAGATGATAAAAGCTTCTCAAGCGAATAATAACACGCATTTCCCATATTTATTCTGCGTTTAATTTCCTCAGGAGTGTCATTTACATTTGTTACTGTTGCTCAAAGATATTTGAATTTTTCCACCTCTTCGAAGGATAAATCTCCAATTTTTATATTTCCATTTCGTACAGTATTCTGGTCACGAGACATAATCATATACTTCGTCTTCTCGGGATTTACTTCCAAACTGATCGCATTACTTGCTTCAAGTAAAATTTCCGTGTTTTCCCTAATCGTTTGTGGATTTTCTCCTAACATATTCACGTCATCCGCATTGACAAGAAGCTGATGTAACCCGTTCAATTCCAAACCCTGTCTGTTATCCTGAACTTTCCTAATGGCATATTCTAGAGCGAAGTTAAAAAGTAAAGGTGATAGTGCATCTCCCTGCTTTAGCCCGCAGTGAATTGGAAAAGCATCAGATAGAAACTGACCTATACGGACTCTGCTGTATGTTTCACTGAGACACATTTTAATTAATCGAACATTATACTAAAGCTATTTTTATAATAATAATAATAATAATAATAATAATAATAATAATAATAATAATTATTATTATTATTATTATTATTATATTATGAAAATAGCTTTAGTATATAGCAGTCGAAGCTGTGGTTTGCCTATACAGTGTTACGTAATATGACTGTGCAGATTTTAACACCTTGTTTCGTAGATAGAGTGGAACAAAAGATTCTAATATCACATTAGTTCCAATTGAATACTTTTTTCAGAAAAAAAAATTTTCCCCAAAATGTTAACACTGTTTTAGTCGATAAGTAGGCCTACTATCTGTATGAATCTGATTTTTACTCTTATCATTAGAGAAACGGATAAGGAAGGATTCACCCCTTTACTGTTTCTCAATAAAACAAAAAACATGTATCTTTATTTCATGCTATTAGGAAGTCTGGCAACAGTAATGGAATGACTAAGAGATGGAATGCTATTATTCAGACATGATTTAGTGTCCTTATTCAGACTCGTAGGCGAGCCGGCGATGCGCTGTTGCCAAACTTCCAGACTAATTTTCTAATTAACCATGCAGTTAATTACAAAACGCATATTAGGTTATCAAGGTTTTTATTGTTAAGACGGTCAGATTTATCAAATCACAATGTGGTAAACACAAATATGTTGTTTTTACATGATAGACGAATGTTTTCGTTTCTACTGAACCATCATCAGATCATCAATAGACCTACAGACGACTTATATTACAAACAGTAAAGACACAGATCTTAAATCTGAAGTTATAGAATTGTAACAGGTCTGTCTTACATATATATGATAGATGAATAAATATATCATATATCATTAAAAATGTGAAGTAGACCTGAATATATAATGGATTACAATGGTACATATGAAATCACAAGTAGAATGAGCTAAAAGGTTAAACAATAGCAATAAAATATATGTATGAAAGAATAAAATTTGTTAGAATATGATTAATTATTCTAATCTATATAAAATAGAGCTGCGTGGAGAAAGGCAGCATATAGGAACGTCTAAGGACGTGTGGCCTTAAAACAAATCCATGTAATTGTAAAAATGTATAACAGAAGTAGCATGAAGGTTGCATTTACAAAACGTCAGTTCGGTGTCCTGGTACAAATTTATGGTGTAGCCTAATGAACGGAAGAGGATATACAGCTTCATGCGTAGAGAAAGACCACACGTCCTTAGATGTTGCTATATGCTACCTTTCTCTACACAGCTCTATTTTATATAGATTAGAATAATTAATCATATTCTAACAAATTTCATACCTTCATATATAGATTTCATTACTCATGTTTAACATTTTAACCCATTCTACTTGTGATTTCATATGTACCATTGTAATCCATTATATATTCAGTTCTACTTGACATTTAAGACCTATGTCTTCACGTCCACACCTGTGGAGTAACGGTTAGCGCGTCTGGCCGTGAAACCAGGTGGCCCGAGTTCGATTCCCGGTCGGGTTGAGGTTTTTCCGGGGTTTTCCCTCAACCCAATATGAGCAAATGCTGGGTAACTTTAGGTGCTGGACACATTTCACCAGCATTATCACCTTCATCTCATTCAGACGCTAAATAACCTAAGCTGTTGATAAAGCGTCGTAAAATAACCTACTAAAATAAAAAAACCTATGTCTTCACTGTATGTAGCACGTATGGGCGAATCCAGAAATGCATATAGAGTGTTAGTTGGGAGGCTGGAGGGAAAAAGACCTTTAGGGAGGCCGAGACGTAGATGGGAAGATAATATTAAAATGGATTTGAGGGAGGTGGGATATGATGATAGAGAATGGATTAATCTATCTCAGGATAGGTACCAATGGCGGGCTTATGTGAGGGTGGCAATGAACCTCCGGGTTCCTTAAAAGCCAGTAAGTAAGTAAGTAAGTAAGTAAGTAAGTAAGTAGGCAAGTAAGTAAATATGTCTTCACTTTTGTTTATAATATAAGTCGTCTGTAGGTCTATTAATGATCTGATGATGGTTCAGTGGAAACGAAAACGTTCATCTATCATGTAAAAACAGATATTTGTGTTTACCACATTGTGATTTGATAAGTCTGACGGTCTTAACAATAAAAACCTAGATAATTTGTACAGCTTATCGAACGCAACATGGTTCTCAAGAATATTAGGCTTTTTTTTTTATTTATTTTAATCCATTCTATTGTCCTCTTCAACGTGCACAATTATTTCACTCTAAATTTACCTGTAAAATCAAAACCTCTTCTGGCATTCCCCGTGATAATCTCGGAATGGACATTTTTGTGGCACGGCAATACCTTCTCCTTAAACTTCATACGACGGGAAAATAAAATAAATAACACATTTACATACTGCGCACAACATGCGGACATGGGAACTGCCCTGGTACTGGTCCAACAGAAACGACAGTTGTTGTCTCTTTCATTTAGGAATTTCTTATGTCCCCCCTCGTCACCTGTTCTGGTCTCCAGAGACAAGGACAATTTCCTGACCATTCGCGTATCCTGTTTTCATTTATAATATTGTGGCAAAGAAACAAGTCCATATTGTATCACACCGGAACCAGTCTATAACGCTGCCAGGGGGCGTACAAGATCTGTTAATGCGGTCTTAATTAATAATGCAGGACGTGTAACTTGACTGTGGTTTCCTTATGAGAGTTGTGCAGAGCCGTAGGAAACGCTGCGGTCCAAGGGATTCACTTTTAATGGCCATCTGAGAGGCTCTACCGGTCGTGCACAGCGGTGGGTTCATGCCCCTAAGGTCTGGAGTCCGAAACCCGAATTTGGTTCACATGTTTGAAGTTTTTCATGGCCATTCGGCTATTACACTGAACAACAAGAATTTTGCTCTGGCTTAAAACATTGTGTCCCTTATGATTTTTGTGTGCACTGAAACCGAAAATGCATCTCTTTTCTTCGTATCACAGACGGTTTTTAAGATATACAGTGGAAGCTCTGAAGTTCGACAGAAATAAAGTTCGACATCCTATAGTTCGACTGCTTACGTAGGAGAATTAGACACGCCCCTATACGGGCACTGAGAAATGGGTTTGCCATTTGAAAGGAAATTGGTTCTGTGTCTTGTAGTGATACTTTTGTTAAAGGAAAACAGAATATTTTATTGATTAGGACATCCATATTTAATCACTGATTTTAAATTAATGAACTCTTCTTTTTCTATTTGAGAATTGTGCTGTTTGTGAGACGGAACTATCGAAACCCACTGTGGTACTAGAAGCGCATACACAAGTCTCGGGGAGGGTAGGAAATGCAAGTAGAGTACTGTATTCGTTGCTGGATAACCAATAAGAATTTGTATTCATTTCATCTGCCACACCCACTACCCTTATTGGACTGAACTTTCAATTCTGTTCTGTCGAACTTAGGAGAGTCCACTGTACTATGATTTCACTTTTCGATAACCGCTCTGGCGTGGGTTGGGGTTGTAAACCGAAACAAAATCTAATGCATTTTATGAGTTTATGGCTTATTTCCGGTTTATTATGGTTGTTGGCATGTTATTTTGTGTTTATAATAAGTAAACAGATATTGGTCCCTTCTATTCTGTAAATTTCATAACAGTTCAAAGTGAGGTCTACGCAATGAACAAACAAGGGTGTGGTTTTCAATATTTAAGAGAAAAGTTTACCAGTTTGAGTGAAGGCAAATTAAAAGAGGGTATTTTCATCGGTCAACAAATACGCAAAGTTATTGGTTGCCTCTTTATTTGGGGAAATACTTTTCGTTACAGAAAAAATGGCATGGCGCGCTTTCAAAAATGTTTGCTCAAATTTCCTTGGAAATTCTAGGGCGGACAACTACATCAAATTTGTGAAAACTATGCATATGAGAAAGTGGGGTGTAATATGTGTCTCAAAACACACTTCTTACATTCTCATTTGAATTTCTTTCCTCCTAACTTTGGAGCGGTAAGCGACGAGCAAGGGGAAAGTTTTCATCAAGAAATATCGGAAAGGGATAGGCGATATAAAGGAAGATCATCACCCAGCATGCTCGCAGACTGTTGTTGGTTCCTTGTAAAAGACAGTCCCGGGTTTAGTTATAAACGGAAATCATCCAGAAAATCCTTTTAAATGATAATTCAAATTCCGATATTTTTCTCATTGGACACATGAAATATTTTTATTGTCATGTTTTTTTGCGTTTTAAACTATGCAACATCATTTTTGTATCCATTACACATTTTGAATCCCTAGTCTGTTGCAATTTACCAGTAGCAGTGAAAAAAAAAGTTTTTTTTTTCATTAAAAAAAATTCAATTCACTTTCCTCGGAAAACGGCACGTGATGGGACAATTTGGATTTTAAATTCAGATTTAGGGAACACATATTAGTAATATTCACCTATTTTTATTTCGGAGCAAGACAAAAAGTAAACATTTTTTGTTCAGTGTTACTAACTTTTTCTCCTATAACATGTAAATGATTCGTAATATTAATTTCACAGTCGGAATATTTTTCATGACTTTCTGTGTAACATAACCGTCAGGATATGTAATACGGTTAATTCTACCACAGTCATTGTTATAATCTGTGCATTTCGAACTGGAGGATCAAGGTACAAAAGTACAAACCACGCACGAGTCACTGAACTGAAAACTGTGAACTGAAGCACTGGTAATTTGGACTTTCCCAGCTGACTTTAGTTGAGGAAAAAGGTCCAGGATTGGATTAAGCATATGTGGCAAATGCAGTCCATTGCTTGGCCTTGAGCCACCAGTTCGAATTGCACTGACTCTAGTTCATTTATTATACAAATAACAGGGATGGCTTTTTATTTTTTTATTTATTGTCGTCAGGAAAATGTTCTTGTTTTATGTTATTGCTGTCAGGATATTGTTCGTGCTTTATTTCGTCATAAGGATATTTTTCATTGTTTGTTTTATTATCTTTAAGAAATTTATGGTGTTCAAGTTTACTATCGCTGTGAAATGTTTCGTAGTTTATTTTATTGTCGTCAGGAAATTTTCTGTGTTTTATTTTATTGTCGTAAGGCTGTTCTTCGTGCTTTATTTTTCTCGCCAGAATATATTTTTGGTGGATTTTTTTAAATACATGTAAGATAGCCTATTGTTCGTTTTCAATTGTATTGTCGTTAGGAAATACTTCGTGTTTTGTTGTATTGTCGCCAGGAAATATTTTGTTTCTTTTTATTGTAGTCAGGATATTTTTCGTTTTTCATTTTGTTGCCGTCGTCAGGATATTTCTGTGTTTTATTTTGTGTTTAAGAAATTGTACGTGTTCTATTTTATTGACCTCAGAACATTTGACGTGTTTTATGTTATTTGTGTTAGATGTTTTTCATCTTCTATTTTATTGTCGTCGGGATATTTTTCGTCTTTTATTTTATTGTTGTCAGAAAATTTTTCTCGTTTTATTTTATTCTTTTCATAAATTGTTTCATATTTCATTTTATTTTCAGCAAATTTTTTTGTGTTTCATTTTATTATCTTCAAGAAATTTTTACTGTTTTGTTCTGTTGTCGCGAGGATATTTTTCGTGTTTTATTTTATTGTGTTGGGATATTTTTCGTTTTTTATTTTATTGTCAAGAAACTTTTCGTGTTTTATCTTATTATTCTTATTATATCTTTCGTGTTTTATTTTATTGTGTTGGAATATTTTTCGTGTTTTATTTTATTGTCGAGAAACTTTTCGTGTTTATCTTATTATTGTTATGATATATTTCGTGTTTTATTTTATTGTCGCCAGGAAAGTTTCCGTGATTTTAGTTTTGTTGTGAAGAACTATTTTTATTTTGTTATGAAGCAAACGGCACAATTTGTTTTCTTTTTCTTTCCTTCAGGATACTTTTCACGATTCTATATTATTATTACAAGGATATTATTTTGTGTTTTTGTGATTTACTTTATTATTCTTAACATTCTTTTAATAATTTATGTTGTACCACGAAAATTGTCTTCATCCTAGTGAACCACTTAATATTTATCTGATATGCTGAACTCATATTACCATCAGAATATTGTGAAGAAATTTATTCTTCTGTATCAAGATATAAATATTTGTATATTTATTTATTTATACTGGCAGAATTAAGATAGGGCCTTCTGTTACACTCTACCAGGTCACAAAGTACAAGCAGTGAAATTTAAGATAGAATCATATGCGGAGACTAAGAAGAAGGCAGAAAATAGGAAAGATTAGAGAAAGCTGGGTTTGCAGTGAAAGACCTGCTCTGAGAAGAACACTATGAATGAATGAAGAATCTTCATGATAGTTCACCACCGCCTGTTATAGGCCTACGTATTTTTTCAACACTTGTAACTTTCTCCCATTATGTATGGCACAACTTTGTAGCTGTGTTGTCAAATCTTTGTTTGGGGTGCTTTAATTTATCGTTATTGTTATACTTATGTCGGTGCTTTAGTTATGGAGCTTATGATAGCCCTTATGTATATACAAAAGTGGACGCAAACGTAATCCACTCATTCGAACGTATAACCGTGTCTGAATTGTATCTTTGCCTTTGAAGCATCATTTAAATTTAATAATTTTACTCAGTTTTACATCTAAAATATTATTAAGTTCCTCTATTATCAGGCTTTTTAAAATATTCATGAGCTCTGTTTTATTAGGGTACCATACTGCAATTCTTGGAATTCATCTCCGACGAGGACTGTTTCCATTCACAGTATATAAAACACAGGTAACCTTTCTGCCTTCATTGTTCTAGTAATCTATTGTAGTACTAAGATTATTTATTATTAACGCCAGTTTACAAATGCTGTATCTCTGTTTGTACTCGCATTACATTGCGTAGAATGCATGAAGCCCTATGTTTTCGTTGTATTCGCGAACTTGAGTAATTATTATCGATTATTAAAATCGATTTAGAAAGCTGCATCACTCTGCATTCTTGAAATTGTATAGGTAAAACGCCCAAAATCTGTATTTTCCATTGTTTGTTGTCATGGATACGAGACAGTGGATTATTAATATCGATTTAAAATGTGTATGGAGTACTCATTCTGAAAATGCATTACGCTTTTTCTACTTCCATTGTTTCAGTAAGCTTGTAATATTATTAATATTGATTTGAAGGTAGCCGTTTTTGATATTGAATGAATAAACTCGCGAATTCTATGCGTGTAAGCGTTGAGAGTGCTCAGATGATGTATTATTGATGTACATCGTAAATAACACCCTTCTGTTCATTCTTGAATTTCAGTACACGTAAAATTCGTATTTTGTTGTCAGAGTTGTACTACGACTACATGAATATTTAATAGAACTCGTACTTCCATTTTTGTGCACATAATTGACAGAAATTGCAATGGAAAAAAATAGTAAAAATAACATCGAATTGGATATATGTCAATGTCTTTTTGCATAATTTAGTTCTTTTTCTCCTGCTGTATAATAAAATAGTACATTGAAAACAATCTCAGGGATTTTAGTGGGAAAAAGAAGACAAGGACAGTTGTAAACCCAGAATGTTATTCATATTAGAGGAGAAAAATTCGTTCCGGCGCCGGGGATCGAACCCGGGTTCTTGGTTCTACGTACCAAGCGTTCTAATCATTTAGCTACACCGAAGTTCAATCCACAGCACTGGATCGAATCCCCTCCTCCAGTGTTTTTCCCTTTGTGGCCTGACTCCAAGTTCAACACTGGAGAAGGGGGGTTCGATACGGTGCTGTGGATCGAACTTTGTCGTAGCTCAATGATTAGAGCGCTTGGTACGTAGAATCAAGGACCCGGGTTCGATCCCCGATACCGGAGCGAATTTTTCTCCTCTAATATCAATTGTTATCATAACAGGTATATTCTGTAGGACCAGAATTAATCTTTACGTAGATTCTTCGCCCTACAGTGCATATTATTGAGGAATCCTGGTCACCAAGTCACTCAATTGAGTGTGCTCCTTGTATAATGGCAATTGACTTAGTATAAATGTCAACATACATGTCGAACTTGGAGTATATGGGTATTTATGGTCTAGGGTAACAAGAGACACCATCGCGCCCGTACTGCAATTGCCAACCTGTTAAGCAACAGAGGATGGGAAGTACAGGAGGAGATTGATTGTATGTCTGAAGATGATTCTCATAGAAGGGTGGATATAATTTCCATCAATAGAAGAATCCAGAAAGCGATGGTCTTAGACCCTACGATATGCTTTGAGCGAGACACGAATCAGGCACTGCATATAAATGATGACAAGCGAACTAAATACAGTGGACTCTCCTAAGTTCGACTGAACAGAATTGAAAGTTCAGTCCAATAAGGGTAGTGGGAGTGGCAGGTGAAATGAATACAAATTCTTATTGGTTATCCAGCAACGAATACAGTACTGTAGTTGCATTTTCTGCCCGCCCCGAGACTTGTGTATGCACTTCTAGTACCACAGTGGGTTTGGACAGTTCCATCTCACAAAAGGCAAAATTCTTAAATAGAAAAAGAAGAGTTCATTAATTTAAAATCAGTGATTAAATATGGATGTTCTAATCAATAAAATATTCTGTTTTCCTTTAACAAAAGTATCACCACAAGACACAGAACCAATTCCCATTCAAATGGCAAACCCATTTCTTAGTGCCCGTATAGGGGCGTGTCTAATTCTCCTATGTAAGCAGTCGAACTATAGAATGTCGAACTTGTTTTCTGTCGAACTTAAGAGCTTCCACTGTATGTACCTTGCCTTCCATACTTCAGTGACAAATATGGCATTTCACTTTACAACTGGGATATTACAGACTTACTAATTGGAGCGAGGGGTTGTTTACCAAAATTTACATGTAATATGTTTAAATCTTTTAAAATTTCCTTTTATGGGATTCAGAAGATAGTGATGGAAATTCTGAAGGCCTCTCTTCAAATTCTACACTATCATTTATATGCTAACACATACATTTTTGTTTTAATGTACAAATCGAATAATTTATTTTACTCGTTTCATTTCTCTTTATTTTTTACTATTTATAATTCCGGATCCCAGTGGTCAATCTGTCTTGAGGACAAATGATTTTAAATAAATCTTAGTAGTAGCAGGCAATACATCTCACTTGACGTTATGTGCTAGAGGAAGAACAATTGTTGTATGCATCTAAAGTCTCATAAATTTAATGTGTAACTAGTCAGCGTTGTATGCAATGGAGGGGGAAAGGAACTGGCCACCCTACCCCATTATCTCCTGGCTTAGTTGCCTCGTAAGTGGTGCCTTCTTGGCATCACTTGTTTAGTCAACTTGTTTAGTCTGATTAGAACATCATTAGTGACACCAATAAGGCACCACTCATGAGGAAACTAAGCCAGGAGATAATGAGTTAGGGTGGCCAGATCCTTTTCCCCTCCATTGCATACATCGCATACATTATTCACTAATCAGACTTGAGATGTATGCAACAGTTCTTCCTCTGACACAATATATATCGTCAAGTGAGATGTATTGCCTGATAATAGGAGTACTTCATTTAGAGTCAGTGATATATTCTTTACAAAGTAAATATTAATTTTCTTACTAAATATGTTTAAGGCAAATAAAGCAATAATGGGGAAAAGTGTGTTAACATTTTGATAATGAATCTTTGATACTTACGTGAAGCAGGGTAACTTAACGTGATCATTTCTTTCGTTACCTGCATTTTAATAACCATAGCAACTAGAAACTTGAAACATTTTCAGACTTAAATTTTATTCTCTTGACATCGTGTGTAAAAATATTAATGACTGAGGAAACAAGGTTCCGTTACTAAAGTCAATCTAACTGCGATTCACTGACCGAACCCCTTAAAGATAATTATGCCCAAAACTGTTTAAATTTTGTTGCTCTGAAGATATGCTGTAGCGCCAAAACAATAAAGATAATTATGACTATAATTGTTTGAATATTTTTATCTGAAAAAAAAAACGAATACGCCTTATCTGCTAGAGAATGAAAATAATTGTGATTTAAAATCTTAAATAACTATTGCTCTAAACATAATCTACAGAGCCAAATATGGAGGTAATTTTGATAACATATTCTTAAGGGTGCTAGGTAGTTATTAAGAGTAAAAAATCCGATTTTTAATTCTACTTTTAAAAAAGAAGTACAAAACTTGCTCTTTAAAACAGTGTAAATATTGTGGGGATATTTTTGCAGATAAGTCTTTTAAATTGCCTCTTTAAATTTGGCGGCGTATGTAATTCATACATTCTTCTTTTTTTTTAATGCAGTTTCCCATAGTTGACATTTTTCAAACTTAAGGGCATTTTTCTCTGAAACTACTGAATCAATTTACATGAAATGTTTACAGTGTTTTCTGCAGTCTATGTTCTACATAGTAAACCTATGAGTTTGAGGATATCACACACAACACGAGAAAAAAACATATGTGTATTGAAAAAATGCAAAAAAAAAATGTTAAACAAAGTTCAATATTTTTTCTGTTTTACTAGGGGTGAAATATTTAACTAAATTTTGCTTTAGAATTTACAATATACGTTATTAGATAACTTAAAAAAATACAAAGTATATGAGTGAAGACTGTAGCAAGTAATGTGCACCTGAAGAATGTACTTAGCAAAGTGGGAAAACAGGTTATCAGTTAGGGCCTTTCTTTTGCAGTTGGATACGAAACTAATTAGTTGTCTTTTATGCCACTGAATTCAGAATGGTTGATTGTATAAGCATGGAAATTTTTATTTCATCTGAGGACTAAAAACCTAGAAATATTGAACTAAGCTTTTGTATTGAAATTTTTTAATCGCACAGCCATCACTACCCATTTCCATTAAGTAATCTCCTGGCCTAGTTGCCTCATAAGTGGTGCTTCTTGGTATCAGTTGTGA
Source organism: Periplaneta americana (assembly GCF_040183065.1). Lineage (NCBI taxonomy): Eukaryota > Metazoa > Arthropoda > Insecta > Blattodea > Blattidae > Periplaneta > Periplaneta americana. The sequence goes on along the minus strand of NC_091122.1, from coordinate 130,838,545 downwards.
GGTTCAGACCTGTCTTCGGACAGGTGACTAAACAACAACAACAGCATCCTTAAGTTTTTTTGCTCTGAACGCAGACTCTGTGGCGAAGAATAAGAAGAATAGATTTATTGTTATTATTGTTGTTCTTCTAAACATTAGCCGTAACTTCAAGAAAATGAAAATAGTTAAGATTACACTCTTTAAACGTTGTTGTTCTGAACACTACAAGTTCATTGAACACGGCAATCTGCACAAAATGCGAAATCGTTGGATACCGTAGGATTTAATGTGGCTGTATGATTCTCCTCTAGTTGTTATTCAGGTCACAACCCCTTCCTCCCTCCTACAACTTTGATACGCACTGACACTGAAACTTATAAACTCAAAATATACAGTCCAAGGACATGCAGGGAATTCTTATTGCATGCTTTAAGCACGAAATAAAGTTCTTAGTAACATATTCCAACCTACAGAACTAGGTGCATATTATGTAGACAGATACAAAATATTGGTGGAATTTTGAATTGGACATTTACTTTTTGTTTGTTTGTTTATTTATTTATTTATTTATTTACTTTATTTTTTTATTTATTTACTTATTTATTATTTATTTAATAACATGTCAAACATGAAAAGTTACATAAAAGTATCCCGAAAGACCAAATCTCGTGTTAGGAGACAGTTACGCTTTGATCAAATAGCATGAGTATTACACAAAATATTGTACGTAATTCACAAAAATACCTATGTTATTTCTAAACTAAAATTTAAAATTTCAATACCAGAATCAGATTCTTAAGAGGAATAGAAAGAAAAGTTACATAAATAACACTGGTCAACAGTCATTTTGCGCCAGACATAAAACTAACAAATTCTTACTAGTCTAATTTCGAGCACGTGAATTAAAAAATAACAAGCAAAATGTTTCATCAGTTCGGGTTTTCCAGATGCACAATATAATTCTTTTTCTATGTATTTAATTTTAAAAAATCATCGTATTTTGTGTGTAACTATTTTGTTTTACAAATGTGACGATCCATTATGTGAAAATAATATTAGTATAAGTAGGCCAGCATGTCAGAAGCACTTGTAGAAACGGAAATTATTTTATTGCCCTTTTACGAAACTATTTGGAAGGGGTGAAACAGGTTCGCGGTGTGAATTCGCTTGAGTTTACTTGATTTTACTTGAGATGTGCATTTCTTCCACTGTGAACTTTAATTACACTACTTAGTTTATATTTTGCAATAGACCACCCTGTCGAAACCATTTCTAGAAGCGCAAATTGTTTTATCGCTCTTTTTGGTTCCATTTGCAGGGAGAGAAACAGGTTCGCTATTTGTCATTTGCCAGAAGATTTGCGTGGTGTTGGTATTCTGTGTAAGACGTGTATTCCTTTTAAGTGTGCTTTAATTATAATATTAAAAGTACGAACGGTTTATATGTGCGGATTTGAAGGTTGTAGCATTGCTTCTTGGAATGCAATTAGGCTACACAAAATTTTGCTGCTTTCTGTGCCATTAGGAGAGTTCCGCTCGAGATAAGCATTATAAAATAAAATGACAATCACTTAAGACAGGGAAGAAAAATATTAGTAATTGATTAACTAGCGGACTTACTCGTGTTAATTATTTAAGTCTGTGTGGCTTACAGCTGTTTCGGTGCTTCATCACACCATCCTCAGAGCCTACTAGATCTCGGCGTCATCTCGAACCTCTCTGCCTGTTATGTGGGTGCGTTTGATTGTTGAAAGGTGTTGAATAGTGGAGTCAAATAGTGTGTGTGTACTGAAATTGATCTGTGTGTTGAGAATTTGATCGGGGTCAAATTCTGAATCATGAAACTGAAGCATTTAAACATATCCAGGAAAAATTTCCTACTATTAGTGACTCAAAGATAAAAAGGGAGTTTTCAATGGATCACAAATTAGAGAAATAATGAAGGATAATCACTTTAAATCTTTGTTGGAAGGAAAAGAGAGAACCATCTGGATTGCATTAAATTTTCTGGGTAACCGTAGAAGTGAGACCTATGAGGAACTAGTGCAAAATTTACCGTTGGCGTATGAAATTATAGGTTGTAAAATGTCCCTGAAAATTCACTTCCTTCACTCCAATCTTCACTTTTTCCCAGAGAATTGTGGCGATTTCAGTGATGAATACGGTGAGCGCTTTCATCAAGAAATTTCAACTATGAAAAAAAGATATCAAGGACAGTGGAATACCAATATGCAAACGAAAAGAATAACAAGCAGTTAAATCCGTAGAAAAATAAAACAAAAAATATCCAAAGATATTTATATATCTCAAAGATACTATTTCCAAAATTAAATCCAGGTATTGATTTAGTACAATGAGTATGAGGTGGATTTGCCGTACATGACGCAACATTAAATCGACTTTAGCTTGTGATGTACCTGTTGACCAGTATAAAAGAAAATGCAGAAAAAGAAAGCTGTAATATTCTGAACAGTGAATATTTAACTTCATTGTCATTATATAAAGCAGGATTTTGAATAGACATAAATTCGAAAATGTCTCAAAAACTTAACCAACAATTTATTTTTTATTGCAATAATAATAATAATAATAATAATAATAATAATAATAATAATAATAATAATATCCCGACGTTTGAGATGGGCAGGGCATGTAGCACGTATGAGCGAATCCAGAAATACATATAGAATGTTAGTTGGGAGGCCGGAGCGAAAAAGACCTTTGGGGAGGCCGAGACGTAGATGGGAGGATAATATTAAAATGGATTTGAGAGAGGTGGGATATGATAGTAGAGACTGGATTAATCTTGCACAGGATAGGGACCGATGGCTGGCTTATGTGAGGGCGGCAATGAACCCCCGGGTTCCTTAAAAGCCATTTATAAGTTGTTTGTAAGATAGTTAAGAGTGGTTATTTTGCTCAAATGCTTTATTATGTATTACAATTTTACTTCTAACTCAGTCCCCTCCTTTGAAAGCCATGATTTCAATTTATAAGTAGACATATTTATTCAATAGTATAGCTAGATGTTATTGTTTTAATTTATGTACTGATCGTTGCAATATTTCGTCTGAGTGTGCTATTATAATCTGTCATCTGCAAACTAATTGGTCTGAATTCCCTTGTTTATTGAAATATTGATATATTTTTGTTGCATTCTTTTCATCTCTAGGTTATGTTATTTATGTATATATACTCTAGGTTAAATGAAGTATGAGTGAAAAGGGCATTCTTAATGTATGATACTTATTCAATATTAATGTTTTCTAGATTTTATTCCGCAACGTACCCAGTCACTTTAAATATTAATTTCTTCATGTCTGTGTTTGATGTCTTTGGTATAACCCCAGGAGTATACATTTAATAATTATAATAATAATAATAATAATAATAATAATAGTAATAATAATTTATTTACTTATTTATTTATTTACTTATTTATTTATTTACTTATTTATTTAGAATATTAACGTGCAAAACAACAGCACAAGGCCAATTACAGTTTAGCACAAGATACAAAACAAAACAAAACAAAACAACTGATGATGATGAGAATGAATGATAGAAATGGCAGTGACATGGAATACAATCATTATAATAGTCATCAATAATCTTTGACCGAATGCAACAAAAATAAATAGCAATATCTGTCAATAATAACAAATATAATAATAATGATAATAATAATGATAATTACCGGTTATATTACCGGTTCTTCTGTATGGTTGTGAAACTTGGACTCTCACTCTGAGAGAGGAACATAGGTTAAGGGTGTTTGAGAATAAGGTGCTTAGGAAAATATTTGGGGCTAAGCGGGATGAAGTTACAGGAGAATGGAGAAAGTTACACAACACAGAACTGCACGCATTGTATTCTTCACCTGACATAATTGGGAACTTAAAATCCAGACGTTTGAGATGGGCAGGGCATGTAGCACGTATGGGCGAATACAGAAATGCATATAGAGTGTTAGTTGGGAGACCGGAGGGAAAAAGACCTTTAGGGAGGCCGAGACGTAGATGGGAGGATAATATTAAAATGGATTTGAGGGAGGTGGGATATGGTGATAGAGACTGGATTAATCTTGCACAGGATAGGGACCGCTGGTGGGCTTATGTGAGGGCGGCAATGAACCTTCGGGTTCCTTAAAAGCCATTTGTAAGTAAGTAAGTAATAATAATGATAATAATAATGTTAATAATAATGATAATAATTTATTTATTTATTTATTTATTTATTTATTTATTTATTTAGAATATTAACGTGCAAAACAACAGCACAAGGCCAATTACAGTTTAGCACAAAATACAAAACAAAACAACAAATGATGATGAGAGTGAATGATAGAAAATGGCAGTGACATGAAATACAATCAATATAATAGTCTACATTAATCAATTGACCAAATGCAACAAATAAATAGCAGAAATAATTATTAAAATTAGTTCAGTGAGATAATTAAAATAATGGCAATTAAATGGAATGAATTAAAAATGAATTAATGAAATCATATAAATGAATAATAATATTATTAATAATAATAATAATAATAATAATAATAATAATGGTAGTCATAAGAATAATTATAATTTTATTATTTATTACGATTTTACTTCTAACTCAGTCCCCTCCTTTGATAGTCACGATTTCAATTTATAAGTAGACATTTTTATACCATAGGGTAGCTAGATGTTATTGTTTCTAATTTGTGTACTGATCGTTGCAATGTTTCGTTTGAGTGTGCTATTATAATCTGGTCAAACTAATTGGCCCGAATTCCTTTGTTTATTGAAATATTTATATATTTTTGTTGCATTCTTTCCATCTCTAGATTATGTTATTTACGTATATACTTTAGGTTAAATAAAGTATGAACAAAAAGGTCATTCTTAATGTATGCTATTTATTCAATATTATTGTTTTCTAGTTTTTGTTCCTCAACGTACTCAGTTTTTAATTTATTAAATATGAAATTCTTCATATTTTTGTTTGATGTCTTTGGTATAATCCGAGGAGTATAGATTTAATAATAATAATAATAATAATAATAATAATAATAATAATAATAACGGTAGTGATAAGAATAATTACAATTTATTTCCGGTCACTGGTTCTACTGTATTATCCGCAAATAAAGCAAAGTCCTTGTGTCCAACCATTATTCTTTTTTTCTTGTCGAATATGATTATATCTGGTACTGAAATTACATCCTGCTTGCAGCTGGCAGACTTTTATTCGTTTCTGACTGTTAAATCCATTTAACTGTGATTTATTAATTCTCCCGTCTTACAAGGTTCTCCTCGCCAGCATCCCGAACGTGTTTCATGGATATGTATGGGCGGTATTTATTTCCAGTTTTCCGCATCTGTGTTCATAAGACGTCATTAATGCAGAAAATGCTGTACGAGCTAAGTACAATTTTTCCACTTGGTATTAGATTCCAGCTGGAGGCCCTGACTGAAATAAATAAAGTACAAATCCTGTAATTTTATACAGGAAGCTCCAATGGCCAAGTCTTTCCGCAGATTCAACTTCAGTGAATTCTCTCTCGACCAAAGAATTCTCAATTTCTGGGTTAAATTGGCATCGTGTATAAATCTAAAAGTCATTTACCGCTTCAGTGTAATTTATGTGTCTGCATTAAGACAAAGTCGCGCATGTTACCGCTCTGAAGAGAACACCTGACGTAGGTGTAAGTACGAGTAAGACAAGTGATACAAACTTTATAATAATGATCAAACTAATAACTGCATTAGTCACTCAGTATTTCTTATTTTAATGGATGTACGGTTGTGTGTGGTTAGAGTGAGTGAGTGAGTGAGTGAGACAGATGGACGAATGAATGTATGAATACATTTGTATGGAAGGGAGGATTTATGGATTTATAGTAGTTGAAGATTGAGTCAATTTATGAATTCTCAGCGGATAGGTTTATAGCTCAATGGGTGGGTGGATTTTTAACGGGTGAGCTGGTGGATAGATGGATATATGTAGAGATGTACATTGATGGATTGGTGGATGTATGCCTGGATTGATATATGAATGGATGGATGGAAGTGCATTAATGGATTCCTGAATAAATGGGTGGATTGATATATATGAATTGATGGATGGAAGAGTAGGTCGATGACTTGTTGGATATGTAGATGTTTTGATGCATTAATGGCTGGATGGAATTTGTGGATTGATTAGTTGGTGAATATGTAGATGGATTGATATGTAAATCGATTGATGGAAGGATAGGTTGATGAGTTGGTGAATGTATGGGTGGATTGATATGTGGGTGGATGGATGTATGGAAGAGTAGGTTGATAGGTTGTTGAATAGTTAGATGTTTTGATACATAAATGGATGGGTGGAATTGTAGATTGATGAGTTGGTGAATATGTAGATGGATGGATTGATGTATACATGGATGGATGGAAGGGTAGGTTGATGGGTTGGTGAATATATAGGTGGATTGATATATGAATAGATAGATGAAAGAGTAGGCTGATGGGGTGTTAGATATATAGATGTTTTATACGTCGATGGATGGATGAAATTGTAGATTGATGGGTTGGTGAATATGTAGATGAATTGATATGTAAATCAATCAATGGAAGGTTAGGTTGAAGGGTTGGTGAAAGTGTGGGTAGATTGATATATGAACGGATGCATGGATGGAAGAGTAGGTTGTTGGATATATATATGTTTTGATACATCAATGGATGGATGGAATTGTAGCTTGATGGGTTGGTGAATATGTAGATGGACTGGTATATGAATGGATGGATGGAATTGTAGGTTGTTGAGTTGATGAATAGGCGATGGACTGATATACGGATGGATGGACGGATGGAAGAGTAGGTTGATGGATTGTTAGATATAGGCTGTAGATGTTTTGATGCATCACTGGATGGATGGATTTGTAGGTTGATGAGTTGGTGAATTTGATATATGAATGGATGGATGGAAAGGCAAATTGATAGAGTGGTGAATATATAGATGGATTGATATATGAATGCTTGGGTTGATGGATTGTTGAATATATAGTTGGACTGATATATGAATGAATGGATGAAAGAGTAGGTTGATTGGCTGGTGAATATATAGATGGATGGAAAGATAGGTTGATGTGTTGTTGAATATATGAGTGGATGGACGGGTAGATATATGAATGGACGGATGGATGAAAGGTTGGGCCTAGGTTGATGGGTTGGTGGGTATATGAAGGGATGGAAGGTTAGACCTAGATTGGTGGCTTGGTGGATATATGAATGGACGGATGGATGGAAGAGTAGGATAATAGGTTGCTGTATATATAGATGAATAGAAAGATAGATGGATAGGTAGATATTCGAATGGATGGGTGGATTGATGGGTTGGTGGTTATGTGGATGGATGGAGGTTTGGGTGGATGAGTGAGATAAGTGTATATGTGAATAGGTTGATGGAAAGAGAGGTTAATGTGTTGGTAGATGCGTGGATGGATGGGTGATGATATGAATGGATCGATGAATGGTTGAGTGGATATATGAATAGAAAGGTAGATTGATGTGTTTATTGGATATGTATTTATGTCATGTAATGTATTATAATATATGTAATATAGTGTAATCCATGTTATGTATGTGTGTAATATACTTATATACTGTATCTATGTAATGTATGTAAAGCATGTAGTCTGTATAGTGTACGGTATGTTTGTATGTGAACATGTGTGTATGAGAATATGTGTCTAATATACATACATGTGTGTGTGTTTGTGTATGTGTATATATTGCATATATGGTATGTGTATGGCGGGTGAATTTGTGTGTGGATAGTGAATTCTTATTTGTGTACGTTTTCAGTGATTTCATATATACGTATGTATGAATATCTTTTGAACAAAAAATAAAGCAATAGCGCGTGATATTGTCCGCAACATAAGAAAGGGACTAAATGTTTGCGAAATGCGTAAATGGGTGAGAAAGTATTGTGTGTTACGTCGCCACACATATACTTTAGTCTTGTACCGGTCTCATCCAACCTTTTGATACACATAAAAAAATATAGGATGTGAGATTTTATCCCGGAAGTTATTATAAAATGTAATCCTGTCTGTAAATAATATGTGGATTAATTTGCCGTCAATCTGGTTCAGAACCACAGATTTAGAACTAATTGATGAAAATTGAAGAGTAATAGTTGCGGCAGTTTAAAGTCTACAGAGATTTCCATGTTTCTTGGTTTCTAAGTTGATCTTCATGCCCACAGATTACTCATAATTATGTATCCCCTTTAAAAAAATCATGTGGTACAGGATTATCTTTTTTTCCTAAAGACAAAAACACGCATCAGTTAATGTACAAGAGTTGAGGCTTGGTTTCATAAACGATATAATAATTGGTCAACTCTTGTTGCACCTGAGGAGCGTGTGAAAGAGCGCTATGGTCCCGTCAAGGGACTTGTTGTTGAGCTCTCTAATTACATAACGAGTGGTTCATGTGTCGGTACTTAAGTATTGCTAAATAGACAAGTCCGTAATTGTGTAATAGCTTCGGAGGATATCTCGAGAATGGAATTAGTTACCGTAAAAAGAGGCAGATGACGAGTAATTCGGTAGTCTTGAGTTAGTTACCAAACAACGGTACTTGTTGCTTATAAGCTCTAACAAGATAACAACAAAGTCAGAAAATTTTCTTTCGCAGATGATGATAGTGGTGATGACGACAAAAAAATCGAGAGACTGTGCCGGAGGTACGTACTAGAGATGAACAACGATCGAGAAAGTAAGACAACAGCGCCCACAGAACCGAAAACCCGTCCGACAATGTTGTATACGTCGTTGACGTAAAGACTGCTTGTGAGTGTTTCGAGTCGTCGAGATTCATCACTCCCGAAGTCCCGAACGTCAAACAGCCTTGAATCGCCACAGTTGTTTATACCTGACTGAACTTTTATCTACTTTGGCAACTGTTATATATGTATATAAACAATCAAGTAGCCTATTTGAAACATCATTTCTACCTTTCAGTGTATAATAATCCATTCCCCAGTCTTTATTTAATTACTAGGCCCTTATTAAAAGGTTAGGAATGTTCTTTTCATATGTTTGAGATCAAGTATGCAATCTCAAGTAAAAACATATTAACGTTATGTTTTATGTTTCTTAGAAATGCAAATTTATTTGAGAATTTTTTTTCTATTTATATAACCATAGGTAATATCATATAATAGAACATTTTGATAACTAAGATACTGTTATGTTTTTTTTTGTCTCATTTAAACATTTATAATGTTATTTATTTCAATGATGTATGTTATTCAAAGTTAAGAAATCGTTCCACGCCGACCAAATACTATTTCGAGAATGATAACGAGACTCAAAAGACAATGCAACGAACACAGCGAGCGAGAGCGGCAGTTAAGTTAGTTTTGTTCATCTCTATTACGTACCCAGCGTAGCAAACGTTTCGTCACACGGATGCTTAGAAATGAATCAACGGTTAAAAAAAAACAAAAATATTATTTATATTTTTATTTCTATTTGATAAGTCAGATTCTTCTTGGCTAAATAGTAAATTAAGTCCGTAAAACTGCATTCCTGTAAGTATCGTGATTCACTGTTTGGTGCCATCTGTCGATTCAGCTTCACAACATCCGGTCCGACGGAGTCTGCGACGAAACACTTGAACAACCCACCGTATGGCACCTTCTCAGATCGATGCCATCTGTATGCAAGTGACGGTACTACATCCTGTTGCATTCCATATTGACCTCAATACTGCGTTCCTGTAGGCGTCATGATTAACTATTTCTTCGAGATACATAATACAAAGTGAACTTCTGAAAGTAATATTTCATATCGTTATAGTTTATTGTGTTAAAGAATAATATAAATTGATGAGTATGTCATTAGTGTTTAAAAATTAAACATGATTATAAGGCCATTAAAATCTGTAACGGCGTTAGCCTAGATATTAGCAAGCGGGACTCGTACTCCGAAGATGTCCTCAGTAGTTGCTTCGAATCCCGCTCGAGTTGGTTCTCTAGTTATGTTATTTAAGAAGTTTTTCTCAACTGTAAAGCGAATATCGTTTAATCCTCTGAGGAATATTCGGATTCGTCTTGCTAAAATATAACCTCGCTATTATTACTTCCTTAAACCCTAGATAAGCTCGCAGTTCATATAGCATCGTATAATAATCAATTTGAAAATATAGACTTACTTGGAGTTTCTTTGGTTGTTGCTTCTGCTTCCTCATAGGCTTTTGAACCTCTGCGAACCAATTGGGTCCCCATACATACAAACAGGGTCTTTTGTGTTTAATATAAAATGTGTCCTAGATAGCGATGAGTACCAATTGAGGGGTTTCGGGGAAAAAACCAGGCAGCTCCAATTTTTTTTTTTTTAACTATTTATGCACAGAGGAAAAAAAAATACGCTCTATCGTTTGGTCGAAGAACCAGGTAGTTCCAAGAATTACATTCACAGTTATAATTAATTTTGGACCTGCTCCTTCTGTACATGCTTATTGTTTGGCGGTAAGTTTTTCTTCTTTATCTCGAAAAGTACTGAATTGGAACTGCCTGGTTTTCCCCCAAACCCCTCAATTGGGTCCAAAACAGGAAATTATTTTCCACGCACAACGGAGTACACGTAGGTTATGTGTACCTGTAAGGGATAAATTCAAACACTTTATAGCACCAAATGTACTACATTTTAAGTTATTAAATTCCTTTCGCACATGATGACACTAGTATTTAAATTGTTCTCATTGTTAAAAGTATTAAAGAATTTAGAAGGAACAAGGATGATGATGATGATGATGATAATGGTGATGAATTATAAATTATAACGCCACTTCAGTACAAACGAGCTGTTCCCTGTTCAAAGACTGGAAAATTACTTCTCAGGGGTGCGAACCAAGCTCTTATTAGGGCGTCTATAAAAAGCGCGATAGAACTAATGACTGGACATGACCAGTTCAAGAAGTATTTACGGTTCATGGGTTTATATAATGATAATGCAATTTGGCGAATTTGAGAGCTGCGAGAAGAAACTATGAGGCGTATTAGTCCGGAGTGTGAAGATATCGAGAGTGAAAGATGTACAGTATACTTTATGAGGTCGACAATCTTCTGCCGCATAATTGTGAAACTCTAACAGTCAGTTTGGGAACAATTGTTTTGATCCATTTCAGGTGTTATGTTGAACCTGCCAAAATATGTCTTGCTACCATCTGACGGACTTACGCAATTTTATCTATAATTTCTGTCGTTCTCGCAATGTTTTATTATTATTATTATTATTATTATTATTATTATTATTATTATTGTTATTATTATTATTTATTTAATACTTTACACTTGAGTTACATTAGGCATTGCAGCCCGAAAGAGCAGAAGCTCGTGCTCGGGCTCAGTTCAGATCAGTTATACAAAATATATCACAAAATTAAGAGAGTTCATTGAACACAATAACATTAATAAATGGTAAAATACATACAGCATGTAGTAATAGGGTCTATATACAGGGACATCATTTTATTTTTACTTGCATTTTTATTGTACCTGCATTTCTGAATGTACTTCACTCCCACCCCTTCACTAATGTCCTTGCTCCCATCAGACACACAAACTTACGGCCGCTGTTGCGTTCGAAGTCTTCAAGCAGTGAAGTAAACACTGCAGTGTATAGTGTGTTTCAGAAATATGGTTGCGTTTTCTATAGAAGAAAGAACCTATATTAATAATATCGTACTAAAAAATTATATTGAAGAAACGATAAATTCAATTTCAGAGGATATGATTCAAAATGTTTTTAATAATATGCGTAAAGAATTGAAGCCTGCATTGTAATGAACGGCAACCATTTTCAGCAACTTGTTTAAAAATTCATATTAGCTTATTTTGAATTGAGGTGGCTAGAAGCAAAGGAATGCTAGTGACATTTGTAATAACATGAGTTAAGTGCATCCAGTGTAAGCTAAAGTATCTAAAATTTTAGTGGCAAAAGGATATTTTAATCGCATCACACATTAAAATTTAAATAAAAATTTCACTGGTTTTACGAAAGCTTAAATATTTAATCCCCATTTTCTCAAAAGTAACTTAAGTGCACTTACAGCCCTTTACTTATGACCCCCTCAATTTAAATGCACTCTCTATATTGTATGTTAACATCAATAATTAATATGCTAAATAAAGTAGACATTACATAACGAACATAGCCGCCTGAAAAGTTGAGTTTTTAGAAAAAAAAATGTTACTACTCTACTGTATTTTGATAAATTCCGTAAAAGTGATAATCAAACTGAAAATCGTAATATCGTATTTCCCTACAACATAAATGGATACACTACTTTTCTCTCCTCCTATACCTAGTAAAATGATTTGTTTACATATTGCACTAGTAACATCAAACTCCTGTAATGGAAGGGGGCAACAGTGTTTCCGAGTATAGTCAGGTTAATGTTAAAAATGTTGAAAAAAATAAAGTGATGTCCCTGTACAAATAGAAAATACAAAAGTACATGAATATTAGAGTATCAATTTTAACTCAATTAGCTTAAACAATTAAATAATTAATCTGATTTGTTCCTTAAATCTATGTGTGTTAAGTGTACTTAGCTCAGGGTAAGCTCTAATTAATGCATTATATATTTTGGGTCCAAAATTTCTGCTGTGTTTTAATCCAGCAGTTGTGTGGCATTTGGGAGTATTTAGGAAGAAACTGTAGTTTTGTCTCGTATGGTATTCATGGGGATCTAACTTAAATTTATTGTGGATTTTATGGAAGTAAATCAGCAATGTTTGTTTATAAATTTGTTCTAGATTTGATACACCAAATTCTTGAAAAATTAATTTTGTTGGGCAATCAAAAAGTTTATATAGACAAATTTTGATAATTCTTTTTTGGAGCAAATTTAAAGGATGGAGAGTCGATTTTGCCATTCCTCCCCAACCTAATATACCCTACTGAATTATTGATTGAAACAGATCTAAGTATACAGTACGCAGAACATAAACAGGTAAATAAGAGCGTAGAATGGAAAATTTGTGGATTCTTTTACGCAATCTGTTACACAGGAAGGAGATATGCTTGTCCCATTTTAAATGTTGGTCAATAATAAATAATGCCTAAATATTCAACTTGTGAGGATATACTCAAAGCGTTACATGAGCAAGTAGGTAGGTTACAATCAGATATTGTTATACTTCTGCTATTATTCATTTTTAGTTGCTCAAGGCCATGTGTTGTTAATGAAAATGGTATTAATTTTGTTTTGGAAACGTTCAAAGGAAGTAAGTGAGCATCCAGCCATTCTTTAATAATGTTAATACCACTGTTAGAATTTTGATAAGTTTCATTCCAACTCGAACCGCTAAATATAACCACAGTATCATCAGCATAAGAATACAGAGTACCAGAATATTTCTCAATGTCAATTTTAAGTAAATCGTTGATATATGAAGAGTCCACTGCAAGAATGATGGATGTCATTTGGAATACATTTTGCAGGAGAAGCAATTGAAAGTTTTAAATGCTTAGCGCTCAAAGCTTAACTGTGATTTTCCGATCATCATTGGACAATGACTATCAGTGTTAATACCATATAACTCTATATGTACATTCTATATGTCTTAAACTATGCATTGACAGTCTTGGTTCATTTTCGACAAGAAAGTGACATCCTTCATTATTGCAGTGGACTCTTCATATATTAAAAACAAAACGGGACCTAAAATCGTCCCCTGAGGTACACCTATATCAATGTTACGTGATTCACTAAGGTGATCATTTATTTTAGTTGCTTGAGTTCTGTTAAGTAAGATTTAAATAATTTTGTGCGAGATCGTGCGTATTTGCTTGCTTTCCGCACAAAACCAATACGCGGTAAGTGTGAAATACCACATTCAGTATTCCCAACGTAACACACATAACAATTTCCCTCTTCTTACCGTTTAAGCGCCATATTCATTTTACTGCTTTAGGCTTTTAACATATTATTTTAGAGACGTTTAACGTAGTGATAATTATAAATTGGAAACTTACCACTGCAATTTCACCTAAATTGCACTGTTAATTATTGTTTTTAAATATTTGCAAAAATTAAGCAAACTCTACAACGCCACAAAAGTTACTGCATTTGTAATGCAAGTAACATTAAGGAAGCCGTGAAAAAATCAACAAGATTCCAGATGCCGATGTTATTACTGCAATATGTTATATAAATAATATTGTTAAAATATTAAAATGAAAAATAAATCATTACATCACCTTACCGTTTGTTTTAAGTTCGCATTTATAGACTGAGGAAAAAAGACAGACGTATATCACGGCCTGCTGGAAAACATTTTATAGCAACAGTGTTGAAGGTAGATATTTTAGTTTTTAAAAGTTGTCATTGAACAGGAACCAAGATGGAGATTTCATTGCAAGTAATTAGAAATTCCTCTTTCAGGTATGTAATAAACGATCTTCGCACAAAATAATGTACGATACACGAGCGGTATGTTTGTTTTCATGTTCTCGGAAATTAAAAAAGCTCAACTACGTTTCGCTTTTTCAATCTTTTCCTCGAACATGAAAACATCAACATACCGCTCTTGTAACGCATATTACTATTAAAGCCATTCCATTAATTCCCGATCTATCCATTTTATTCAAAAGTATATAAATGTGTTTGCAATTTTAATATATTTCCTGAAATTGACATTCAGTTACTAGTTATGGAACGTTACATACACAATTCTTACTGAGTAAGTATGTCTTGAATTTAAGACATCACTCAAATTCCTGTTCCGAAAAAATTGGCCCAATGAAAGCTTTTTTTGAATGGAATATTTTCGTCTATTGAGGCTCGCCTTCATCTCATCTGAGCCAGTCTTGGTTTCACATTAAATATGCTAAGCAGACCCCTCGGGGGTGATTCTGCAGAAAGACGAAAGCTTCACATATCCACACACGTCAGACCCGTACAAAATCCCACCTCCGGCTCACAAGACCAAGTGACTTGACGTAACTAGATGCAAATTCTGATATGGAGATAAGGGACTGCTGAAGCCCCTGGTAGTTATCGAACCTGGGGCCATATGGTTCGAGGGTGGAAGAAAGAATCAGTAATGAAACACTTTTTTTTGTCCTTCCCATATGGACAACTCTGATAAGTCTAGCCCTAGTGGGAACTTCTTCATTCAAGCTCCCATTTTATGTCCTGCATGTGAGTATAAAGTTTTACTGTCGGCGTGACGTTAACTGCGTTATTATTTATGTTTCCTTTATAAGGATTTGAAAAATGGATTTCATTAAAGGAAACATACTTTCTCATAACACGTCTTATGGAGTATGTACTCTCCTAAAAAAATTGTTACTAAAATCATAGAGCATGACTGCTGGGTGTCGTCAATCTAATTTAGTATTTATACAGCCGAAATCATCAATAAATGGCAGAATAATATAATATATATAATATATATATATATATATATATATATATATATATATATAATTTGAACTGGTAATGGAAATTACGGGAAAACGGCTGAACGGATTTTAATGAGTGACCCCTCATTTTCATGCCTGGCATCCAAAGTTTTTCGGAAAAGTAGTAGTTTTCAGTGAAATGTCAATTTTTCTACATAATTTTCCTATTTTCCAAAATCCATCTGTTGTCAGTTTTGAGAACTAATTTTATTGAATCACGGCCGACTTGATTGAATTTCAGAACAAAACACACTCTACAATAAACAATAGGCTATTACACGAAGGCCATGACCTGCAGGATTGCCGACATATTCAGAGCTCAATACAATTTGTTATTAAAAACTGATTCTGCAGTGTATAATTTTCTGAGTACAGCTGTGTATTGGATATTCAAATCTACGAAACTTGAGTTGGTTTGATGACATTATTACCATTAGAAATTAAATATTATTATAGTTAATATCATGATGCATCCATTTTTCATTAATTGTACAAAATATTGATGCTATATTGATGACATGAAAGTGAAACGTTTTGTGGTTATGTAAGTAAATGTAGAGAATATCTTAATTTAGAACTTCATTTCTATAATTTACTGAGTGGCTTATATATATAACTACAAAACTTAAGTAAGATAATAATATTGTTATTAAAAATCAAATATTTTTATACTTATTAACCCAGTGGGGTTGGGTCTTTTTCATACACTTAATGGCGGTGTAGTGTAGATATCGATATGTGTATCGATCAAAAGGTATTACTTACTGATAAAATAAGAGGCCTAGAAAATGTTGTAGGCTTCAGATCATTTCAGCAAGATCTCTTAGTAGGATAAAATGATTTTACGCTCTACATTTCAAGTTCTACATGCAGCAGCTATACGAAAATGCTATTGTTCGAAAGCTTAGCAAACCTGACATTTTTTTAACTTTTGCCTACAATCCACAATGACCTGAAATAACTACTGCTATCGTCCTGACATCGATACTTGCGTTTTCGCGTTGAAACTCAAAAACTGAAGTTGAATAGGTTCAAGATAAAGTATTTGGCCTAAAAGAAAATCCATTCAGAGGGAGTATGTTTCATTATTGTGGAAGCAAATAACTATAAAAAGGCAAGTATTCTTCATTGAAAATAAATCTGAAAAATTTTTATTTGAACGTCTAACGAACTTAGTTTGCAGCAGTATTTGCTGCACAAGCCACTAGTAATTTTATAATTCAGACAGGGAAATCAAAAGCTCCCTAATTCGAATAAACCAAATTTTACAGGAGAAAGAAAAACTTATCATCTGTCTTATTAACTTTAAATATTATATATTTACCAATTAATATTGTGTAAAATTACATTCCTTATCAATTAAATACTTCAAAACCTACATTTTTTGCGTTATATTACGCTACAATTTGAAATAAACACTGCTGGGGTTTTCTGACTTCCACAATGTATGAATTAAGAAAAGTGAATAAATATGAGTCATATGAAGAAAAAAGATAAGTATATCATAATTCCCTTACGAAACATTGGAATATACGAGGAAATGGAAGTTTATTATTAAGATTAACATTGCTACATTTTTTTAAATTTCAAATATATGAGACAGAAAATCAACTTACAGCAGAGTCCGTATAGGCCAGTTTCTATCTGATGCTTTTCCAGTTCACTGCGGGCTAAAGCAGGGAGCTGCACTATCACCTTTACTTTTTAACTATTCTCTAGAATATGCCATTAGGAAAGTTCAGGATAACACAGAGGGTTTGCAATTGAACGGGTTCATCAGCTTCTTGTCTATGCGGATGACGTGAATATGTTAGGAGAAAATCCTCAAACGATTATGGAAAACGCGTAAATTCTACTTGAAGCAAGTAAAGATATAGGTAAAAAAAAAAAGGTAAAGGTAAAGGTATCCCCGTAATATGCCATGAAGGCACTTGGGGGGCATGGAGGTAGAGCCCCATGCTTTCCATGACTTCCTTAAAAGCCAGTAAGTAAGTAAGTAAGTAAGAGACAGAAAATCACAATTAGCATAAAACACATCAAAATATACAAATAAAACCACAAACAATATTAAAATGTTAACACAGTCTGATTCATGTTACAGATTCTGTTTTTTTTCTGTGCTTCTAGATTATTACTGTCCAAAAACAGAGTTTGATAATACATCCCACTTTCCTCGGCAAGAAACCGTTAAATTTTGCAAGTCCTTTCCCTTTCTTCTTTCAATGGCAATGCTGAATTGTACTTTGGTTGACTGGGGAATGATGCATCTGTATTTGGTTTCTGGAAGTTAAATAGACTCCATATTGTGCTTTTCATAGTCTTACTTGAATGGATTTTATATATTTTTGTGAGATTCTGAATATCGTATCACTTTACTCAGCTGGTTGAGCGATAGTGTGGCCACCTACCGGGAAATTAAGCTCGGAATGCAAAAACTCTCTTATTCCATGGAGTAAGTGGAGTTCTGACTTCCACGAGTTTTAAAATAGCCGCCAGAATGCAGATGAATGTCGAAATTAGTGTATTCTTGTCATCCACGCATACAGGGCAAACTAAAAAGCGCCATCCAGCCCATAACTCAAGTTGATCAAAAATTGCAGTTAGTGGGTTTTTGATCTCCCTGTCCCAATTAACGACAAAAGATTTCATACGATTCTCTACGCAAATGTTCAAGTTTTGATAACAGAAAAGAAAACCTATCAACTGAACGCTGTTATGAAAGAATACAGTATGAAATTATCTTACAATAAAACGGAGTATTGGCATTTGGTGGGAAACATATATATATATATATATATATATATATATATATACTTACTTACTTACAAATGGCTTTTAAGGAACCCGAAGGTTCATTGCAGCCCTCACATAAGCCCGCCAGCAGTCCCTATCCTGTGCAAGATTAATCCAGTCTCTATCATCATACCCCACCTCCCTCAAATCCATTTTAATATTAGCCTCCCATCTACGTCTCGGCCTCCCTAAAGGTCTTTTTCCTTCCGGTCTCCCAACTAACACTCTATATGCATTTCTGGATTCGCCCATACGTGCTACATGCCCTGCCCATCTCAAACGTCTGGATTTTAAGTTCCTAATTATGTCAGGTGAAGAATACAATGCGTGCAGTTCTGTGTTGTGTAACTTTCTCCATTCTCCTGTAACTTCATCCCGCTTAGCCCCAAATATTTTCCTAAGCACCTAATTCTCAAACACCCTTAACCTATGTTCCTCTCTCATAGTGAGAGTCCAAGTTTCACAACCATATAGAAGAACCGGTAATATAACTGTTTTATAAATTCCAATTTTCAGATTTTTGGACAGCAGACTGGATGATAAGAACTTCTCAACCGAATAATAACACGCATTTCCCATATTTATTCTGCGTTTAATTTCCTCCCGAGTGTCATTTATATTTGTTACTGTTGCTCCACGATATTTGAATTTTTCCACCTCTTCGAAGGATAAATCTCCAATTTTTATATTTCCATTTCGTACAATATTCTGGTCACGAGACATAATCATATACTTTGTCTTTTCGGGATTTACTTCCAAACCGACCGCTTTACTTGCTTCCCTAATCGTTTGTGTATTTTCTCCTAACATATTCACGTCATCCGCATAGACAAGAAGCTGATGTAACCCGTTCAATTCCAAACCCTGCCTGTTATACACATATATATATATTTATATATATATATATATATATATATATATATATATATTTCAAGAAATAGTCTGCCCAGGCATCCTGGGTTGCCAAAAACACAGAATAACACACATATAAGAGTAGTAATGATTACAGTAAGATAGATGAGTCAAATTGAATTGTGAACTAGGAGCTTAAGTTTAAGAAATAATAAATTTGTACATATATATGTAACATTCACACACTAACGAATAGAAAAGGGGGGGATTATGATATTCCATATAAATGATTTTTCAGAATTGCCACAGATCCTTTATTGGTTGAAGTAATTATTTTTGGAATGATGTCATGGATTCCAAATGTTTTGATAGTGTTACAGTTGATCGTGGGATGATGCCACTCGCTCCGATCATTAAGCCATGTACTTCCCAGGTGCCTTCCATCTGATATTTTTCTCGAAAATACGGAATAGTAGGGTCATAAATTTGTTGTTTTTCTTTGTTGACCTCGGATGGTTGGGTCTGGCTCATCTCAAATCTAACAGTTGGGTGCAGTATAAAGCCTTTACTATTAGTCTTGTCTAGAGCCACGATGTCCGCTCTTCTAATTCCGCCGCCTTCAGACGCAACGCAGTGCACCTCTTCATGGACCTCGAAGGATTTGTTTCTAAGGGCTTGTGCTATTAGTTTTCGGATGTTATGATGGCGTGAATTTCTCAGGAGTTTTCCATGCTGACAGGATCCTAGGACGTGTGCTAAGGTTTCAATCTCGTTGCAGTATCTGCAACGGAAACCGTCCAAGGATCTCCCATGAAGAAGTTCTGAGATCGAGAATACATAATAAAAAAACATATGTGAAGAAATCAGATAAGAACTGCTTAAGTACTACAAATGCAATGAAGTTTAATGACACGAGTAAAAATTCAAGTGATTCTGGAAGTGATTTAATTACAGTAGCTTAGTGGGAAGGATGGTTAGTGCCGAGAGGAGAAGTGAAAGTGTTTCTGTGAATGCAAGGGCTGAAAAGAAGAGAAGTGAAGAGAAAATGACAGAAGTGGGTGAAGTGAATGTGTCTGGTCCAGTGATGATTGAGAATATAGCAAGTAGATTAGATAATACATTTGAGAAGTTAAGTAGGAAGATGAAATTAAATAAAATGGTAAGCTATCATCTTGGACACTCATCAATACTGGTGTAAGAAAAGAATGTGGATTATCACCCATTCTCTATATTATTTATAGGCTATGAACCGAATAATTAAAGAGTGGAAGCAAACTCGCCATGGATATATACAAAATTAACAGACACCTTAAATTGAATTCAATTCTCTTTGCAGATGATTTGGTATTATTAGAACTTTCAGAAGACGGCCTCCAAAGGTCAGAGTAATGAGTGAATGAGTAATTTGCAGCAAGTAGCAGCCACATACAATATGGAAATTTCAACAGATGAAACAAAAAAAATGGCATTCTGTGGGAAATACCCAATACAAAGTAAAATTCGTCTCTATGATAAAATATTAGAAAGATGTAATAGTTTCCCATATTTAGGTTACAATCTTTCCATTTTTTTGAAGAATTGGACATATCACAGAAAATTAATAAATACACAAGAGTATTATAAATAGTGTGATGAAACCATCCTTGGTTCAGAAACACACCCGCATACGTCTCTACAACACATTGGCACGACCGATGCTCAGCTATGGCAGCGAAGCATGGACACTGAGGAAAGCAGATAAAAGCAGAATAACGGCGTGTGAAATGCGATTCATGCGAAGAACAGCGGGCTATACTAAATGGGATCTGAAAAGAAATTGTGAAATTTTAAAGGAACTAAAAACTCAACCAGTTTTATATTACATTGTTCAATATCAGTCTAATTGGAAACATCATTTGGAAAGAATGAGTTATAGTAGACTCCCAAAAGCAATTTATGGTTATGTACCTCATGGCCAAAGATCTGTGGGTCGACCTGCTAAGAGATGGCGTGAAAATTTTATGTGAGACCGTAAGAGGCCTTGTGGCCTAACACTTGTCAGGCAGAAGAAGAAGAAGAAGGAAGATAAGTGAGAAGATAGAGAAAATGAAAATAGGCGAGGAGGAGGATGATGGTGAAGGCTAGCCAGGATAGTGAAGCACAGCATGTAGAAAATAAGTGAGATAGAAAATATAATACATTTAAGAAATAGACATAATAACGATCCGATTGGATAGTGACGTAGTAAGGATTAGCAACAAGTATAATTATAAACATTGTGTGTTCGATACAAGTGAACTGGAAATCAAGAAAGGAGTTGTAAAAATGTTAATTTTGAATTATCTAAATTAAGTCGTTAGGTTTTAAAGCTGGGAATACTGATCACTTTAGATGGGAACAAAAGTAAGATATTATAGTTAATAGTGAATGAGTGTAAGGGAAAGAGGAGGATTCAATAATGAGGGAATATAAGTAAGAGGTATGACTCTAAATTATAAGAGCGTCTACGAAAGGTATCTGTAATGAATGTAACTGTGGTATCGGATACAAAATTCTGAGGTCCACATTACATGGATGCAAATGTTGAATCAAATATATATCAGATCATATCATATCGTATCGTATCATATATCATATCATATCATATCATATCATATCATATCATATCATATCATATCATATCATATCATATCATATCATATCATATCATATCATATCATATCATATCATATCATATATCATATCATATCATATCATATCATATATCATATCATATCATATCATATCATATCTTATAACATAGGCTATATCATATCATATCATATATCATATCATATCAATGTAAGAAGTAAGATATTAATTTAATTAAAGTTAATGCACCAAATCTTTGCATTTAATTACCTGGGATATTATGTAATGACAATTCTTCATATGTAGTCATCCATAACAAGATCCATAAACTTCAACGTATGCATGGAACAATAAAACAAATATTCAGTCTTAAATTAAAGGAGGATAGCAATAGCAAAGGAGGTTAATAGAAAAAGGAGCATCTTCTACAGATCTCTGGAAAAAGAACTAATGAAGAAACTAGTGAAGTGCTTTGTGTGGAGTGTGGCATTGTATGGGAAGAAACATGGTATTACGACGAAGTGAACAGAAACGATTAGAAGCATTTGAAATATGGATATGAAGAAGAATGGAGCGTGCAAAAGTGGACAGATAGAATAAAAAATGAAGCTGTGCTAGAAAGAGTGCGTATAGAAAGAATAATGCTGAAATTGATTAGGAAGAGGAAAGGAAATTGGGTGGGTCACTGGCTAAAAAGAAACTGTCTACTTAAGGATGCAATGATGAAGGAATGGTGAGCGGGAGAAAAGTTCTGGGCTAGATAAGATATCAGATGATAGACAACAACGTGGCCCGCCAAAGTGGTGTGCAACTTGAAAATGGTTCACAGACCTACCATCTATCCGCAGTATGCGGTACCCGAATAACGTAAGTGAAGTAGGTAGGCATTAGACACACACACACACACACACACACACATTAAGAAGTATGGATAGTATGCGGAGACTAAGAGGAAGGCGGGAAAAGGGAAGATTAGAGAATGCAGTGAAGGACTTGTCCTAGGGCAGAAAACTTCGAATGAAAGATCTTAAAACAAGGAAATGAATGAAAATGAAATGTTATAAAACAATGACAATTTATGCCATTTTACGCCAGTGAAATAGGTATGGACGCTGAGAAAACTAAACAATAAAAAAATGAAGTAATCAGAAATGATTTTATACGCTCAGTAGCAAGATATTCCTTATTGGATCACAAAAGAAGCTAAGGTTTAAGGGACGAGTATCTTCCAACTGGAACAAGAGATATTGGAAAATGTAGATGATGCTGGAAATATGTCTTTGATTGATGGAGCGGAATGGACTCTAGAGGTACAAATCTTGAAAAATGATGATGATGACGATGACAATAATGACGACGATGAACACTCCCCCCACCCCGTTTAAACTTTTTGAAAAAAAAATACATATTTAGATTTGAGTATTTATCTATCCATAATCGTTTTCCCTTCTCTAATTTTTCACTGTCAGAGTAACAAAATATACTTCCACATAAGGCATAGTCTTACCTACCTCTCCTTCAATATAACCCCTGTGATTGGTGCTGCGACACATTCGAATTATAATAATGCTGTCTTTATTATAAAGAGACCTACCTCCTAGTACCGACCATGTAATAAAATGAAGGTGACACAATATGAAATTGAAAAGGTTGTTTTAACAGTACCGTACTGCAGTGCAAATGTTAAATATTGTACACTGTCGATTTTAAACTCATTTTAAGAGCGGTATTCATCCAACTAGTACGCAATAACTAATTCCATAGATAGAAATATTTTTGGATGTCATTTCATCCCAAACGCTTCGTGATTTGGTTTCCTGTGTGGGCGGAGATTAATCTTTGTTCCACGGAGCTGAATATTTGTCCCTTGTGTTGTACTTCTGTTACGTCTATGCAGTGGTCGTGCGTAGTGCTGACTATACCGCCACGTGAGAGACTATAGTGTTCGTCCAGAAGGCCAAAACACCTATAGTAGGCGCAGAATTTAATGGAATATCAAGGTGACTAAAGGAAAGTTACTGCGGGAAGCGCTATCCGATCATAGCCCTGCTCCGATTCGCAGTATTGCCCAGTAACGATTCTTATAGATCCCGCTAATACAGACTTTTTCCTTTTCTCTCTCTTTCTTACTGTGACCTTGATATGCCTTCAGCGCTAGTGCGTGCTATAGACATTTATATATTATAGAGCCTGAATAACAAGGGAAAAGGACAATTTTTTAACGGAACTTCTACATGGGCTAACACTAAATCATAAGAATTAGGTACCTTTGAAGATTAGATGCTTTAGATCCTTTCGTCTTCCCTTGTGATGTTTTTGTACCAATGCCAGATAGCGGAATTCCCTGGTCATAATATAGTCAGCATGATGTGAGGAACATGCATGGAAATCAGTCGAACGAGGGCCCTGTGGAAAAGGAAAAAGATCAAATAAAATAAATAAATTCATAAATAAGTACAAATAATCCTAAGTACGAAGATATGCCGTGCTTCGTATTAAAAAGAAGAGTATCACTGGTCACATTCCTCCAGCTGTCAGAAATGGTTAAACATGTACTGATAGCGCAGTGGATAGTTGGAGAATGTAAACACGCAGTAGCCTCTTCCCTACCTCTATGGGCCAACCACACGGGGAGGTAAAGAGCTTAGGATCTAGCGTGACTGTTTGAATTATTTAACAATCCATTGCGCCAAGTAATTCATAACGCATTTAAGATCATACATGCCGTTTCATGATATCTGCAATTTCAGGAGGGAAACAGTGCCACAAACAAAGTGAATGAATACGATTATTTGTAGAATACTGAATAAACTTTTACTACAGCTGTTACTCTTATTACTATGATTATTATTATCATCCTTATCATCAAAATCTAAAATGTGACACATGGTCTTCGTCGGGTGAATTACAACTGAAAGAACTGTCATTTCATTTAACAACTAAGCACGGCAGCCCAATACAACAGACATATTTGGAGAATTCTGGCTACTTGAATTGGTACAAGTCCTATTGAAAATAAACCACTTATGTGAATCAGCGCGAAGACGCTAGTCTTCCATCCGGGCGGCCTGGATTCGATCCTCGGCCTGTAGGAATTTGTAGTGGGCCAAACAGATGTCGCAGAGAGTTTTTCTCGCTGTACTTCAGTTTCCCTATTTCATTCCACCAACACTCACCATCTCCGGTCATTGCATTTATCACATTCTGTAGTTGAAAATAAATGGGATAAAGTCTTGGAGGTTGTACGGTGCCCGATGGTGATATAGGAAGGGTTGGGATTCGTGTCCTAGAGATTTTAAAGTAGGCTACTTTTTTGGGGATGGACCTTGCTCTGTGGCAGTATCAAAGCTACGTCCCGTTTCTACCTGAATTTCATGTTTAAAAGATCTAATGATCCCGACAGTTTTTAAGAAGACAAACAAATTTGGTTCCGCCTGAGATATGTTTTTGGAAATAGAAATTAATTGTTGGTAGCGACTTCCAAATTAATAATATATGAACCTATATGCGATTAATAGAACACACTTTGTGTGATGTCAAGGATTCGTACGAGGTTTGACAGCGACGTCTGTATTTAGAGTAGATGAACTTATATGCGATTAACAGAAAACACTTTGTATGATGTCAGGGATTCGTACGAGTTTGACTCCTGATACAGTGATGTCTGTATTTAGAATAGAATAACGTATATGCGTTTAACAGTGCACACTTTGTATGATGTCAGGGATTCGTACGCAGTTGACTTTAGATACAGGGACATCTGTATTTAGAGTAGATGAACGTATATACGATTAACAGAATACACTAGTTTGATTTTAGGGATTCGTACGAGTTTGACCCCTGATACAGAGTATCTGTATTTAGAGTAGATGAACGTATTTGCGATTAACAAAAACCACTTTGTATGATGTCAGGGATTCGTACGAGGTTGACTTTAGATACAGGCACATCTGTAGTGAGAGCAGATGAACCTATGTATATGAGAATAACAAAATACACTTTGTATGATGTCGGGGATTCGTACGAGGTTGACTCCAGATACAGCGACTTCTGTATTTAGAGTAAATGAACGTATATTAGAATAACAAAATACACTTTGTATGATGTCAGGGATTCGTACGAATTTGACCCCTGATACAGTGTTGTCTGTATTTAGAGTAGATTAAAGTATATTCGTACGAGGTTGACACCTGATACAGCAACGTCTGTATTTAGAGTAGAAGAACCTGTATGACAATAACAAAATACACTTTGTGCGTCAGGGATTCGTACGAATTTGAGCCCTGATACAGTGTTGTCTGTATTTAGAGTAGATGAAAGTATATTCGTACGAGGTTGACACCTGATACAGCAACGTCTGTATTTAGAGTAGAAGAACCTGAATGAGAATAACAAAATACACTTTGTATGATGTCAGGGATTCGTACGAGGTTGACTCCAGATAAAGCGACGTCTGTATTTAGAGTAGATGAACGTATATGAGAATAACAAGATACACTTTGTGTGTTGTCAGTGATTCGTACGAGGTTGACTTTAGATACAGGCACATCTGTATTTAGAGCAGATGAACCTATATGAGAATAACAAAATACACCTTGTATGATGTCGGGGATTCGTACGAGGTTGACTCCAGATACAGCGACTTCTGTATTTAGAGTAAATGAAAGTATATGAGAATAACAAAATACACTTTGTATGATGTTCGTACGAGGTTCACTTTAGAAACAGGGACGTCTGTATGTAGAGTAGATGAACGTATATGCGATTAACAGAACACACTTTGCATTATGTCCAGGGATTCGTACGAGGTTGGCTCCTAATTCAGGGACGTCTGTATTTAGAGCACATGAACGTAGACTTTATGCGTTTAACAGAACACACTTTGTCATTGTTTTATGCAATTCTCTATTTTCTTTTAAGCAATGTATATTCAGTTGTCTTTGAACTTAAAAGCTGATTTAAAATCGTATATCTGTTACGCCTCCAGTAATAATTAAGATCATCTATTGACTCTTCTGTTGTCCTAAGATTATTCATTTTTGTGGTTGAGAATATTATTGCGGATGTCGCTTTACATTCATTCTTTGCTATTGGTTAATGTAATTCTCCGTTTTGATTCGAACTAAGTACATTCAAGTCTCTTTGTATTTTTTGTTTCACTGCCTTGTCACGCCTTGTTACTTCTATACAGAATTTGAAAATCTCATTTCATCTGACCATCATAAACATATGCTACTATGCTATAAATTTCAATAATTTCCTTCAACTTCAAGACTGTTTTGAAAAGCAAACATTGTCATCAGGCGTCTCCAATTGTTAGAGAAATCTCTTCTTTGGTCGTCCATCCTTTCGTTTCCTCTCTGGTCCAGATGTCCCTTTACATGAATTCCTTGTTGCTGCTTTACACAATTCTCTATTTTGAATTAAACAATGTTTATTCAATTGTCTTTGTATTTCTTCATTTCGTTGCATTGTCATTTCTTGTAACTCCTATACAGGTTTTGAAAATCTCACTTCATCTGCTTATAATTTACTTGTATTACTCTGTTAGGAGAACTGCTACAAATTATAATCATTTTCAATTGACAATAAGAAACTTCAAAACTTATTTTAAAAAATAACCTGTTGCAGCTCCAATTGCTAAGACCTTCTGTTCGTCGTCCAACGCATTATCTTTTTAAAAGCCTTGGTTTTTCTGAACCGATGCAAGCGACGTGCGAGATGCGAGGCCGGACTCGCACAAATACGGACTACACGATAGATAGTGACCTCGCATCTCGCAGTTACAGAAACCACTCACTATCTCTTCTGTAGTCCGGATTTGTGCGAAGCAGGCCTTGCACGTCGCATGCGTCGCTTCAGAAAAACCAAGGCTTTACATTCATTTCCTGCCACTATTTTGTGTAATCCTGTTCGATTCAAGCTAAATAGCCCTGTATTCAATTGTGTTTATATTTATTTATTTCATAGCTTTGTCACTTCTTGCAACTTTTGTACAGATCTTAACAATAGGTTTATAGCTAATTTCATCTGCTTGTGATCTACTTGTGCTAATTTTTGGTATATGATTATTATAAATTACAATTAATTATAATTAATATATTAATGAACTTCAAGACTGCTTCAAAAAGCAAACATTATCATCTCCATTTTTATGGCCATCTCTTCTTCGATCGCTCCAAGTTTCTTCTCCTATTTGGTTCAGAATTAATTCTGGATCTCGTTCGTTTTACGTTCATCCTTACCACTGCTTTATGTAATTCTCTATCCTGATTTAAACAGTGTATATTTAATTGTATTTTTATTACTTCATTTCTTTGTATCGTTGCTTCTTGTAACTCCTGCACAGATTTCGAAAATGTTACCTGATCTACTTGTCATTTACATCTATTACTCCTTGTTACAAGAATTGCCCCAAATTATAATCACTTTCAATTACGAGTAAAAATAATGAATTTCAGGACTGATTTACAAGTTTCTAAGATAATCTCTTCTTCGGTCGTCCAAAGATTTTTTTCTTCAGGTTTTAGTTTCGGATGTCGCTTCACATTCATTTCTTACTACTATTCTTTTGTAATTCTATATTTTGATTTAAACAATGTACGTATATTCAATTTTGTCTCTGTTTTCTTTTTATTTAATTTTCTTTTAACTTTCTGTAACTTTAAAGTCTCATTTCTTCTGCCTATAATATATTTTTATTACTATTTGCTATAGGGGAGAGTTGGGTAATATCGGACATCGGGTAATATCAGACAGTGCGTTTCTTTCATCTACCACAGATGGTAGTACCTGAATGATGTGGTTACGTAACTGTATGCGGCATCACAGGAACGTAAGCATGTCATTCAGGTACTATCATCTGGTTGTAGATGAAAGAAACTCACTGTCCGATATTACCCGATGTCCGATACTACCCAACTCTCCCCCAATAATTAGGTTTCCTTGCTATAAATAACAATATATTTAAATTAATACATTAATGAACTTATATACTGATTTAAAAACAAAAATTATCATCTGTTGCTTCTTCCACTTGTTAAAAGTAACTCTTCTTCAGGAATCTAGCGTTTCTTCTTCTTCTTCTTCTTCTTCTTCTTCTTCTTTGTAGTTCAGAATTAAGTTTCGGATATCCCTTTTCATGCTTCTGTTTTAGGTAAGTTTATGTTATAATTCGATCTAATTACGTGTGGACGGCCTGGTAGCTCAGCTGGTAGAGAAGCTGGCTACGGCAGAAAGGTCTGGGTTCGATCCGAGGTAGTGACGGAATTTTCTCTTTGCCAAACTTCCAGAGCGCCCCCGAAGTTCATTCAGCCTCCTATCAAATTGAGTACCGGATCTTTCCCGGGGGTAAAATGCGATAGGAGCGTGGAACCGACCACAACATCTCATTTTAGTTCCAAGGTCAAGAAAGGATGGGACTCTAACTTCATACTCCCAAGTGTTTCATGGCATGTGAAGGCATTACCTTTACTTTCACCTTTACCTAAGTACGTGTCTAAGTTGTCCTGTACATCTATATAAGTCTTGAAATATATCATTTCATGTCCTGTAATTTACTTGTATTAATTTTTGTTACATAATAGGAAAGATTGGATAATGCTGGATTTGCAATGAAAGTCCTGCCCTTGCCTTGGGCAGAAAACTATGATTGAATGAATTATTATAAAGTACAATAATTTAAAATTAGACCCTAATATAGGCTATTAATGAACTTCAAAACTGCTTTAAAAGCATTGTCACCTATTGCGGCTCCATTTTTATGACCACCTCGGTCGTCCCAAGTTTCTCCTTCTCTTTAGTCTCGAATGAAGTTTCAGATGTCGCTTTGCACTCACTTTTACAACCTTTAACTAGTGCTCTCTATAATTCTCTATTTATAATTTAAAATAAATACATTCAATTTTCTTTGTAATTCATCATTTGGCCGACGTTGCGGAGCCATTTCATAAAACCACCCCTTTTTCTATTGTCCCATTTTCTTATTCTCTTTCTTCAGTAATGAAGCATCGGTTATCGTTTTACATTCACTTTCATCTCTTTTTGTATTTCTGTAACTATAATTTAAATAAATGTGTTAGGGAGAGATGATGGTGAAATTTGGCAAAAAGAAGAAGGAGAAGAATGTTATTGCCTAAAACTGTTCTTTGATATGTGTTCAACACAATATACATTATTTTATTGGCCATCTTGCACGATTGGAAGTCACTAGTAGCCATTTTTAAATGGCCTGCGCGCTGGGATTTTAAATGGCAAGCTGTTTCTTGATTTCCCGCAAGTTTGATTTTCCGACACTGTACTTACAAAAATGGATATAACTCAGGAACCACTAAAGGGAAGTTCATGAAATTTTGAACACATCTTTAGCAGACTGTAAGTCAACTTTTATCTAGATTAGAATTTTGATATGTTATGTATATGTGAAAATAATGTCCAATACGCAAATGACTGACCATAAAATGATAATTAATAATTTCCATAAGTTGGTATTATTGTACCCAGGTGAAATATTAAAAATCGAATGTAAACTGTTTGTACAGTGTTGTTTTGTGAGTCAAATGCTGAAAGAAGTTTGTGAATATCTTAAAAACGAGTTACTGCATATCAATTTTAGTAAATACCTATGTGAGGTTTTTTCTTGTTAAATTTGGACCCCCTTTAATTTTCAAACACTTTTGGCAGTGGATTTAAGGTTTCACTTACTTAAAAATGTGACGTACCAAAAAAATTGAAAGTATTAGACAAATAACTTACAGGAGAATGGAGAAAATTACACAACGCAGAACTGCACACATTGTATACATCACCTCACATAATTAGGAACATTAAATCCAGACATTTGAGATGGGCAGAGCATGTGAAACGTAGAAATGCATGTAGAGTGTTAGTTGGGAGACCGGAGGAAAAAAAAAACCTTTTGGGAGGCCGAGATGTGGATGGGAGGATAATACAAAAATGGATTTGAGGGAGGTGAGATGTGATTGTAGAAACTGGATTAATCTTCCTCAGGATAGGGACCGATGGCGGACTTATGTGAGGGCGGCAATGAACCTCCAGGTTCTTTAAGAGTCATAAGTACTGTAAATAAGTAGGTCCTAAGTATTAGACAAATAACAAAGAAATTAGAAATTTCACCATCCTCTCTTCTTGAATTGTCTTCACGTATCTTCAGTTCTTTGTTATTTTTGCAACCTCTCTACATATCTTAAAAATCTTATGCTGCCTGCTGTATTTTTTAAATAGTAGTTTTTAAATTACAAAAGTGACGAGGGATTCATAGGATCCCCGTCGGCCTGGATAGCATAGTTGGTATAGCGCTGGCCTTCTATGCTCAAGGTTGCGGGTTCATATCCCGGCCCAGGTCGATGGCATTTAAGTGTATTTAAATGCGACATAGATTTACTGGCATGTAAAAGAACTCCTGCGAAACAAAATTCCGACACACGGGCGAAGCTGATATAACTTCTGCAGTTCCGAGTGCCGTTAAATAAATTAGCCTAAGTATAATTTAATTTTTCATAGGATCCCTATAATTGCGTGAAACCTTACAGCGCTTAGTTGGGTGTTATTGTGATATTTTAATTTTGTGGGAATTCATTCGTAATGTTCTGTCCAAGGACAGGTCTTTCACTGCAAACCCAACATTCTCCAGTCTTTTCTATTTTCTGCCTTCCTCTTTGTCTCTTCATATGACCCATGTATCTTAATGTCGTCTATCATCTGATATTTTCTCCTGCCCCGAACTCTTCTCCCGTTCACCATTCCTTTCAGTGCATCCTTTAGAAGGCAGTTTCTTCTCAACCAGTGACCCAACCAATTCCTTTTCCTCTTTCTGATCAGTTTCAGCATCATTCTTTCTTCATCCACTTTCCAACACAGCTTCGTTTCTTATTCTGTATGTCCATTTCACACGCTCCATCCTTCTCCATATCCACTTTGTGGGAATTGATTCTTATTTATCAGGACAGTGAATATGATTTAGAGTGAATTAAATTTAATGTGGTTTATGTGTTTTAATATTAGTGATTATTTTCTAAATTTCCTTATTGAATATATACCATGACTGTACAAGTATTTACAATGGAATTACTGTGTTTCATCTGAATTTGTTGGAGAGCCGTTAGTGTGAGTCTTTGATGGAAATAAATACGAGTAGGCTATAATTCCTGCAAGAAAGTAAGTCCATCCCTCTAGCAAACAACATATCAATGCAAGATTCTGATCCGTTGCTAAGCAAGTGACGTCAAAATAGTGGGGTTAATTCATTACCGTTGCTATGCAAGTTACGTCACAGGTTGAAACTTCCGTACCATTTTATCCTTTTGACCTTCGAGTATAATATAATGTTTCACGTTAAAATTAATAAAAGTGAATATTGATTTAAAACAATTATTATATAAATTTGTTATATACGTTGAAGCCACTTCTTCGCCGTTCCGCATTTCTTTTTTCATATGAAGGGTTCAGAACCATAGTGGGCCAAGCGCCATTTACTAAAACCGTAGAAAACAAGAGTTAAAATGAAGTTATTATCATAATTCAATGGAAACATAATATAGCAAGTAATATAAAGTATATACATTAAAACTAAATGATATATCAATCTTCATTAAACTATGGTATTCACTTAACTTTAACCCTTGCTTTCTCCCACTATGGCTCTGAACTCTTTATATGGTCTATAATTTTTTAAGAACCTGTTTCAGGTGTGTGTGTAGGGGATATTCATTCTTTATGCGTGATCTAACCATTGTTTCTTTCTAGTACTGTAATAATTATATTTTAGTAGGTCTATATCTTTAATTCTCGATATGTCTATTAACGTTTAGTACATATCGTAAAGTTTTCATTTAATCTACTTATAACCAACTTTTATTCTTTTCGCGTGAAACATTATAAATCACAATTATTTGAATTAAAAATGACTGTACCTGAAAACTGATTTAGAAATTTCAGTGATGTTGGAGAATATATGTAGATTTTCTAGTGGAATTCGAGAAATAATGTTACAAGTATGTGCTATAGCTCAGAATATATCTGCCCATCAAAACAAAAAAAGTAACAGAATTTTATTTCTTTTTCTGTCTTCCGTTTCATATCGAGGATGTATGGAGTTTTCATTTAGGAACTGTCTCTGATATTCGGAAGCAGAGATTTTAAAATAAACCAAAAGATTCAATACATAAAAAAAAACAAAATTCGAATTCCGACAATTGCTCCGGTTATATGGAATGTCAATATCTGTCTTTTTTTTTTTCCACCCCCACCTCGCCGCCCCTTCCCTATCTACCGCACCCTGCCCACTAAATTTTGTGAAAATCCGACGTATATATATAGAATTTACAACAAATTATAATCCATCGATATTTTGAAAGCGTACATCGCTTGTCAGTTGGACGTCCAGTAGGTCTTCCTTGTAGAGGGTGGATTGTGCAGATGGGGTGCGGGGGGGAGGAAGCATGGCAGCGTGCTGTGGGCGGGGTAGAAGGGGAGTATTACGCGAGCTTAGCCGTAACCATGGTAACAATAATTATTATTCGGTGCTAAGCCACGCCCCACCATGCTGTATCGAGGGATCATTCATGTCCTTATGGTCGAGACTGACAACAATATCCAGTGTACAGCACAATCGATCACTTAGCATGCGTCAATATATCGAAATGAACATTGTCATTAATTCCATATATACTTATTATTCGGCGTGCAAATATCTTAATGTGAATTTATGAATGAGAAGTTAAGTATACTGTAGGAGAACATGGAATTTTGTGCCGTTTGCTTCGTAATTTAATGCTAGTTTTTATTATATTTGTCAAATATTTCATATGGTTACTTCGTAGTATGAAATGTTAGAATGCTTTGCTTTCTGATTAACAAACCTGAGGTAACGCTCTTTTATAAAACAAAATTGCAAAAAATGGTAATAAATGTCTTGCATAAACATTTATATTTCCAGTATATATAAAGAGAAATCAGTAAATGTTAGAATGTACTGTAGTATTAGTATTTTAGTATTTATTTATTTAACCTGGTAGAGATAAGGCCGTCAGGCCTTCTCTGCCCCTCTACCAGGAGATTCCAACTACAATATCAACAATAAAATTACAATTAGTATTAAATTTACAATTACAATAAAATCAAAGTACGAAAAGATTACCTGAATAATACTGTATGATATTAATATGAAAATGTTACCCTATAAAAGTAAGACAGCTGTTTTAGAAAGTAAATTAGTTTTAAAACTAAACCGAGCAATTATTTAATTAGTGTAAAATTTTACTTAATTTATTTATTAATTTTACCACAGAAAAAAAGTATTAAACTTTGTTTAAGAAAGCAGAAAGGTTATTCAACTGAATTGTTGTTTAAACATTTCAAAGTTTTCAACATTAAACATAGTTATTATTTTATTTTATTACATTATTTTCACAGCAATGTTAATAACTTTGAAAGGTATATACATAAATATAGAATTAAAAATAAGAATTCTCTGCGTTTGTCTGCACCTAAATGTATAACCAATGCAGCTTTTTATCATGGCATAAATCAAGGTCCCAGATTATTAAACAAATTTTATTCTAATATTATTTTAACCGTCCACACCTGTGGAGTAACGGCCAGCGCGTCTGGTCGCGAAACCAGGTGGCCCGGGTTCGATTCCCGGTCGGGACAAGTTACCTGGTTTTCCGGGGTTTTCCCTCAACCCAATATGAGCAAATGCTGGGTAACTTTCGGTGTTGGACCCCGGATTCATTTCACCGGCATTATCACCTTCATCTCATTCAGACGCTAAATAACCTAAGCTGTTGATAAAGCGTCGGAAAATAACACACTAAAAAAATTATTTTAACCAAAAATCCTCTCCAAATTAATAAAAAGCAATAAATAAAAAAATTGTATTGGATTTATAATTTGGGTTTAAATATATCAAACACTTTTTAATCTGTATTCACTCTCAATTTTAATTTTATTTTTGTCTGTATTGGAATCCCCTCCAAAGCACGAGTCTTACTCATTCAGGAGTGGGCTAGTTTATCTTACATTGAATTAACCAGTATTCATTTCAAACTCACTATCAATAAAATAAAAAAAATAAATTTATAATATTTATTGCTAGTTTCTATGTACAGAATTTTGTTACTTCATAGCAATTATTAGAATGCTTTACTTTTTGATGAATGAAATGGTAAAAATAGTAATAATACTGTAGTAATAATGTGGTACATAAACATTTCTATTCTCGGTATAAATAAAGAGAAATTAGCAAACTTTAGAATGTACCATATGATGTTAATATGAATATGTTTTACTTACTTACTTACAAATGGCTTTTAAGGAACCCGAAGGTTCATTGCCGCCCTCACATAAACCCGCCATCGGTCCCTATCCTATGCAAGATTAATCCAGTCTCTATCATCATATCCCACCTTCCTCAAATCCATTTTAATATTATTCTCCCATCTACGTCTCGGCCTGCGCAAAGGTCTATTTCCTCCGGTCTTCCAACTAACACTCTATATGCATTTCTGGATTCGCCCATACGAGCTACATGTTCTGCCCATCTCATATGTATGAGGGCGGCAATTAACATCCGGGTTCCTTAAAAGTCATTTATAAGTAAGAGGGGCATAAACTATATTAATTTCTTTTGAGAATTAGTGAGTCCTTGTTTTAAAAAGCGAATTTTGCTAACTGTGAAGTACTTATTCAAAGTAAGTTCAAAATAGATAAATTATTATTTATTTTTTTTAACGATTTCCTTTGTGCTAACGCATTGACTTGCTCCTGGTGTGAATAGCATTAAAAATGTTATTGTTTTCAATGTATCTCTCTTGTAATTGCTGGAAGACGTGTAAGCTATTGTAACATTCACTAGGGAACCATTTACAAAAAGTGTGATAGTAGTTTGTACATTCCGTACTTAGCTATTCATTTATTCATAGTTTTCTGCCCAAGGTCAGGTCTTTCACTGCAAACCCAGCATTCTACAGTCTTTCCTATTTTCTGCCTTCCTCTTTGTCTCCTCATATGATCCATATATCTTAATGTCTTCTATCATCTGACATCATCTTCTGCCTCGAACTCTTTTCCCGTTCACCATTCCTTCCAGTGCATCCTTCAGCAGGCAGTTTCTTCTCAGCCAGTGACTCAACCAATTCCGTTTCCTCTTTCTGATCAGTTTCAGCATCATTCTTTCTTCATCCACTCTTCCCGACACAATGTTCATTTTTTCAAATTCTCGTATCATTGGTAGAATTTTCATAATTGTATCTTATTATACACCTTGTCCCGCTTAGAGGGATCGAGAAATAAATGATAATTTCAAGTGTAAGTAATGGTTTATTAACATACCTTTTTACATAACTTGATGTAAAAACTCTCCGAGTTTCGGAGAATGCTCAATGCAACTCGATGTGTGCGCCTCGAGCTGCCCTGAAGACATCTAAATGGTACTGAACTTTCTGCCAAGTGTTCTGTAGCATTTGTGGAGTGACTAGCGCAGCTGCATTTGTGATACATTGCCTGAGTTCCTCCAAAGTGTTTGCTCTACCTCTTTGGTACACAGCATCTTTCAGAAAGTTCCGGAAAAATGTCCTGTTTCCTCAGTTACACACCGTTTCGCATGTTTACCAGTCTGCGGTAGCATAGATCCTGTTTCTCGGAGTGTTGTGTGCCGCTTCAGAATTGCTTTATGCCCAGGTAGATATACATTCCATGTACGACGAACACTGTGTTGTACTCGCGTAACAGATTTCTCTTCTGCTAGCCATAACACGCACTGAACTTTCTGTTGTGGTGTCCACATGTTTACCATAGCATGTTCTCCTACAAAATGGCAAAGTGCAATAGCAAAAAACAAACAAGAGTTACTCGTAAAGAAACGAAAGTTACGCATGCAGCTGTTTTCAGACTTTGTTGCATAAACTTGGACAATTTCTCTATCTTGTCAGATATATATCACAAGGATATCTTTATCTGATTTTAAGTGGTGAACATTTATTTCTCGATTCCTCTAAGCGGGATACGGTGTATTTCTATGGACTGAGATGGCTTATAAATTAAGTATCGCAGCCGACAAAATAATAATAATAATAATAATAATAATAATAATAATAATAATACATTTTAGCTGGCAGAGTTAAGGCCGTAAGGTCTTCTCTTCCACTCAACCAGAAAAAAGTATACATAGGCCTACATATGTATCAACTTACAAAGAATTCAACAATTTGATTTAGATAAGAGCTATATGTATACATGAGTTATTTACGAATTAAACAACAAAATACTATGAACTATTAATTAAACACTGAAATACAAACTATGTAGCAGAATTAAGCTAAAATACATAGAATGTTAATATATTTCAAATAATGTTACATAATAGAAAGAGATTATTATGAGACAATTTTGAAAATACAGCGCCATCAGGATGCATGTCTAAAGGAAGGAGTAACAATGTAGACAGTGATAGTTTAAGTCAGTATGATTGGAGTGAAATGCTAAGAAGATTATCTTTTAAGCTGTTTTTAAAGTGTTTATTGTCTTGCAACCCCTAATACTTTGTAACAGGGAATTCCATTGTCGCGAGGTGGATACTGTAAAAGATGATGAATAACGAGATGTTCTATGAAGAGGTATACTTAACGCGCCACAGATAAGTGATCTGGTATTTACGTCGTGATTAGAGCATAGATAAGAGAAACGAGACGAAAGGTAATTTGGTGTTGAAGTGTGTCCTATGGGAGTACAACGATGAACAACTGTATTGTGGAGAAGCCGCTATGATGATATTATTATTATTATTATTATTATTATTATTATTATTATTATTATTATTATTATTATTATTATATGTGTAACTGTACTAACAGTAGTAACAGCAAAATTACATTTCATGCTGCAGGAAAAATAATGTTTTATTAGTTTCTACGTATGTGTAGCAAATTAGATTTTTTAGATAAAATATGCCAACGTAGACTATAATATATTACATAGTTTTAAATTAAAAGACAAAAAGATGCTATTGCATTTGTTAAAACAAAGTAAAAGTTCCTGTAATGTATACTTCTCTATTAATATTGAAAAACAAAATGTGTGTTATTCTTTGACATGACGTAGATGAGACAATTCATCGCCACTTTTGTAGCACGGTCGTGTTTTGATTTTTCTCAACAGTAAAAATGTAATTATATTATAAAAACTGCTACGTATGTTTCTTATGTTGACCTGCAGCCAAATAAAATCTTGTTTGTCCCCATTTGGCGGGCGTATCAAATAAAATTCCATATGCACTCTACATGCTCTTCATATGCCGCCCCAAGTTCTAAATCCACCTGAACCATTACAGTCTGTCCTCTAAATAAAGTCTGTTAACGGTTGATCTATTCTTTACATGTAATTTCTTGAGGATATTATTTAAATGTCGGAAGAATTATTTTTTGTAATATGAAGCTATGAAAACCGTCTGAAAGTTTTGTTAGATATTGTTAAATAAGGATCGCGATTGATTTATTTCACATAGCGTACTCTGTTTTTCCAATGTCTAGTTTGTTTCATTTTGTGTGCCTTCTTTCAATGTTGTTCCACATTTAGATAATTTCCATATCGCTTGAAATAATAGTACTCTAGCTACTTCATACGTTATTTAGAAAAAGTACATTTGTAGATCAAAGTAACAGTAATAGTAAAAGGTAAAATGTCTTTAGGCTCAGTTCTGAGTTCGTAACGTTTGCGTGTTTCTGATTTAAATTAAATACTTGAAAAATTTGCACTAAAAATTATGCTTTATGTGCATGATTCTCGGATAAATTTAGTTGCAGATATCAGTACTTAATATGAACAAAATCTACTCATTACTTTAGGAGAAATGTCTTTGTAGGATAAGCAACCCAAAACCACTTTTTCGCTGGCAGAGTGTTAACAACGTATATTTCGGCGAAATGTCCGAATTCAGTTCCTTTTCATCATCACAGTACCCTCTCCAGCGAATCAGAGATTAACTGCCTTATACCGCCAATGTTAAATTTGCTTATTTAATTATCCATTATCTCAAGAACTACTGAAGATATTGTACTGAAATTTTTACAGGATAAAGGTACAAGGTTTCTAAGCAAACGGCGCAGATTTGTCAAGAATACAAGTTGTAGAAAAGATTTGATCTTTCAAAATATGGATTTTATTTTCTTATTTATTGCACTGTACAACATGAAATTTGTCCTTTTTATAGAAACATGTCTATTCGATGCATTTTGTGATGGCAAAAACGAATCTGCAGTTAGTTTTTGTCCAACACGTACTGTTTCTCCTAAATAAATATTTATTTAATATTAGTGAAATGTTGCACTACAGTACTTTCACCTTATGGGATGCAACATGCCACTGAGAGTACACTTTCGTGACAGCCACCTGGACGTCTTTCCAAAAAAAAAAAAAAAACCTTGGTGCTGTAAGCGATGAACACGGGGAGAAGTTTCATCAAGAAATATCTGCCTTCTTCTAAATGGGCTTCAGTAGAAGGTGGAATGCAAGTATGCTGCCTGAATATTGCAGGCCACTCATCAAAGAGACTTCAGATGCTGTCTACAAACGTAAAAGATCAAAAAGACATTTTAATTTGTTAATTTTGACCAAACAAAGGTTACTTTATGTGCTAGTATAACAAATTTAGTGTAAATAAGTGAAGTGCGTGTAGCATAAAAATGGTATGTGTTAGAAAATTTTGGTTTTCAGAAATGAACTCAGCACCTATCACTTAGTTAAAATTACATACGTTCATCTACAGGACAGAAACAAAGTTTAAAGGAGCAGTCCGCGATAAAATTCTAAATTTTGATTATATTATAGGATGTTTACCTAAGTAATCCTTAGATTAACGGCATTTGTCTCATCTCTCTACGCCTTTTAGTTTGTGAAATATTAAAGGACTTACTGCAAGCTCTGACGTCATAACCACCGATCGCTTTATAAGA
Organism: Periplaneta americana; assembly: GCF_040183065.1. Lineage (NCBI taxonomy): Eukaryota > Metazoa > Arthropoda > Insecta > Blattodea > Blattidae > Periplaneta > Periplaneta americana. The sequence continues at coordinate 130,798,886 of NC_091122.1, read as the reverse complement.
CTGCGTTGTAGTTCCGTTTAACATACAGTGGTGCAGGACGAGTAAATACATATTCATATGTTACAGTCAGTTATTATTAACTCACTTAGGACCTATCACATGCATATACTGTAACAGTAATAATAATAATAATAATAATAATAATAATAATAATAATAATAATAATAACAACTTACCCAAACTCTATCCCACTTTAAATCCCGTGTACAATCCATTCTGTTCCATTCTGTGATTAGAACGACTTGGGTCTGGTAAGGGTTCAAACTGAAACGGTTTAATATTTGGATCCATTATAATCTAAGTCAACTCCTTCACTGAGTGAGTGAATGTATGCGAGACGTGAAATATTCGTAATGAAGGGACTACAAATACGTGTTTATCTCACGTTAGCAATAAATTAGTACATGGTTTATATTATTTTATTGCAGCATAGTTGTTGAGTCATACGGTTTAGGCACTTCCAACACATTTCTCTGTATATCTTCTCTCCACGTGTTTTCCTTCCTGCTGTATGTTTTCTTTTCCATCCATCGTTTAATGACTTTCGAGTATTGGAGTCTGGACCCAGTTACATCTCTTTTCACGTTGTAATGGTCATTATCGCAATCATAGTTCTTGTTTACCATTCCATCATATGGAAAGTGTTTCTCTTAGGAGTGTAAACCAATCTGCCGTTATGATATGATTCAAGTTTGCTGGTGTGACAAAACTGATTAGTCTGCTTTAGGTCTTTTAAAAGGGCAGGGTTACATACAACATTTTTCAGAGCATTATAATCGCTGGATCCAGGTTCGATCCATTCCCAACAGCGGAATGACAAATATTACAGAAGAGAAACTAAATTTGTAACGCTGACCAGAATACAAAAAACACCTTTTGGCTTTCTATATTACTTTCTGTTTCATGTGCAGCGTCCTCGGAACCTGATGAATTAGAATTTGAAGTTTCTTCTTCTATTTGGAAAGATCTAAGTCAGTTTCTGGCTCATCCACATCTGATTCACCACACACATTTCTTGGCGTTTCGCACCCTATCTCACACTGCACAGCTTTGTTTATATTATGTTCCTGCGAATTTTCAGCCTCATCGAGAACTACACACACGTCCATATTTTCAGCTATAGGTGCATCAGTGCAACTTGCTGTTACTTCTTCGACGACCTTCTTTCATTTATAAGCAGAGGAGCGCGTAGTATCAGAACTGTCTTGGGGAGATTCTCCTTTCAAAAATATGGAAGGGACAGCAGTTTTCTTCATTTTCATAGGAGTTCTGTTGTCTTTCATTGAACGTCTTTTTAGTAGAGACGATTCCTCGTAATCAATTTCATGGAAATGATTAGAACACACAATAGCAGTTTTCGATGGTGTAAAACATTTCTGTTGATTTTCCTCACACATGTTTTTAAATATTTGCGGTGACTTTTCTCTGCTCTGAAATACATGAAATGATACCTCTTCTCCATGTTGTGCTTTTTCTTTCTTTCAGTCGATAATTCGATATGCCCTAATTTTCTGGGGAAATGGAACCAAAATTGGAAGCGTCTTGATTTTACAAAAGAAGGCCATTAGAATTTTATGTAAATCAAATTATCTGGAACATTGTCGGCCACTTTTCAGACAATCACGGATTTTAACAATCATAAATCTGCGGCAGACATCTTCAGTGGAGTGGTATCCGAGGTCGCAAGACTCTTCTCGGCGTACCTGAGGCATCAGTTGCCTCAGGTACGCCGAGAAGAGTCTTGCGACCTCGGATACCACTCCACTGAAGATGTCTGCCGCAGTTGCAGACGAAACGTCTGGTATAAAACCAACTAATAGACCACGGCCTCTCAGCCCGGAAAATGAATCTACATCTATAGACTCCGGCCGTGAAAGCCTACACTGCAAAATCATAAATCTGTATATATACGATCTAGTACTTTACACTAGACAAAATATCGACAATTACTCATTAGTGGCCAATATACATGATCATGAAATTAGAAATACTGAACAAATTAATATTCCATATTGTAGATTACACAAGAGCAATACAAACTTTTTAATTATGGGGATGAAATTATATAATAAGCTCCCAAGTCAATATTATAAATTACCAATCAATAGTTTCAAAACTAGATTTTACAATTGGTTATTAAATAATTCCTTTTATTCTGTTGCTGAGTTTTTCAACACAAATTTGTATGACATTGTATTTTAATAAATAAGTTTTATTTGCAATTTAGTTAGTTTTCTACAATTTAAAAGTTTAAAATTATTTCATGTTTTCATTGTATTACCTAAATTTTACTGTTTCTGTTATTAGTGTTTTTGTAAATGTATTTATATGTCTTTTTTTCAATGTATTCTGACGAAGCCTAAAACTCTATGTCTAATGGCCAAATAAATTGAATTGAATTGAATTAAATTTGTTCTTCCCTCTGAACACGAAAAATCACGACACCACGGCATTTTAAACTGTATTACGATATAATTTCTTCTGTTTAGTCTACTGTAACTCTAAATCGTTCATATAAAGAAAAATAGTCCTACATAAAACCACAACGTAGGTATGTGCTGTTTTATGATTAAATGAAAAACAAAATATGACTTCACTCAATCACAACTAAGTCTGAAATTCTGTTCACGTGTACTACGGCGCGAGAAGATTATTTAATATAAAGCACTGCACTTGGAGATGTTCTCGGTCTACTACGCAATCACATCAGTTCAGTGGCTATGACGTCATAAGTATTTGTGCGGAGTCAGTAACTCAAGAACCATGCCTCGCATTGACATGCGGCAAATTGTATTCTACTTAGATTGAAAAACGTGTTTGATTAAAGCCAACTTAATTTTATCGCGGACTGCTCCTTTAAATTTGTTGTCCAGTGTTATCTAAGCTACTTTTTCTTATGAAACTAATAGAAATAACCTCTTAATGTGTGCCCATTTCATTAATGTGTTGTTTGTTAACGTGTTTAAAATTTCATCCTTCTATAACAAATAATAAAATTTGTAATTTCTGAGAAAATGAGGCATTTGCATTAAAAATAACAAAATATCAAAATGTTTAAAAAAATTCAAACCTTTTTTCAGAACTCACATGTATTGATGAAATCTTCGTCAGTTTGCTTAGATATCTTTTTTCTGCATTCTGTAAAAATTTCATTATAATATCTTCATTAGTTTCTGAAATAATGTGTGTTAAATAAATACATTGAAAATTCGCATATTACGGGATAGGGCAGTTAATCTCCATTGAAACATAATAACTACAATCACTTTTTGTAACAATTTCAAAAGTTTTCATCATCTTACATACGCACCATTAGCTAAATAGCTAACAAATCGCTTTTACATATCGGTTACAAACAGACTGTAGGGTGGACAAGAATAAAATTGGGGAAAATTTTATACAGGTTCCCCTATTTTCTGTACCATTATTCTGCAGTATCTCCAGTCCACAGCATCCAAAAAATTATTGAAGTAGGTACAAAGTTGTCATTTGTCTTTAAAACTGATAAAATGCGACCGACGCAACAGTTTCTTGTGGATTTGGCCCAATGGACTAAAGGCTTTGACCAGAATAATAGCAGTAATAATTACTTCACGTTGATTAAACTCTGAATAAAATATTTATGTGACTATGGAAGTTTATTTTATCATTCTACTTAATTCAGGGCATAGTTCTCAATATTGCTTGCTTTTTCATCGCAAAGATTTTTTAAATATATTGTGGCATCTCCTGAAAAAACGTGTTATTGTTATTTAACTCTTTGCTCCTTTATAGCTTAGGCATTCTACAATTGAAGCGTTCAGAGCCAGAGTGGGCCAAGCGCCATTTATATAAAACGCAAAAAGAAAGGGTCGAATTTAAGTGAATACCATAGTTTAATGAAGATTGATATATCATTTAGTTTTAATGTGTATACTTTATATTACTTGCTGTATGTTTCATTGAATTATAGTAATCACTTAATTTTAACCTTTGTTTTCTACGTTTTTAATATTTGGCGCTTGACCCACTATAGCTCTGTACCCTTCAGTTACAGTCAATACCTGTATGTCATTGCAAAAATATTAAGTACAATTTTAGAGATTACACGAAAATAATTAGATGGCAGCATCTTACAATTACATTTAATTTAATTACGGCATAAACTAAAAAGACAAAAACTTGAAACATGGAGTGTAATAAAATGAAATAATGCTCTTTTAATTACTGATTTGCTCTTGGTATTGTCAATTGTTTCCATTATACGTGATTCTTTTTAATTTCATAATGAAGCGTCCTCTGTAAGCCATTTCTATAAAACTCTGTCTCAGAAAGAAACCTGTAAAACGAAATAAAATAAAAACAAATGAATCCGTTGCGCGACAGCATATAGAGGGCCAAGGCCTATCAGCGGACTTCTGACGTCACGTCCAAAGGCCTCAGCAGAGTTGGACGATCAAGGAATGAATATGGGGATAACGTGTAGTTAGTACAAAAGCTCCCCTAGTCGTGATAGCTGGCTTGCGAAACTGAGTTCCCCAAATTCAACATGAAGTTTCGTGGGTAACGATCCTAAAATTTCTTCTGTCAAGAAGATTCGAACCAGTGCTCATTGCGTAACGCCTTAGGCCATGCAGCTACGGCTAGGGACACAAATATACATGTAAACCAGTGAATATTCAGGGTGTAATATGATATATATTTTTCAATGAGAAGGGTATATTATATTTTAATTTTCTGTGTCTCAGAAAGTTAATTTTTAAGATGTGGAACACCATCTCGTATACATCTAGATATGTATAATGCCTGAGCAACCGGTAGTGCGTGCATCCCAGGTTAAGAACCGCTGATTTAGGGCAACTAATTTAGTTCCCCTTCCTCTGTTTTTGTCTCTCTCTCTCTCTCTCTCCCCCTCTTTCTCTGTCTCTTTTTCCCTTCCTCCCTTTACCTTTCTTGGAATAACACTTCCGTTATTCTAAGACGAGTTTCTTGCAGTTTGACTTCGACTATATAAGGCTACAGTAAACGGTTTCATCATCACCATCGCCACCGCTATCATAAAAGTCTGATATGAATTACTGTCGATGTTATAATTTGTTACGAAAATCGCCTGTCCATGTAGGTTTATTTCTTGGACGTTCTAAGGCAGTTGTACTCACTAGAAATTAGAGAAGAGCCAAAAGTGAGAAATAGTAATTTGCTAAGAGCCACAATACATTTCACAGTATTGAAGCCTAACGATTTTGTATTATATTACCGGTATTATTATTAATATTATTATTAATATTAATATTATTAATATTATTATTAATATTAATATTATTAATATTATTATTGTTAATATTATTATTAATATTAATATTACTATTATTATTAATATTATCATTATTATTATTATTATTATTATTATTATTATTATTATTATTAGTTCGATGTAAAGTAACAGAACTAACACACATAATTGGTATTTTGAAGTTGAAGGGCGGACTCTGCTACTCTCCTGCAAAATCGTATCAATAAGAGCAGATTGATATGTTGTCTTATGTCTCTGCAATTGTTTTGAATTAGGAAATTTAGAAAATAAAGTGTCGCATAGAGCTAGAAGGCACTCCTTAACAATTTGCGCTTCTGTAAATGGCTTAATTTCTGCTACGTTGTTTTTGTTGTCAATTTATTTTTATGTACAGTTCAGTGGAATTCATTACTTTCTGTTGAGATATTACGGTCATTTTTGACATTTTCAGTTTTTCTTTCCTTGATTGAGAATGTTTTGGATACTTGTTATGAAAATTTGAATGCACGCTATTGTATAGGATAAAACGGTTATAACCCATTATTATTATTATTATTATTATTATTATTATTATTATTATTATATTAATATATATTATATTACCAGTTGTTCTGTATGGCTGTGAAACTTGGACTCTCACTTTGAGAGAGGAACAGAGATTAAGGGTATTTGAGAATAAGGTTGTTAGGAAAATATTTGGGGCTAAGAGGGATGAGGTTACAGGAGAATGGAGAGGTGCACGCATTGTATTCTTCACCTGACATAATCAGGAACATTAAATCGAGACGTTTGAGATGGGCAGGGCATGTAGCACGTATGGGCGAATTCAGAAATGTATATAGAGTGTTAGTTGAGAGGCCAGAGGGAAAAAGACCTTTGGGGAGGCGAGACGTAGATGGGAAGATATTAAAATGGATTTGAAGGAGGTGGGATATGATGGTAGAGACTGGATTAATCTTGCTCAGGATAGGAACCAATGGCGGGCTTATGTGAGGGCGGCAATGAACCTCCTGGTTCCTCAAAAGCCAGTAAGTATTATTGTTATTATTATTATTGTTTTTATTATTGTTATTATTATTATTGTTATTATTATTATTATTATTATTATTATTATAGACATAATAAGCACATAGTCATGACACTGCATTTTTTAAAGAAAACAAATACGTGTCGTTGTTGAAAACCTTCATTGGCAGTAATGATGCAGAGTAACCAAAGTTTTTCCAGTTGCACATTATTACAGAAATTAAAAAATAATTCTAAGAAAAGGAATAGTAAGTTAGTAATAATACACTCAGGGACAAAAAAAACCGGACACTTCTATATTTGCTTGTATTTTATTGCCAATTATTTCAAAATGAAACAAAACCCATTTAAACAAAAGAATGTTCCATTTAGCACCTTATACGACAACATTTGAAAAAAATAAAAATCTCTGATGCGAAAATTTACAAAAAAATTACAAAGGGCGTATAACTATGGCATCGTTTGGTCTAACTGTTTTTTCATTTTATGGTGCCTTAAACATTAAAAACTCTTTTTAATAACGGGTATTACCCCCTCTGGCTCAAATAACTGCATCCATACGTCTTGGCATGCTCTCAATTTGGTTAGCAATGTCTTCTTGAGGAATAAGTTCCCATTCTTCGCCAAGTGCTCGCCTCAACTCTTGTAACGATTCTGGTCTCGGTGTCTATTCTTAAGACGCTGTCCCAGCATGCCCACACGTGTTCAATTGGGTTCATGTCTGGACTCCTTGCTGGCCATGGAAGAACATGGATTCCCACTTCTTGGAGATAATCTCCGACCGCATGGGCAATATGCGGCCGTGCATTATCATGCATTAAAACAAAATTATCGCCTACAAATTGGCCAAATGGCACAACATGATCAGCCAAACATTCATTTATATACCTATCAGCTGTTAGTCTTCCATTTTCAACAAAAATCAACTCTGTACGAGCATCCGTACACACTCCTGCCCAAACCATCACTCCACCACCTCCATACGGCACATTTTCGGTAATGCAACACTGAGAAAATCGTTCTCCCCTCCTTCTCCAAACTCTTTCACGTCCATCAGGTGAGCACAGATTGAAACGGGACTCATCGGTGAACAGAACACAGCTCCACTGTCCATTTCTCCAATCGCTGTGATGATTTGCAAAACGCAGTCGTTCAACTCGATGCATCCTGAGAAGTCTGGGACCAGTTGCAAGTCTACTTGATATCAATCCACTTGCTTTCAACCTCCTTCTAACTGTTTTGGCCGAAATTGGGCGTCCATGCATGTTAACAAATTGCTGGGCTACACTAGTAGCTGGCAGGTTGCGCTCCCTAAGAACTCTCAACACCATATACCTGTCTTCATTTGGATTTGTAGCTCTTGGACGACCCGGAACTGGTCTTCTGGGGTATTCTAGGGTCTCTCTATACTGTTTTATGGCATCATGGGTTGTGCTTCTAGCCATATTCATAACATTTGCAATGTAACGTACACTGCGTCCATCATCGTAAAGGGCTACAGCTCGAGCCACATCTTCAGGTCGCATCTTGTTTTAAGACAAATGTTACAACCCCACTTAAACTCAGAAAAGGTAAAAATAAAGAAATAACGAATGATAACGATAATGAAGCACAAAATGGTTGAGACAAAATTGTTATAGCTGAGACTCTGAAAGTAAAATTGGAATATTTGGTTGTAATGGCTTGTTTATAAAACAAAAAACAATCAACAATGTATACACGTCTCCATAACAACAGATGGCTACCATAACATTGTATCAGAAGGTAATATTTTGCAAAATACCAGCAGATATTAAAGTGTCCGGTTTTTTTTTGTCCCTGAGTGTATTAGTTCAAGAGCCGCAATAAATGTCCTTGAGAGTCACATGCGGCCCGCGGGCTGTGTAGTGAGTACCACTGTATCTAAGGATTTGTCCATGAGTCTGTACACATTATAAGAAGAAATGCTCTTTATTTTTCGTTTTTATCACAGAAATGAGGATTTTTCGCAGAAAGAGTCAATTTTCCCGAAAATTAGCGGCAAATTTACTGTCATAAATAGATTTGAATCACAATATTGAGAAATCTCACATGTCTTTTTTTTTTTTTTTTTCGAGTTATAGGCTATAGAATTTCGTATTCTAAAACATGTAGACTCATGATATTATGAAGAAAAACGCCACATATTTCCATCAACATTCATTTTAGTTGAAGTGTTAAGAAAAAAATAACTTGAGCACAAATGTAGGACCTGGGATGTTTATTGTATCTCCTGAAAAGTTTAGTTTTCTAGACATGTGGGGTTTCTCAATATTCCGGTTCATTTATGATGAAACCTGTATATACTTCTCTCAATCACATTTCGTGTTTATCATTAATAACAAAAAAAAAAAAGCTCTGCAGATGAAAAATAACAATAACATTTATGAGATAGTCTATTCTCATGTACCTAGTTATTTACAATTGCCAGTTCATTGTTAATTGAGAAGCTCATTTTCAAAACGTCTCTTGTCCATCTGATAATGAAAATGAGCTTTCTGTGTTCATGCATTCTTCAAATATAACTCTACATGTCCACACCTGTGGAGTAACGGTTAGCGCGTCTAGCCGTGAAACCAGGTGGCCCGGGTTCGATTCCCGGTTGGGGTAAGTTACCTGGTTGAGATTTTTTCCGGGGTTTTCCCTCTACCCAATATGAGCAAATGCTGGGTATCTTTCGGTGTTGGACCCCGGACTCATTTCACCGGCATTATCACCTTCATCTCATTCAGACGTTAAATAACCTAAGCTGTTGATAAAGCGTCGTAAAATAACCTAATAAAAAATAAAATAACTCTACATACAACTGTCATGCTTTGCCTTTAAAACGCCCTCTAAACCACTAAAATCTTGTGTTAAAAGCGACTACTGGAATCAAATTGACTCTTGTCCACAGCAGAATTGCGACAAAATATTAGTTCCAACTTTGGAATCAAAGTTTCACGCTCCCATTTGATTCTAAATGCACTCAACCTCTTTGGTTTCATAATGTCTCTTGCCTAGCTGGTAAGAAATTTTAGACCTAAAAACGTTTTTCTTGATTTCCCACAAAGTTATGGGAATAGAGAATGGTCGTTTTGAAAATAAGCTCCTCAATTGTCTGTGGCTGAAAAACAGATTTTAGTTGTCTTCTTAATAGCACATTCTGTTTTAATGCATTATTATTATTATTATTATTATTATTATTATTACTTACTTACTTACTGGCTTTTAAGGAACCCGGAGGTTCATTGCCGCCCTCACATAAGCCCGCCATTGGTCCCTATCCTGAGCAAGATTAATCCATTCTCTATCATCATATCCCACCTCTCTCAAATCCATTTTAATATTATCTTCCCATCTACGTCTCGGCCTTCCTAAAGGTCTTTTTCCCTCCGGCCTCCCAACTATCACTCTATATGCATTTCTGGATTCGTCCATACGTGCTACATGCCCTGCCCATCTCAAACGTCTGAAAAAAATCGAAAAAATCGAAAGAGAATTGGGAGGACAAATTTAAAAAGTACGCAAAACGCGTCCTTGCAAGGGGTTGGGGGCTATACTAAACTAAATATGTGAGCTCCAAGCCTGTTGGCCACTAGTCTCACTCCGGGTTACGCTGCTCCACTGAAGGAACTCTAGAAAAGGGGAAGCCGAAATTGGACGTGACCTCTTAGGTACCACATACGCGAGGGGGACTGAGATTTGATCAAGTGATCACGGAACGGGGCGAGGAGGAAATGGCTGGTGTTTGCCGTTAGGATGGCAAGACGCTGTCATCTGTTGTTCGATGACAAGGCATGTGAAGGCCGTCGGAAGAAGCGCCGTGAAATCTAAATCTGCAATTTGAGAGGTCCCGGTCCTTTCAAATTGCGACTAATTGAGTGACCTCGTACATTTAATAGACAATTTATAGGTTCTGAACTAGGGCATACGTCGTTTACAAGAAAAGGGGAATATATATGGGGAAGGGCATATAAGTCCGTGGCCCATTTCTTATAGGGCTCATCCCGACATTTGTCTTACGCCTTAGGAAAACCACGGAATACCTTAGGCAGGATGATCAAACGTCTGGATTTAATGTTCCTAATTATGTCAGGTGAAGAATACAGCGCGTGCAGTTCTGTGTTGTGTAACTTTCTCCATTCTCCTGTAACTTCATCCCTCTTAGCTCCAAATATTTTCCTAAGCATCTTATTCTCAAATACCCTTAACCTATGTTCCTCTCTCAAAGTGGGAGTCCAAGTTTCACAACCATAAAGAACAACCGGTAATATAACTGTTTTATAAATTATAACTCAGATTTTTTGACAGCAGACTAGATGATAAAAGCTTCTCAACCGAATAATAACAGGCATTTCTCATATTTATTCTGTGTTTATTACTATTATTATTATTATTATTATTATTATTATTATTATTATTATTGGATGATTGTTATTCATAACTTATTTCATTCCGTTCTTTAGATACAATTAAATCTCTCAGTAAATTGTATTTATTTATCCTAATTCCATTGCTCTAATTCCTGTGTGGTTGTTGCGTGTAGTCATACGGATTTCCTCAAATCCCCTATAATTTTTTTAAATTTATTTTTCAATCTTTACTCACCTCACTTAGTCATAAAATTTATTATCAACCTATTATTAATATTAAGGATTCATTAATATTTGTGTTAGATACCTTTGATTTTATTTTTGCTTCCTAGAATCATTTATAGTGTTAGGTACGTGTACCTGGAATAGAGAATGAAAGATCTGAGATATCCGCATCCCCAGCCTGGTCGAGCGCTTGTTTACAGAAGTGTTAACGCTTCACAATATTTCACAGTCCTGATCCCTTTAAGGATATTATCGGCGATCAATTTTAGACGGGTTTAAGATCGACGGTTCGTTTTATATTAAAGTGCCCACGACTACGTAGGCAAGCTTTGGAAAAAAATATCTGTACAGCTCGCTGAAGGAGCTCAAGAGAAGTAGATATCCACTTCCGGGCTAGTGAGCAATTAGACGACACAAAGAAACACTTTAAAAGACGGTGATGCCATCTGGACTTAACGTGAACACACAAGGCTTTATTTAATACGCCATGAAATAATTAACTTCAGAATTCTCTTTTCATATATATGTCCACGTCCATTTTTTTTTTTTCAGAGTCTAAAAAAAGAAAAGATGCGTATATAGTAGAAATCTAAGTAATGATATATCAGCTTAATTGAGGTGTCAACAATACACAAGGGGAAGTAGGGAATAATGGGTAAAGTGAGCGATGGTTGAGCGGATCAAAGTCTAAATTATTGAAGGAAGAAGAAGAAGAAGAAGAAGAAGAAGATAAGCACAGTGTCACAAATTATAATATACTGACGATGTTTTTAAACCTTAAAATAGAACCGTCTCTCAAAACGTGCGTTAAAGACGAGGAAGAAGTAAAGAAGAAAGGTGATGACGAAAGAGACGAATTCATGAAAATGAGTTTTAACATTTAATCGAAAAAAAGAGACAAAAGAAAGCAAAAATGAGTTTGAAGTTGAATTTGAAAACAAAGATAAAGCTAAGAAGAAAAGTTGAAGAGAAAAAGAAAGATTAATGTGAAGGAAAGAAAAAGAAAACTAAGTCTGACGTGGAAGTTGAAAACGAAGATGAAGACGATTGGGAAGAAAGTAAAAAGATAAAAATGTGCACGAAGTCGAAGTTGAAGACAAAAATAAAGATTAGTATGAAGAAGTAAAAATAAGTATGGTGAAGAAGAGAAAGAAGAAATAAGTATGAAGTTAAAAATAAATACGAAGAAAGAAGAAATTTGGTTGAAGATTAATTTCAAGAAAAACTTAAAGATAAACCTGAATAAGACAAGGAAGAAAAGTTGAAGACAAAAATAAAGATTAGTGTGGAAAAAGAGAAAGTAAAACGAGTATGTAGTTGAAGATAAAGATGAATATGAAGAAGAGAAAGAAAAAAAATTGAGATTTAATTTTAATTTGAAGACAAAAAAGTTGAAGACGAAAAGAAAGATTAGTGTGGAAAAGAGAAAAAAAAGAGAATGTAGTTGAAGATAAATATGAATATGAAGAAGAAAAAAGAGGAAAATTGAGGTTGAACTTTAATTTGAAGACAAAAGAAAAGATTAGTGTGGAAAAGAGAAAGAAAAAAGAGTATGTAATTGAAGATAAAGATGAATATGAAGAAGAGAAAGAAGAAAAATTGAGGTTCAGTTTTAATTTGAAAAAAAAAAAGAAAAGTTAAAACAAAAAGAAAGATTAGTATCAAAAAGAGAAAGGAAAAAATAGTATGTAGTTGAAGATAAAAATGAATATGAAGAAGAGAAAGAAGGAAAATTGAGATTGAACTTTAATTTGAAGACAAAAGAAAAGATTAGTGTGGAAAAGAGAAAGAAAAAAGAGTATGTAGTTGAAGATAAAGATGAATATGAAGAAGAGAAAGAAGAAAAATTGAGGTTCAATTTTAATTTGAAGTCGAAAAGAAAACTTAAAAACAAAAAGAAAGATTAATGTGGAAAAGAGTATGTAGTTGATAAAGATGAATATGAAGAGAAACAAGAAAAATTGAGGTTGAATTTTAATTTTAAGACAAAGAAGAAATTAAAGTTAGAATTTATAAAACAGTTATATTACCGGTTGTTCTGTATGGTTGTGAAACTTGGACTCTCATTTTGAGAGAGAAAAAGAAATTAAGAGTGTTTGAGAATAAGGTTGTTAGGAAAATATTTGGGGCTAAGAAGGATGAAGTTACAGAAGTATGGAGAAAGTTACATAGTACAGAACTGCACGCATTGTATTCTTTACATAACATAACATTTTAGTCCCAGAACAATTTGGATTTAGGAAAAATAAAGGCACAGAAAATGCAACATTTAGTTTAACTGACAAAATTCTGGAGGCAGCTAATAAAGAATTACAAGTTGGAGGGATTTTCTGTGATTTATCCAAAGCATTTGATTGTATAAATCATAAAATGCTGCTAGATAAATTAGATTATTATGGAATTAAAGGTGTTACACACCAATGGTTTCACTCATATCTCATAGATAGGAAACAGAAAGTTGAAATGAATACAACTATGAAATCTGCATCGACATGGGGAACTATCAATAATGGAATTCCTCAAGGATCAATATTAGGTCCCCTACTTTTTCTAGTGTTTATAACTGATCTTGCCCCCCCCCCCTCTAATAAAAGATGTAGGTCATCCCATATTATTTGCAGATGACACAAATATAGTAATTACAGCCAATAACTCCAACAATTCCAATCTTCAACAGAGGAAATTCTCTTCAAAATATGTGACTGGTTCTCAGTCAATAAATTAGTATTAAATTGTAACAGAAATAACACAATTCAATTTAAATCCTGTCCAAATTCAACGTTGCAAATTTCTAGCGCAATAATTAATAATAAATCCCTATTAGAAATAACAAAAATCAAATTTCTTGGCTTAAAAATCAATAATGTGTTAAATTGGAAAAATCATATTAAAGAAATTACCCCCAAACTAAATTCAGCTTGTTTTGCTATTAGATCTATGCAAAAGATAGTAAATATCAATCAATACCTTAAAAACAATATACTTTGCATACTTCCACTCGGTAATGAGTTTTGGAATAATATTCTGGTGAAATTCCACAGATAGTAACAATATATTTCTATTACAGAAAAGAGTAATTAGAATAATAGTAGGTGCCAAATCTAGGGAATCGTGTAGGACTATTTAAAAAAAACTGCAAATAATGCCCATGGCTTGTCGGTATATTTTTTCATTAATAATCTTCCTCGTATGTCATCGTGAAAACTTTGTAACTAATTCAACAGTTCATAGCATAAATACACGTCAAAAAATGACTTTCATACTCCATCGGCAAGTCTATCGTACTATCAAAAAGGAGTGCGTTATATGGCAGTAAACATTTTTAATAGCCTTCCTATCGATATAAAAAATGAAACTCAAAACATAAAATTATTTAAGGCCAAATTAAAGAAGTACCTAATTTCTCACGCCTTCTATTCTGTAGGTGAATTCATGACATTCAATAATACTTTATGAAATTGATACTAAAACTTTGTATTGTACTAGTAGACTGTATTGTAAATCCCGTCTGTATATATATTTCATCTAGACTGTGACTATAAATTAAGATTTTATAATAGTATTAAGTTTTTTGACTTGTTCCATATTCTAGCTGTAAGCATGTATGATTACCATGGAATGTTAATAAATACAATAAAATACAATACAATAACTAGGAACATTAAATCCAGACGTTTGAGATGGCAGGGTATGTAGCACGTATGGGCGAATCCAGAAATGCGTGTAAAGTGTTAGTTGGGAGGCCGGAGGGAAAAACCTTTGGCGAGACCGAGACGTAGATGGGAGGGGGAATATGATGATAGAGAGTGGATTAATCTTGCACAGGCTAGGGACCGATGGCGGGCTTATGTGAGGGCGGCAATTAACCTGCGGGTTCCTTAAAAGCCATTTGTAAGTAAGATAAAGAAGAAAAGTTGAAGACAAAAAGATTGTGGAAAAGAGAATGTAGTTGAAGATAAAGATGAATATGAAGAAGAAGGAGAAAGAAAGAATTAGGTTAAAGTTGAATTTGAAGAAAAGGATAGAAATAAACCTGAGTAGGACTAAGAGGGTAAGTTCTAGACAAAAAGAAAGATTAGTGGGGAAAAATAGAAAGTAAAACGACTATTTATTTTAGGATAAAGATGAATATGAAGAAGAAGGAGAAAGAAAAAATTAGGTTAAAGTTGAATTTCGAGAAAAGGATAGAAATAAGCCTGAGTATAACTAAGAAGGAAAGTTCTAGACAAAAAGAAAGATTAGTGGGGGAAAAATAGAAATTAAAACGACTATTTAGTTTAGGATAAAGATGTATATGAAGAAGAAGGAGAAAGGAAAAAAATTAGGTTTAAGTTAAATTTCAAGAAAAGGGTAGAAATAAACCTGAATAGGACTAAGAAGAAAAGTTCAAGACAAAAATAAAGATTAGTGGGGAAAAATAGAAAGTAAAATGACTATGTAGTTTAGGATAAAGATGTATATGAAGAAGAGAAAGAAGAAAAGTTCAGGTTGAATTTTAATTCGAAGGCAAAGAAAGAAGTTGAAGACGAAAAGAGAGATTAGTTTGGAAGAGATAAAGAAAAAAGGCGTCTATAGATGAAGATGAACGTGAAGAATAGAAAGAAGAAAAATAAGGTTGAATTTTAATTTGAAGGCAAAGATAATGATGAACTTGAATAAGACAAAGACATATGCAGACCACATCACAAATGCTAACCACACCCACAAAGACATCAATACAGACATGGAAGTACTACACATCCAACCAAAAAGCCAGAAACTAAACACACTAGAACAATATGAAATATACAGACACACAAAAACACACCCCAACGAAATTCTCAACACACAACTCAACTTCAAAACACACACACTCTTTGACTCTACGCTATACCACAGGAACACATCCTCACAGGAAACAGAACAAGTGGCGCCAAGACCAACAACGACCAGTTCTGAAGATGACCCATAAATAGGTCGAAACATGTAAACGAGGTACGTTGAAATTTAACACAGGAAAGTCTTACCACACATATTCCGAAAAGAATAAAAGTTAGACAAAAGGAAAGATCAGTGTGAAGAAGAGAAAAAAAAGACTATGATATTGAAGTTGAATACAAAGATAAAATGTAACTAGAAGAAGAAAGAAAAAAAAGATAATACGAAGTTGAAATTGAAGAGAGAAATAAAGATAAAGGAGAATAAGAGTAAGAAGAAAGAAAAATGAGTACAAAATTTAATTTGAAGACAAAAAATGAATACGAATGCCAAGGAAAGTAATAAAAAATGAAATTGGATTTAAGACAAAGGCTAAATATGAATGTGAAGGCAAGAAAAAAACGTAAGTATGCAGTTGAATTTGAACAGAGAAGTAAATATGAATGTGAAGAAGAGAAAGGGGTAAGAAGAAATTAGGTTGGAGTTGATTATGAAAACAAAAATAATGATGAACGTGAGGAAGAGAATTTGGAGACAAAGATGAAGATGAATGTCAAGAAGAGAGAGGAGAGAGAAAAATGGGTATAAAGTTGAATGTCAAGAAATACAAAAAAGAAAAATAATTATGACTTGGAAGACAACGATTAAAGATAAATGTGAAGAAGAAAAAGAATAAAGAAAAATGAGTATGAAATTGAAGACAAAGACAAAGATAAATGTGAAGAAGAGAAAGATAAAATAATGAATATGACGTTGAAGTTGGCGATAAAGTTAAAGATGAATATGAAGAAGATAAAAGAGAAATAAAATTGAGAACGAAGTTCACGATAAAAACGAATATGAAGAATGAAAAGAAGAAAATGAATACAAAGTTGAATTTGGCGACTAAGTTAAAGTTGAATGTGAAGAAAAGGAAGAAGAAAAACATGATATAAAGTTTAAGAAAAGGAAAAAGATTAGTGTGAAGAATAAAAAGATGAAATAAAAATGAAGTTAACGTCAAAATTAGTTATGAATGTGAAGATGAGGAAGGAGGAACAAAAGTTACGCTGAAGTTGAAGACAAAGGTAAAAATGAGTGCGGAGTTGAGGGGGAGGGGAAATAAAAGTGAGAAGTTAAATTTCAAAAAGGAGGCGAAAGCAAATGTGAAAAATGCAGTTAAATTTGAAGCCAAAAATAAAGATGAATCAGCAAAACAGTTAGAAGAGGTTAACATTTTTATACTATGGCTCCTAAGCAGTTAGTGAGGTTTTCATTTGCAAACTAATTAATTTATAAAATTTCTCTTAAAATATTTTTGGATATAAACGGACTGTAACGTTCATTTTTTACTTTGTCTATGTAGGAAGATATTTTTAAAAGGCATAACTTATTAATGTGAATGTTTAGGACTCTGCCATTTTGTGTTAATCCTTCAACTAAAAATAAATTATTTAAAAAAAAATTATTATGTATCCTATGATTTCTTACGGGAGCAGTCAAATTGAAGATATAATTGTGATCGAGTTTAATAATTTAATTTAATTTACGTATGACTATCATTACTATTACTACTATTATTATTATTATTATTATTATTATTATTATTATTATTATTATTATTATTATATTGGAGTTGTGAAGATGAAAAGAATTGTCATTGTATTATATTAATTATGTATTATATTGTCTTGTATTGTAGTATTGTATTGCTTTGAATTGTATTGTATTGTATTGTATTAATTATGTTATATTCCTAGTATTGTAGTAATTTTCTATCATACTGGTTGAGTGGAAGAGAAGGTCGAATGGCCTTAACTCTGCCAGTTAAAATAAACCATTATTATTATTATTATTATTATTATTATTATTATTATTATTATTACTTACTTACTTACTTAATTACAAATGGCTTTTAAGGAAACCGAAGGTTCATTGCCGCCTTCACATAAGCCCGCCATCGGTCCCTATCCTGTGCAAGATTAATCCAGTCTCTATCATCATATCCCACCTCCCTCAAATCCATTTTAATATTATCCTCCCATCTACGTCTCGACCTCTCTAAAGGTCTTTTTCCCTCCGGTCTCCCAACTAACACTCTATATGCATTTCTGGATTCGCCCATACGTGCTACATGCCCTGCCCATCTCAAACGTCTGGATTTAATGTTCCTAATTATGTCAGGTGAAGAATACAATGCGTACAGTTCTGCGTTGTGTAACTTTCTCCATTCTCCTGTAACTTCATCCCGCTTAGCCCCAAATATTTTCCTAAGCACCTTATTCTCAAACACCCTTAACCTATGTTCCTCTCTCAGAGTGAGAGTCCAAGTTTCACAAACATACAGAACAACCTACCGGTTATATTACCATATAACTGTTTTATAAATTCTAACTTTCAGATTTTTGGACAGCAGACTGGATGATAAAAGCTTCTCAGCCGAATAATAACACGCATTTCCCATATTTAGTCTGTGTTTAATTTCCTCCCGAGTGTCATTTATATTTGTTACTGTTGCTCCAAGATATTTGAATTTTTCCACCTCTTAGAAGGAAAAATCTCCAATTTTTATATTTCCATTTCGCACAATATTCTGGTCATGAGACATAATCATATACTTTGTCTTTTCGGGATTTACTTCCACACCGATCGCTTTACTTGCTTCAAGTAAAATTTCCGTGTTTTCCCTAATCGTTTGTGTATTTTCTCGTAACATATTCACGTCATCCACATAGACAAAAAGCTGATGTAACCCGTTCAATTCCAAACCCTGCCTGTTATCCTGAACTTTCCTAATGGCATATTCTAAAGCGAAGTCAAAAAGTAAAGGTGATAGTGCATCTCCCTGCTTTAGCCCGCAGTGAATTGGAAAAGCATCAGATAGAAACTGACCTATACGGACTCTGCTGTATGTTTCACTGAGACACATTTTAATTAATCGAACTAGTTTCTTGGGAATACCAAATTCAATAAGAATATCATATAATACTTCCCTCTTAACCGAGTCATATGCCTTTTTGAAATCTATGAATAACTGATGTACTGTACCCTTATACTCCCATTTTTTCTCCATTATCTGTCGAATACAAAAATCTGATCAATAGTGGATTATTATTATTATTATTATTATTATTATTATTATTATTATTATTATTATTATTATTATAGAGTAAAGGTTGGCAATATTGTGATATGAGTATATTATGATAGTTCTTTCTGAGAATTTATTACAATTTTACTGAGCAAGAGGAAGATCGATTTTTTGCGTCAACGTATTAAGGGAATTTTCGTGGATAAGTTTCTGCACAAAATCGATCCTTTTCTCGCTCAGTAAAATTGTAATAAATTCTCAAAAAGAACTATCACAATATTACCAACCTTTACCGTACATAAACAATCTCATGCGTACTAAATGTGAACAATTAATTAGTAATTTCGGAGAATTCGTCTGTATGAAAGCAAATCCATTTTTCCAATATGAAATGAAATTGAAAATATATATTCTCAGGGCAGTTTTGAAATATTTTTAACAATCGATATAGTGAGAAATAAAGAACAAACAAACCTTAAAACAATACCTTAAAGTTGCTATAAAGGACAGTAAATTTCTAATTCCCTCGTTAGTTCCTGTTTATAACCACTTCATTTTAATCCGCGTACCTTTCTATAGACATTTATTATTTAAATAACCATTCTACAATAAAAAAAATCGTTGGGTATATTTACTTGACACGGCAGAGTGCCTTATTGCCTCTTTCTTTGTCTTGGACGTTGGAAACTAATTTTGTCTGTGCCGTATCCTTGTTCCTGATATCTCAATTACAAACACAATGCCTCTATTCTCTTTCAAAGTCTTGGGAGACCCTAATGCCACAGGAATTCTCAGTTATTTCGTCTGTTCCCCCATCACAATAAAAAAAAACCAACGTAAAACTTGTTTGAGTTTGTCTTTTGTTTTGTTACTGCGATGACCAACACATGATTTACATTTCCTTTTTTCGTCTTTTCCTCTTACGAATCTTTGTCCGGAACCTTTCTACAAAAGAACTTCCAACTTTCTCTATGCACTGTACCAGTGAAGAGAATTGGTTTTACAGAGTTTGTTTTGTAACTAACAATCAGGACGAAATTACCTCAAGTTGACTTGTTCTCATATGCTATGTAATCAGGTAGTAAAGAGTATATTTTTACTTTGAAGGTAATATTAGCGAGACGTGTCATGGAAACTTTTTATTTTGTGTGATTCGTAAGATACGTATATGTTTGTCTTTGTCTTAAAAGCAGTACGTTGTAAGGTGCATATACTTTCCCATGATATAAATATGTATACAGGGTGTTAAAAATAACGTTTACAACGTTTCAGGGATGATAGAGAAGGTAAAAACAAACATCTTTTTTAAGTGACAAAACTTTAGCAGATGCGCCGTTTTGCCACTAGATGGCCTGAAGGATAAATGGCTTGACTTCCATCACAACACACACTGGTTAGCTCTGTTTGTACTGCTGTGTCTGCAACACGTTAAAAGGATCATCACGGTGTCAAAGAAGACTTGCGACGACACGTAAGTACGTTTGCGTTCTACTAGGGCATATGGTTTTCTACGCGACGCCCTACCAGAACTTTTAGAAAATATCCCATTGAACACAGAGAACGAATATGGTTTCAGCATGACGGTGCCCCTCCACACTTTGATCGTCGTGTCAGGAACCACCTAAATGCTACATTCCCCGATCGTTGGATTGGCGGGGGTGGGCCGGTACCGTGGCCACCTCGATCACCGAACTTAACTCCATTGGATTTCTTTTGTGGGGAGACATGAAACGTCTTGTGTATGAAACACCGATCGATACGTCAGGAGACTTAGTTGCTCGCGTTGTTGAAGTTGCACATGTTATTCGAGACAATGTTTGCCTTTTTGAGCGTTGCAGACAATCCATAGTACGAAGGTACCAGTTGTGCAATGCCTTCAATGGACGGCAGTTTGAACACCACATCTAAAACGACAATTGGTCTCGTTCCTTATGGATTACACTAAAACTTATACGTACACAATAAACGGCGCATCTGCTAAAGTTTTGTCACTTACAAAAGATGTTTGTTTTTACTCTATCATCCCTGAAACGTTGTAAACGTTATTTTTAACACCCTGTAAAATAAACTTCGATTTAAATGGTATGTCAAAGTAAAGTACTTATGTTTATAATAATAATAATAATAATAATAATAATAATAATTATTATTATTATTATTATTATTATTATTATTATTATTAAAAGTTTGTATTAGAGGCCTCGGTGTATTAATTGACAATAAATTATATTTTACAACCACATAGATTATATTTATAACCATGCAATAAGAATGTTAGGAATAATACTGTCAATTACTTATTCTTTTTCAACACCTGACTCCCTTTTAACACTATACTATACATTAGAGAGATCGAAACTCGAATATGCATCTGTAGTTTGGAACTCTATTACAAGTACTGATTCGGCAAAACTGGAAAATATTCAAAGGAAATTTATATCATTATGTTCGTACAGATTTCTGCCTAATAACTCCGGATATAACTTTGATAAAAAATGCGAGCACTTTAAATGTCGAAGCTTGTATAATAGACGTCATGATCTCGATTACTTATTCTTATGTAAGGTCCTTAAAGGCGACATTAATAAAATTGTCATTCTTTCTTAAACAGTGTCAGCCTTCGTATTCCTATGAAGGACATGAGACGTTACAAACTCTTCTATATTACAAATTCTAAATCTTTCTCGCCGATCTCCATATGTATTAAAAATGCTAACATACATGTAGGCGATTTCGATCAATTCAATGTATAGAAGTATTAGCACATGGCATTGTCTTTGCTAATATTATTTGCGTAATCTTTCTACACAAATTGGTAGTAATTCTGTAAGAATCAACTCCTTTCCATAAAATATTATAGTATTAATTCTTGTAAATTGATTATTGTAATCTGTGTTCTTCATTTTGTTGTTATCTCAATTATTTAATTTGTACCATAGTTCATTTTACTGCATCAATTGTATAACTCTGCTGGAATTTTATTTGTCTATGGCTGTTGTCCAGCACATAAATATCAATAAGTATATTATTATTATTATTATTATTATTATTATTATTATTATTATTATTATTATTGCATTTCCTGCCTTCCCCACTTTGGATCTTCTCCAAGTCAAATAATAGGGTATAATTTTATTTTGTCAAGCACTTCTAAGAAATAAAGTGCATATAGCGTATCGTGGGCTAAGAATGAAGACCTCGTATTTCACGAAAATCAAACTTTACAGGAGAAACAAAAAAACTGTCTGTAGACTTCATTTATATATTTTTTGAACATAATTGACCAAATTATCTTTTTAATCAGACCACCTCTATGGTGTAGGGGTCAGCATGCTGGTCTCTTACGCAGAGGGTCCGGGTTCGATTCCCGGTCGGGTTGAATTTCCTGATTCAGGTTTTTCAGGGTTTTCCCTCAACCGTAAGGTAAATGTCAGGAAATTCGGGCCACAACATCCCTGAATATCACCGGCCTCATTCATCACCAAAATCATATTAATAACAAATCAGTATTACATATACAGTCGCCATCTAGTTTACAACAATAAAACCAGTCTCAACAATAGTATACGGGCCTTCTGAGTTCACATAAAATATTAACTCGCGATATGACCAAAGATCTTAAAGCAAATATAAATAACAAAAAATCAGAAACAAAAGCAATTGTTTTTACACTTTTTACTGGTGATTTACGATACTATCTTCCGATTAAGCCAAAAAACATTCTTTGAAAAAAATTGAGATACGAGGTTTTCATTCTTAGCAGAAGATATGTATTTCTACTATCTAGGAACGCTATAATGTAGTAACGTCCTGAAGGAACCAGCCAAAAGCCTCTCTTATACCACTCTTGATGTCTTTATTAAAATCTGTTGCATAGATTTTTTCTCTCCATCTGTTTCAGCCCCAAATAATTGTTTCAATTACTTAAGAGTGTCACTTCCTCGATGTGTAACTACTACAAATAAAGTTGAATGTTGTGTGTTTATTAACAATTATGATTCTGCTGGATGTAACTTCGATGATTTGAAACCGAGCTTTAGAATATTTAGAGTAAATACAAGTTTGAGGGAGTTAAATCTTGAACAATTGACTGATATTTCTATTCCTTTGACACGAGAGACAAAGCAAATATATCTCATTCGTTTTCTCTCAATTAATCGACAGTTCTAATTTCGTTTGCTTTCGAGAAAGCTGTCGTTACCAAGTATGGTCTGCGTAAACATCTAGGTAATTGTTGGTTTTATTGGATGTTACAATTTTGTGCCTGCGTACAGATGAGTGGTGGAAAAAAATATACATGTATTGAATAAACAAGAAAATATCGCCTCACAATGAAAAGGTTAGGATGTAGTCCGCATATTCGTATGTATTTATTCACACTGCAATGGGTATATACCCGGTGGCAGTGGTAACTAATTACACTCAATAATGACAATAATAAACTTATTAATTAAAAATACAATTAATGATAATACTTATAATTAATAATAATAATAATAATAACAACAACAGGGAATATACTAAATTAAATGAAACGATCACTTAAAGTAACATTTGAAATATTCTAATTTGTATCTTAAAACTAAGATCGAACTAAAACCCACGAGTATATGTTCATATCTGCACAAGTACCTTTCAACATTACACTCATTTCGCTGTCAACTCACTCACTGCACTGGAACTACGACACATTTCACTGATTCTATCCTGATTTCACTAACACTTCAAAAACATTTCACTGTTCAAATACTTTGCACTGCCACATTTCATAGTTATATACAGGGTGATTCACGAGGAGTTATCGCCACTTTCTCTTCTTCTTCTTCTTCTTCTTCTTCTTCTCCTGCTTCTTTAGCTCTACAGCGCAGTGTGGGCTTTGGATTCCTCAACGATCCGCCTTCATTAATCTCTTTTCGCTTTCTCCCACCAATCACATATACGTAACCTCTTCAAATCATCCAAGATATCTTGGAACTATCTTTTCCTAGGTCTCCCTCGTCTAGCCACACCCAGTATTCTTCCATCCCAGCGTTTTGGGAGTCTTGTATCGTTCATTCTATGTACAGTAGTGGCAAAAAAAGACGGGACCGACCCTTGTAGCTGATTTCAGAGCCTTGTTCACTCCAGAGCACGATAGACTGGTAACTAAGACTTCCGTGGTTCGAATCCTGCCTGGGAAGGAAACTTTTTTTTGTTCCTTATTCAAATTTATTCCCAATACTTTTGGATTGCTGGTAAAATTCATGTTCTGGTAATAATAAGTTAATTAAATAGTAAAATATCGCAGCAATCGAAAAGTATTGAGAATAAATTTGAATAAGGAACAAAAAATAGTTTCCTTCCCAAGCAGGATTCGAACCACGAAAGTCTTAGTTACCAGTCTATCGTGCTCTGGAGTGAACAAGGCTCTGAAATCAGCTACAAGGGTCGGTCCTGTTTTTTTTGCCACTGCTGTACGTACATGTTCCAACCATGATAGTCTAGCTAACTTTATAAATCTGACAATGTCTTCGCCCTGTAATATCGTGTTTATCTCGTTATTATTGCGAATTCTCCAAGTTTCGCCTTGTTTCACTGGGCCATATATTTTCCTTATGATTTTCCTTTCAAATCTTCGCAGAAAATCCACATCTTTTGATAACAGGTCCACATTTCCGCATCATATGTCAATGTAGCCCTTATTAGAGTTTTGTAGAGTATAATTTTAGTTGGTATAGACAGTAAAGCCTGGTTCACAATAAACCGGGAACGAAAACTACAATGAGATCGAGAACGGAATTAATGTTAAAATAAGAGTATTTAAATGTGAGCATTGAAAATAGTTAATTGTGAATGCTCATATTTAAATACGTTCATTTTAACATTATTTACGTCCTCGTTCTCGTTTCCGTTCCCGGTTTATTGTGAACCAGCCTTAAAGAGGACTTCAAAAGTGGGAGATTTGCATTATAAGCTTTGTTGCTATTCATCACGCGTTGTTTTATTTCTTCTGATATATCATTTAGTTATCGCCACTTATGGAGCTTATTTCCGAAGACATTCTAAGCAAAAGATGTCATATAAACATGCCCTAATCTCAGTATTTTCACAGTTACACTAATTTGAAGTTATTAATAAAATACCTTTTTCCTTTAGTTTTAAAGATAAAAGTACATTACAAATAGAGAATGAACTATTCAGAAGTATCATTTTTTTAATTCGCTATTCTCTGAAGCTAAAAATATGTTGGTAATTGCTTTGTACAGATTTTTTTTTTTCAATTTTTAACTTAAAATTACATAATTCTTACGCACTTATCCCAACAATTGTTAAAAATCATACGACTTTAGGAACTTGATTCTTTACAGTTTAATTTTGCATCCTAATGTACAGCTTAGAGAATTTACAAGAGCGGCGTGATTTGTAATAGTTGTTGTGATATGTTCGTAAGAAAAATGTAATTTTGTAGTTAAAAATCGAAAAAAGACAAAAATTTTGTACGAAACAACTATGGAATTCACAACATATTTTTAACTTCAGAATACAACTTAGAGAGCATGATGAAATTTGTTCAGATTGTCAATTAATATAGATAAATACAATATAATATTTGTTACTTAGTCAAATGAGAGATGTTGTACATCATTAATTTTAAACAGTTTATGTACCACCAATGTAATGACTATACAGTTTGATATTGAGATATTGTATAATTGTGCCTGAAGATGCCTGAATGGGCGAAAACGTTTGCAATATGTAATTTATGTGTATAAAACTTAATGACCATATAAGTCATTATTTTACATTGATTTGTCATTTGACTGAGTAACAAATATTATATTGTATTTATCTATATTCCGAATACAAGCTAATTAAAGAAATGATACTCCTGAATAGTGTACTCAGCTTAAGAGAGGACTGTATTATGGTAACACATGATTGGAAGAGTTTTAGTTTTGTCCTTTAAATGTGTAACTTTTCGTTCTGCACAGGAATTTTATATTTGTTCGGATCGAATTTCTGCACATTTAAAGGACAAAACTAAAATTCTTTCAAGAATTTATTATTATAATGCATTCCACTCTTAAATTGATTGTGGACATTGAAATTAAATCAATGGCTTTTTCAATTTTTTTATTGGGTTATTTTACGACGCTGTATCAACATCTAGGTTATTTAGCGTCTGAATGATATGAAGGTGATAATGCCGGTGAAATGAGTTCGGGGTCCAGCACCGAAAGTTACCCAGCATTTTCTCGTATTGGGTTGAGGGAAAACCCCGGATAAAACCTCAACCAGGTAACTTGCCCCAACCGGGATTCGAACCCGGGCCACCTGGTTTCGCAGCCAGACGCGCTGACCGTTACTCCACAGGTGTGGACGGCTTTTTCAAAACACGCTAGTAATGTTTCATATAAAACCATTTTTATCTCGAAAGGCAAACAAAATCGAGCAAAATTGTATTAAACTTTTTCGTTTGAAATGTCTCAAAGAGTAACCCTCTGAAATTAATGATATTACTTACGATTCACCTTGTACTCGTATACACAGTATAACCGACAAAATGTTCTGGATAGTTCTTTAACTAAAAAAAAGTACAATATTCTAACTCAAATAGTCCTTGAGATATCAAATAAACATGATTTGTGATTTTGTGATTAGGCAGTGTGTTGGTGTACATCATACATATTGGACACTTGTTTACTACCTGGCATGGAACTGCTGAACTAACTTGTCGCAAGACATCTCTCCATACACTGCCTAATCACTCTAAGTAGATTAATTTTAAATAATTTTACCTACCGGTATTAAAAAAGTAGAAACCATTTCAGCGGAAAGAAAACATCGGTACTGTCTTTCCTACAAAATAACAGATACCCATCCTCTTCTTTAAGACTTTGAGAGATTGTCTAACTTTCATCGTTGTGACTGGGCTTTAACAAAATGACAGATTGATAACTTGAAAAATACGAGTATTTGAAATAGATCTGTGGGGTTTTACTGGCATATTTCTTTACTCTGTGGCTGCTACCACAATATTAATTTGTCGGTCTAATGTATACACCCGTATACATTATTTTCTTTTATTCTTTCTTCAAAGCTGCCATAATCTTTAATTTTCCCTATACTAACTTAATTTCTGTTTTTGTTTCAGGTACGTGGGAAAAGGTCTTCTGGTGTCGTTTTGCAGTACAATCTGCAATTTTACATCATTATGTGAGTTTTAAAATGTTATTAAAATACTTCCTATATATTTTTGAGCTGTAGAATTGAATCCTGTTTTGGATATATTTCTACGAGTCGTTCACAAATTTGAAGTAAGTCTCGTGAAATAAGAAAATTGTTATTGCAAATACATCATTTCCACCATTCTTCACTGTAGTTTCAGCATATTTCAAATTGTTCTAGTTCATAGTAATGGAGACATTATCATATGCATAATTATATCTACTTTTCGTTGCGAATTTGGTTAGAGTTCGTAGAAGTTGTCACATTAAACCAAGCTAAACTAGGTATAGTTGCTTCCCTTAGTGAACAGGCTCGTCATTGTTGTGGTCACATTTTTTACGCGTGAATGAATGACTTTTAAATGCCGAGTTGCATAAATACAAAACCAACTTAGATATTGTTGTAGCATACGTAAAGTTATCTCAATTTACATATATCTACTTAAAGCGTACCTCTCCTCTTGACCCAACGAGTGCGGGTTCAAACCTGACTGGGATCAGTGTATTTTCAGGACGAAAAATTTCGGAGCGCTAGTCCTCCGGGAGGAATTTTAAGCCATTTGTCCCGTATCGGAGTTTTCCGGAACGTTAAAGACATCCAAGCCTAAATTAGAGCCTCTGGACTAAATATTTCCTCTCTCACGTCCTAGTAATACCTTAGTTGCATACTAGGTGGCGTTTGAGGCGATCAGCTTACCGCTTGTTTCTTTGCCTCCTCTCGGCAAATAAGTGTAATTAAATTCCTTGTAGGTGTTGAAACCTGCGCTAGGGAGGTAGTTAAGTTCCGGCTACGTAACTACGGGTTAAATGAATTACTTAAACCTTAAAATGTGCAATTGAAGTTGGATGTCTTATTTCTGGAATCATAAATAATGCTTTTGTTTGTGTGCAATCCAGAAACGAAAGTTGATTTTCTTATTCGGGTTCTTGTTAAATTATTACTTTCTGTTAATTATTGGAATAATAGTTAGAGAAAAGACTTACAAACATTAACATTATTCGAAACATTACAAAGGTACTGAATTGTTATGTAACATGAGATTTTTTTAAAATTATCTAGCATATTTAATTGCTGTTATTAGGTATGTTGTGCGAGATAAATGTTTGAAGGTGGCTTTCGTATTCTTGTTAATAAGGACGAAAACTGTACAGCGTTTATCAGTACAGCTGATTTTTTGGAAGAAAAATCTGAGAGTAAGCGACTTGATAGACAAACTCGATCCCCTGATATTTCTCGCAATCTGTTAAAAGGAAGACTAGATAGTTGAATTAATTACTTACTTACTTTCAAATAACTTTTAAGGAATCCGGAGGTTTATTGCCGCCCACCATCGGTCCCTATCCTGATCAAGTTTAATTCAGTCCCTAGCATCTTATCCCACATCCCTCATATCCATTTTAATGTTATCCTCCCATCTACGTCTCAGCCTCCCCAAAGGTCTTTTTCTCTCAGGTCTTCCAACTAAGAATCTAGATGCATTTCTGGATTCACCCATAAGTGCTACACACCCTGTTCATCGCAAACGTCTGGATTTAATGTTCCTAATTGTTAGATGAAGACTATAATGCGTACAATTCAGCGTTGTGTAATTCTTTCCATTCTCCTGTAACTTCATCCCTCTTAGCCCCAAATATTTTCCTAAGCACCTTATTCTCGAACACCCTTAACCTCTGTTCCTCTCTCGAAGTAAGAGTCCAAGTTTCACAACCACATAGAACAACAGTTAATATAACTGTTTTTATAACCTAACTTTCAGCTTTTTTGAGAGCAGATTGGATGATAAAAGCTTCTCAACCGAATAATAACAGGCATTTCCCATATTTATTTGTTTAATTTCCTCTGGAGTGTCATTTACTGTATATTTGTTACTGTTGCTCCAAGTTATTTGCATTTTTCCACCTTTTCAGTGGATAAATTCCTAATTTTTATATTTCCATTTCGTATTATGTTCTGGTCATAGTTCAAGTACAATTCCCGAGTTTTCTCTAATCTTTTGTGGACTTTCTCCTAGAAATTTTAATCCAGACGTACTACATGAAACATTTCAGCAGGTGTGCGGAAGTGAAAAAAAATGTATATATTTATTTTGTTTGACATGTATTTCGCAAGGAGCAGATTTTCTCTACAGATAGGTGAGTTATTGTGCTTTTTTTTAAAGTGGATTGCATTTTTTTTCTGTTACATTCTTTTAAATACTTTCTCGTTTCAAGATTGGTTTGATTTAGCACGGTTAGTACTCTTGTAAAATTATATTTTTACTTCCTAACGTTCTGTGTTGTTTTGTATCCCTAACATATTCAAACATTACAATTCTGAACTGATGGAATCTATAATATACTTACTGATTATATTAAACTAAACCACCAAAATTTTAAACCATCAGCCGCCACTGGTGTTTTCTTCCGCAGGGAAGTAAAGCTGAGAGGCCATTGCCTTAGATTTAACGAACATAAAAACAACACTCCTCAACAAAGAAAGTTCCGACCAAACTTATCGATTGCCATTTTCTTGCCCAAGTTTTCTACTTCGCGCGCATAGATGTCTCTGCGGACCGTGCAGGATCCAGTGATCTCTGTTGCCATGATAATAAACATACAAATCAGACCCTAGCATCGTTGTGAAGGTTCAGAAGATTTTCACAAGTTCGTTTAAACTTGTTGAAGAAAGGGAAACTGAATTTACTGGGTTAGAACTTCAGGAATACACACAAAGCTAACAGACTAACTTCTGTACAGTCTTATTGATTACAGTAACTGGTATCTAAAAATAAGGAAAACTAAATAAAAGCACAAAAATGTTTTGTAAGCAGTTCGCCAGCGTAGTTCGGAGTGTAACGAGCAGGACTCGAAATCTGAAGCTGTGCTCTAGTATGGATTCGAATCCGAACTTATTAACTGGTTGAGTATCCTCCAACAGCAAGGAAAAGTCAGGTAATTCATAACAGTTCATCGGACTCCTCTTCAATTACGATGTCGCTAGCAATTCCACCGACAATGGTGCTTTCGGAACATGGAAAAATTATCATAAGTGGCAATGAGGAATGAATTGTGAAATTATATGGATCACTTTTGTTTGTGAGGACTGAAAATCCAGAGCTGTCAATACACTGGGTCCCAGCGAACGGCCAATCAGTGGCAGGTCCCTCCAATGGACTAAGCACAATTCATAATTTAGTACTCCCCTAAGAGAGTATTGAGTTATTTTTCAATGTGCATAAAAACAAATAGATTGATCTAACCTTATGAGCAGAGCTAGGAACTTCGTACTGATCGCTATCGTCCTACGCAGGGTATAATCAACCAGATGCGACGTCATCAACGCATCAAAACAGCTACTCATAGAAATAGGAAGGTACAGTGGAAAGGAAAACAAGTAGAAATAGGAAGGTATAGTGGAAAGGAAAACAAGTAGAAATAGGAAGGTATAGTGGAAAGGAAAACAAACTCGTCGTCAAGGCAGTATCCCCGTTTCCGGAAAAGAAAGACCTATGGGGCATTCGTAAATGCACAGCTAGTTACACAATTACGTTTATGTACAACTACACATATTATTACGTACATGTAGATTGACATTGATACGATATTGCTCTTTACATATTTACATCATTTACTACCTATGAAATATAACATAGAGTGTAACATTTTACTGAAATGATGCAGAACAATAGGTTAATAATAAAATAACACATTGAATATATTGAAACGCTTACTAAGTAAGAACCAAAGAAGGAAATAAAATGTACGTACATACAAACATACATACATACATACATACATACATACATACATACATACATACATACATACAGCCACCGACGTGGCTCAGTCGGTTAAGGCGCTTGCCTGCCGGTCTGAAGTTGCGCTCGGGCGCGAGTTTGATCCTCGCTTGGGATGATTACCTGGTTGAGTTTTTTCCGAGGTTTTCCCCAAACGTAAGGTGAACACCAGGTAATCTATGGCGAATCCTCGGCCTCATCTCGCCAAATATCATCTCGCTATCACCATTCTCATCAACGCTAAATAACCTAAAGTTGATACAGCGTCGTTAAATAACCAACTGAAATAAAATAAAAAATACATACATACATACATACATACATACATACATACATACATACATACATACATACATACAGTCAGCCACCGACGTGGCTCAGTCGGTTAAGTGCCGGTCTGAAGTTGCGCTCGGGCGCGGGTTCGATCCCCGCTTGGGCTGATTACCTGGTTTGGGTTTTTTCCGAGGTTTTCCCTAACCGTAAGGTGAACACCAGATAATCTATGGCGAATCCTCGGCCTCATCTCGCCAAATACCATCTCGCTATCACCAATCTCATCGACGCTAAATAAAAAAAATACATACATACATACATACAGTCCGCCTCAGTAGCATAGTCGGTACAGCGCTGGCCTTCTGTGCTCGAGATTGCGCATTCGATCCCGGCCCAGGTCGATGGCATTTAGGTGAGTGTGCTTAAATGTATGTATGTATGTATGTATGTATGTATGTATTAACACTACAATTGGGTATACACCGCGTGGCAGTGATATATAATATACAATAATTACAATTACACGAAATAAAATAAATAAACGTAAATGAAATAAACTAACGTAAACGTAAATCTATAAATAGTAGATGCGATAAACCTAGGACTACAAATAAAAACTATTCTATAATAACGCCTACGATAAGCAAAGCAAATGTAACTTATAAGTACTTCTATTTCACCCAACTATTACCAAATTAAATAATTGCATATCACCTTAATTAATTAGATACCAACTTAATTACATATCATCTTAATTACATATCGCCTTAATTTATTTATATATCAACTAAATTACATATCATCTTAAATAATTACATATCAACTTAATTAATTATAGATCAACTCAATTAGTTACATGACAAAACTTAAATAATTACATGCACCTCCAATTTCATTTTCAGTCTAACTTTCTCAACCTTTCCTTAAATGTATTGATTTTGAGAGGACCACCCTGAAAGATTTCCGCAGGTAAGCTGTTCCAGTCTACTATTGTGCGGTTAACAAAGGAAAATTTTGCCACGTCCGTTCTTTGTTTTCTATATTTAAAATTCCTAATATGATCAGCCCTTCCTAAGTATGGTGGTGTTGTTAATCTAGCATTGATATCGGTCCATGCTTTGTGTCCCATTTGTGCCTTAAACAATGCGGTAAGTCTGGTTTTTCGTCGCCTTGATTTGAGAAGATGCCACCCTAAATCTTTTACTATCTCCTCACCATTTCCCTTCCCCATTTTGACATATTTTGCTGCCATGCGTTGGACCTTTTCTATTAAATCGATTTGGTTTTGTCTGTACGGATCCCAACCTACTGCTCTATATTCCATAATTGGGCGATCAAGGGTTTTGTACGCTAATTCTTTTGACTTTCGGTTAGATTTCTTCAGAATACGCATAGAGAAATGTAGTGCTTTCCAGGCTTTCCTTGTGGTATTAGTGACGTGTTCCTCCCAACCCAGTTTGTTACTTAAATATATACCTAGGTATTTACAAGTGTTCACTTGTGGCACCGATGTACCATTCAGCTGATATCCGAGACAGATTTCTTTATGCGTTCTACAGAAGGATATTCGACAGGTTCATGTCAATAGATTTACTTGCATGTAAAAGAACTCTTGCGGGACAAAATTCCGGCGCACTCGTGCTCTCCAGTTGCATCCGTCGTTAAAGAAACCATAATTTAAAAAAAATAAATAAAAAATTACATACATATAGTGTTAGGAAACTTTGTGTTTATACAGGGAATGAATCTCGCTCACATTTGCAGTAGAACAATATACTGTTACTCAAACCTCTTCCATACTGCCGATGTGACCCTGTTGCATGCAGTAAGGGTTCTTAACATGAATATGATGCACTGCAAGGCAGCCGTTGGTCGCGCAAGTCGCCGTTTTGTATGCCCATTTCCTGGTTGCTCGCTCCCTAAAGAACGAGATCGGTACGAAGTTCCTAGCTCTGATTATGAGTTAAGACTGCCACGATATTCAACTTCTTGTATGAGCCTTGGTAGTGTAGTGATTGCTGTGTTATATGTTGGATATGAGATTCGCCGATTGAAGCCCTACAATGTGTCATGATCTTTGAAAAGATAATACAATTCGTATACAGAGTGGAAGTGATGTAACTATATAGATTGAAAGAGACAATAAAATACATCAAATTAAATGAAAAAAAAAGTTTTGTAATAAAGAGTATCGTTAAACAGAAAATTGGGCTGAAAGTCTGCATAGTTTGGCAACAGCGCATCGCAGATTCACCTACGAATACACACACTAACTCAGGTCTGAAGAGCATCATTCCGTCCCTTAGGTACTCCAATAGGGCAGCCAGACTTCCTAATGCCAGGAGAAACCCCTTCCATTTTATTGAAAAACTGCAAAGGGATAAATTATTCCTTATCGGCTACTGTAATGATAACAGTAAAATCAGAGTCATACGGATAATACTTATCGAATAACATAGTGTTGACTTCAGTGGGAAAATTTTTCTTTTCTATTACACTTTTACTACGTCATACTACTTTTGACCAGTAAATTGGTACGAAAGGACATCTTTCAACCAATCATGGCTGCTTATCGCACAATTTTATCACTTCCCTAGCATTTGTTTTTGTCACTTTCGTAGAATTTGATTCTTTGTTTGCCAACATTTCAAACTGCAATTTCTTTACGGCACTATAAAACATGCTTTGCGATTGTCATTTGTTTCCCGCATAGATAGTCGACTGAAAATGGCGGTTCCGTTCAAACGTTTTGGTGAAGGGAACATTAGGGAAATAGAATTTCAGTAAGTCAATTAATATCTA
The DNA here is from genome assembly GCF_040183065.1 of Periplaneta americana. Lineage (NCBI taxonomy): Eukaryota > Metazoa > Arthropoda > Insecta > Blattodea > Blattidae > Periplaneta > Periplaneta americana. Next base: position 130,764,945 of record NC_091122.1, on the reverse strand, counting down.
TTTAATTGTATTAGAGTACTTTATTTCTTGTAATCTTTATATGTTCTTCTGTTTTTATCATCTCCCTATCATTTGTTTCTTGGTTTACCAACTTTTCAAACTGCAAATTCTTTACGGTACTATAAAACATGTATTGCGAGCGTCATTTGTTTACCGCATAGATAGTCGACTGAAAATGGCGGTTCCGTTCAAACGTTTTGGTGAAGGGAACATTAGGGAAATAGAATTTCAGTAAGTCAATTAATATCTATTTTATTGTATTAGAGTACTTTATTTCTTGTAATCTTTATATATGTTCTTCTGTTTTTATCATCTCCCTATCATTTGTTTCTTTGTTTGCCAACATTTCAAACTGCAAATTCTTTACGGTACTGTAAAACATGTATTGCGAGCGTCATTTGTTTACCGCATAGACAGTCGACTGAAAATGGCGGCTCCGTTCAAACGTTTTGGTGAAGCTAACATTAGTGAAATAGAATTTCAGTAAGTCAATAAATATTTTAAGGTATTAGAGTACTTTATTTCTTCCAATCGTGTAATAGTCAATTAAATCCCACTCAGTTTCGATTTTCTTTAGTTGAATCAAAATCTCTAGTGAGATTACAGTTGAGAAACGTATTGATTTTGATCATGCGGTATTGTAATATTTTTGTTCTACTTTATCCAAGAAATAAGTTGTTATAAGCTGCACAGTTATAATATTACCACAGTCTAGTATATACTGTACAGTCACGAAGCTTGAGTTGTGAGGGTGCTATGAACAATAAACTGTGCCGGTGCTATTTCGCATTGTCTGTAATGAGGCGATATTAGCGATCCTAGTGGTTAGCAACTATCTATGGATGCACATTTACTACGTATTGAGCTTCGTGACTGTATATACTAAACTGCGATATTACGTTCATCCTGTATAACATGTTCCTTTCGGCAGGGAAGTAAAGTTATCAGTCCCGTATCATAAATGTCTGCACGTGAGAAACCTTGTTCTGAAAGAGAACTCAAAGGTTTTTTTTTATTGCCGATTCTCGCTCAACTTGAATTCCGACGAATAAATTCTGGAGTTAAAAAACGTTAAATAAATCCACTATTACTATCAGTACTAACACTAATACTGCTATTATCAATAACATTACTACTATCTTGCTAACACTACTACTATCACCATCACTAACACTACTTCTTTCACTAATACTATTATTAAAACTAATACTACTAAAGGTAAAAAAAAAGGTAAAGGTATCCCCGTAACATGCCATGAAGGCACTTGGGGGGCATGGAGGTAGAGCCCCATGCTTTCCATGACTTCGGCACTAGAATGAGGTGGTGTGGTCGGCACCAAGCTCTGACCGCCTTTTACCCCCGGGAAAGACCCGGTACTCAATTTTATAGGAGGCTGAGTGAACTTCGGGGCCGTTCTGAAAGTTTGGCAACGAGAAAAAATCCTGTAACCACCTGGGATCGAACCCCGGACCTTCCAGTCCGTAGCCAGCTGCTCTACCAATACTCCTACTATCAATAATATTACTATCACTAATGCTGCTGCTACTGTCACTAATGCTACTATGACTACTTTTAAGACTAATACTCAGGGCCGGGTATTTTTTGGAGATCGCGAAAATCACGACATACTAGACATACACTAGATTTTTACTATTCTTTACGAATTAAGTGATACTGATTAATAATATGCGGATAAAACAATCGCGACAATTCGCGAAATGGAGTTCTAATAGCGAAATATGAACACATTCGCGAATTATTTCTATTGCGTCGTTTTATAGCGAATTTCATATTGAGTTTTTTTTTTTCGTTTGAATTTGTTACGAGTATATATCCAAGTAGGCCACATTACATGGTATTCCAAGTGTTCTGATTACATTAGTGAACTCAAAAGACGAATTCAACATTTCACTAATAATTTGAAAGTGTTAATTTGAGGGCTGCATTTTTTTTTTTTTTTTCGTTTTTAATAAATGTGTGTTAAATACAGTCTCAATCCAACAAATATTGTCAATTGGCACCTTTACCAGAATCCAACGAACCTTTAATGTTAATTATTTTAAAAGTAATATTCATACTGAGTTAATACTCCAAATCCAAAATAATTGTATTTTCAAAAATTTTCGTTAAACTCCGCCAAGAGTACAAATCAATCTCCAACAATCTCCGCTGACACCAATATTAAAAAATACAAATGATAAAATTAATCTCCATTAATACCTACCCCTGGTAATACTACTTCTACCACTAATATTTCTATTACTAACACTACTATTTTACCACCACTACGCAGTACTTTGTTAGTAGGGAGATTTTTGTCTTTTTACGCTGTCGTAAACAGAAATATCAAACTTTTCTGAGCTGCATCGACAACATCATCAGAGACGGCAAGAAAGTATTGGCTTAGTCATCAAGAGCTGTTACCAAGAAATAATAAGGTATCCTCACAGTCTAATACATAGTCACGAAGCTCAATACGTAGTAAATATGCATCCATAGACAGTTACTGACCACTAGGATCGCTACTATCGCCTCATTACAGACAATGCGAAATAGTACCTGTACAGTCTATTGTTCCTAGTACCCTCATAAACTCAAACTTCGTGACTGTATATACTAGACTGTGGTATCCTATAATCCAGTGTTCCGCAACCGGTGTGCCTTCACAAGATGAAAGGTGTGACACGAAAATTAATTGAAATTAAAATGGTGTGTTGACAAAAATCCCAATCCCCGAGTGTGTTGTGTGTGTTGAAAATCTCAGTAATGCTATGGTTCTCAGTAAATTGAAACCACATTTGATAACAAAACATTCTTTTCTGTCAAAATATATATATTATATGTTTATTATTATTCGATTGTTGGAACAAAAAAAAAAAAAAAAGGACAAGTGACACTCATGACGATGTCGGTACAGGTTTCACAAAAAGTACAGGAAGCTAGCTATAAGGTAGCTGAACTTATTGTAAAGGCAAAAAAAAAAAAAACACACACACATAATAGCTGAAACGTTGTTAATATCTGAAAATGTGTCGTTTGAGATGTTCCCAACTGTATGGCCCCTTGCTGACAGTAATAAAGTGTTGATGGACTTAATTAAAGAACATTTAGTAATCTTGCAGCAGAAGTTCAAGAATTATTTCGGAGAGAATGTTCAAGATTTTTACTGGGTTCGTGATTCATTCTTTGTGGATTCAAAACATCTTCCGAATAATATACTCGTACAAGAGGTACTAGCAGACTTGAAAGCAGACAGAATATTGAAATTAAAACTTCTCGAAGTGCCTTTGGAAACATTTTGGTTGTTAATAAGGAGTGAATACCCGGCTATCTCCGAGATGGCAGTTAATATGTTATTGTCATTTTCAACTACATATATGTGTGAACTGGGCTTTTCGACGTTAACTGAAAATTAAAACATCAAAGAGGGAGAGACTCACATCCATCGATGAAGAAATGAGGCTTACACTGTGAACGATTCTACCGCGGATCAGCCACCTGTGTGCAGCTAAGCAAGTTCGAGTATCACATTTTGTATTTATTATTATTATTATTATTATTATTATTATTATTATTATTATTATTATTATTATTTTGCTAATAATCGTAACATAAAATATAATATATACAGAAAAACTTTAGCTCGCCCCTGAAAGAGTAGAACTCGTGCTCAGGGGCGGATTCCTGAATTGAAATTAATAATTATACAATACAATTTGTCTTATGTCTACTGTACAATTATAGTATATAAATTTAAATTTACAATTTTTCAATTTTTATAAAATCCATACATAACTTTTTAAATTTAATACTAGAACTATTAGAATTGACAAGATTAGGATATTTAAATATAAATTTGTTATATATTCTTGGGCCTAAATTACTGCTATGATTAAATACTGTAACAGTGTTGCATTTTGGTTCAAACAATGATAAAGAATTCATACCTTTTGTTTCATAACTATGAGAATACAATTCAAAATTATTTCGATATTTATGTATGAATTTTATTAACACAATATAATAAATTTGTCTTACGTTAAGTACATTAAAGTCTAGAAACAAATTTTGAGATGGAAAATCAATAGGTTTATGAAGACATATTTTAATTATTTTCTTCTTTAATACTAGTAATAAAAATGCGTACAGTATGTTGTACAGTGATTTAACGTTCATAAATTCGTAATAAATGCTAGAGTCGATTTCTGTTTTATAATAACGACAACAACAGTAATAATAGTAATAATAATGATAATAATAATAATAAATTTTATTACATTACGTAATTATATTAATAGAGTCGCTTAATATGTTTCTGAGGGATTAATATTTTGGTGTGGCGTGTTGAGTCTAGGCCCATCTAAGGTGTGCCTTGAGTATAAAACGTTTGCGGAACAGTGCTATAGATAGGTGTCACTTCTCTGTCTTTCCTAAGATAGAGTTGAAACTTTATAGCACTATGCAAGAACTAAAGAATCTTACATCTTTATATTATATAAAAATTAAAATATGTGATGCAATAGGTCAGTAATGCGTGAAAGAAGAAAGAGAAGAAGAGCTGATTATTTTAGACCGAATTCCAGACAGAGCTCTAATTTACAAGACATCTTTCTTAAATTTATCCTGATCCTAACCTTCCAGTTGTCTTTTCCGCAGGCCTTCGAAGGCGATTCTCTGATCGTATTAACACGCATATTCGGTCTCCTTTTATTTTTAAGTCAGATCGTAGTAGTTCAAAGAAGCCGAAGGCCGAAGTTCGCGTGAGTCGACTCAATGGATCAGAAATTCTGAAAGCACCCAGTTAAATTGCATGGTTTCGATGTATTTTGGCGGGCCGCGGTGTGTGTTTTATCATATTTTAAGGCGTTCCTAAAAGCAGCTTCGTACCCCCGAGAGATCTTGGCTTAATTTGCAGATTATAATGCGAGTGGATCGGACACAGTTACTACGTGTAACTTACACGTGGAAAGAAAAACTTCACGGGATGCAGAAAAAATACAAGAACATCGTTCCGGTGCATCCGCTCGGTCACAAGAAAGCCATTAAATGTTTTAGCTGTCGTCTTTCGCTACCACACACGATATACTTTCTGCCGCAATGGCTAAGTTAATTAATTCTGTTTTTCGTAACCATCACTTACCGACTGGATAAAAACTACTTACAGATGTGGCACAAAAAGAAATCACTTTCGGAAGCGAAATTAATAGGAAATGACAACGTTATAAATTTGGTATATAAGAAATAATATTTCGCATTATTAAAATCACCTGCCAGGAAGTCAAAAAGAGGATAGCAATGGCTATGGAAGCTTTTATTAGAAAAAGGAGCATTTTCAGCGGATCTCTGGAAAAATAACTAAGGAAGAGACTATTCAAGTGCTTTGTATGGAGTGTGTTATTGTATGGGGCAGAAACATGGACATTGCGACGAAGTGAAGAGAAGCAAATAGAAGCATTTGAAATGTGGATATGGAGAAGAATGGAACGTGTGAAGTGGACAGACAGAATAAGAAATGAAGCTGCGTTGGAAAGAGTAGATGAAGAAAGAATGATGCTGAAACTGATCAGGAAGAGGAAAAGGAATTGGTTGGGTCACTGGCTGAGAAGAAACTGCTTACTGAAGGATGCACTGGAAGGAATGGTAAACGGGAGAAGAGTTCGGGGTATTAACCTTGAGTTTCCTCTTCCGCAAAAGAAAGAAAAAGTTCATCTCTCATTTTTATACTTTCTTGACCCTTAGACGCCCATTTCTTAAAAAGAAAAGGCCAATGACGGAACAATATATGAAGCTGCAGCAAACTGACTTGTTCAAAATGCAGAGGGTCATCATGAACCTTGTATGGAGGCGCAGATCCCCAAATATGGTATAATTTTAAGTGTTCACTGTACCAGTACTTGGAGAATTTAGTGAAGAACTGTTTTCAGAATATGGGAGGGGTGATAGTAGGATGAAGAAGAATTAAGTGCATGAGATTTGATGATATGGCTTTGTTAGCAGAAGAGGAGACAATACTAAGGAATATGCTACTGGAGCTAAATGACAGCTGTGAGCGATATGGAATGAAGATAAATGCAAATAAGACGCAGACCATGGTTATCGGAAGAAAAATGAAGAAGATAAACATACAAATTCTAAAAGAGACGGTAGAACAAGTCGACAGCTTCGGATATTTGGGGTATACTGCAAGTAGTAACATGAGCTGCGGCCAGGAAGTCAAAAGGAGGCTAGCAATGGTCAAGGAAGCTTTAAAGAGACAAAGAAGCATATTCAGGGAACCTAAGAGAGAGGAATAGAAGCGTTTGAAATATGAATGTGAAGAAGAATGGAGTGTGTGAAATGGACAGACAGAATAAGAAATGAAGCTGTGCTGGGAAAGAGTGAGTGAAGAAACAATGATGCTGAAACTGATCAGGAAGAGAAAAAGGAATTGGCTGAGTCTCTGGCTGAGAAGAAACCGTCTACTGAAGGATGCACTGGAAGGAATAGTGAACGGAAGAAAAGTTCGGAGCAGAAGAAGATATCAGATGATAAACGACATTAATGATGTGGATCATATATGTGGAGACTAAGAGGAAGGCAGAAAATTCAGTCAGAACATCACTCAGAGATATTACGTTGTTTATGAAATAAAAATTGAGGCATTCATTATCACCCATAATTGCCACATTGTATGATATTATATTGTATTGTATTTATTAACATTCCATGGTATTCATACATTGCTTCACAGCTAGAATATGGAACAAGTCAAAAACTTTATACTACTATAGAGTATTAATTTATAGTCACGGTTTGTTAGAAGAGGTTTACGATATAGTCTACTAGTACAACACAAAGTTTTAGTATCAATTTCATGAAGCGTTGTTGAATGTTATGAATTCACCTACAAAATAGAAGGCGTGAGAAATTAGATGTTTCTTTAATTTGACCCTAAATAATCTTATATTTTGAGTTTCATTTTTTTATATCGATAAGGAGGCTATTAAAATTTTTTTACTGCCATGTAACGCACTCCATTTTGGTAGCAGATAGATTTGCTGATGGAGTATGAAAGTCATTTTTTGACGCCTATTTATGATATGAACTTTTGAATTAGTTACAAAGTTTTCACTATTATATACGACGAAGATTATTAATAAAAAAATTATACTGATAAGCAATGGGCATTATTTGTAGTTTTTTTTAAATGGTCCTACACGATTCCCTAGATTTGGCACCTACTATATTTGACACCTAACCTACTATTTGGTAATTTCTTAATGCACACATTTGTACTGATACGAATTTATTGTGCCATTCAATGTACATAATAATAATAATAATAATAATAATAATAATAATAATAATAATAATAATAATATAAATGACACTCGGGAGGAAATTAAACCAGAATAAATATGGTAAATGCCTGTTATTATTCGGTTGAGAAGCTTTTGTCATCTAGTCTGCTGTCAAAAAATCTGAAAGTTAGACGATGAAAGAGTAGCTTATAAAACAGTTATATTACCGGTTGTTCTGTATGGCTGTGAAACTTGAACTCTCACTTTGAGAGAGGAACAGAGATTAAGGATGTTTGAGAATAAGATTCTTAGGAAAATATTTGGGGCTAAGAGGGATGTAGTTACAGGAGAATAAACAAAGTTACACAACGCAGAGCTGCACGCATTGTATTCTTCACCTGACATAATTAGGAACATTAAATCCAGACGTTTGAGCTGGGCAGGGCATGTAGCACGTATGGGCGAATCCAGAAATGCATATAAAGTGTTAGTTGGGAGACCGGAGGAAAAAAAGACCTTTGGGGAGGCCGAGACTTAGCTGGGAGGATAATATTAAAATGGATTTGAGGGAGGTAGAATATGTTGGTAGAGACTGGATTAATCTTGCACAGGATAGGGACCGATGGCGGGCTTATGTGTGGGCGGCAATGAACCTCCGGGTTCCTTAAAAGCCAGTAAGTAATTATTAATGTAATTATTGAATGTAATTAGTTATCACTGCCACCGGGTATTTATCCATTTGCAGTGTGAATAAATACATACATAGATACATACATACATACATACATACATACATACATACATACATACATACATACATACATACATACATACATACATACATACATACATACAACATTTGACACCTAATCTACTATTTGGTAATTTCTTAATGCACACATTTGTACTGTGCATATAGAGTGTTAGTTGGGAGGCCGGAGGGAAAAAGACCTTTGGGGAGGCCGAGACGTAGGTGGGAAGATAATATTAAAATGGATCTGAGGGAGGTGGGATATGGTGGTAGAGACTGAATTAATCTTGCTCAGGATAGGGACCAATGGCGGGCTTATGTGAGGGCGGCAGTGAACCTCCGGGTTCCTTAAAAGCCAGTAAGTAAGTAAGTAAGTAAGTACACATTTGTACTGATAAGAGTTTGTGTCATTCAATGTAGATGATGATGTTAATAATAATAATAATAATAATAATAATAATGATAATGATAATGATAATAATAATAATAATAATAATAATAATAATATAATTGTATTCATAAGAATAACAGCAATAATAACAGTGGAATATCCCCTGGTTGCAACTGGTCTTAATTAATAAAAAATTAATTCGGAAATATTGTGATTTTCAGATTATATAATCGTATCTAGGTCGTTGCTCAAATTAATACAGAATAAATACAACACAAAGTATATGCTCAGTCTCTTTAGAAGGAAAGTTTTCCGTTTTCGCACCTGGAATCGAATCGGGGTTCTCTGTTTTCGTAACAGTAACGGTATCGCGTGGATCATAGTGTTGGACGAAATCGTTGCACGGATATGTAAAATACCTGAATGCTACAGTGCAGGTTCCAGGTATCGGTAATTTATAAAATTCGTTAATTCTTTTAGAAAGGAATCCTGGAAATAGTTGGAGCAGTGCTCGACGGGTGTGTTTAAAAATCTCAAACATTTACTCCGGCCTGTAAGAGAAGTGATTGAGGTAGAGGATTATGAATTATGAAGCTACGAGGATTGAGCAGAGGCCATGGTCACTGTAATGGAATGGCTGGGGAAAACTAGGAAAATAATGAAAAAGTGGACTCCCGCCCTCCCGCCCGCCCACGTCCCGATAAGCACCGTACTGCGTATTAACAATTAGCCGTACTGGAGCTAATATAGTATTAATAGCTCCATGGCTTGGCTCCAAGATTAAAGCTTCAAATCAGCACAACTATATACGCTTTGGAAATCGGGGACTACAAAGGACGGTAATTTGAAACTGCAGCGTGAGTCCCACCATGTGGCCCGCGATCACTAGTCCTCCAGCAACACCAGTATCGTTATGCTCTCTGTTGTTGTTCATCATCATCATCATCCTTCACGAATTAGGCCTCTGTAGACCTGTTTCGGCCCCATCTAGCAGTCTTCTAAAAGGTCTTCCTGGTCGACGATGTCCTCTAGGTTTATACTGCATCAAAATTTTTGGGATTCTTGAATTTTCCATTCTTCTTACATGATCTAGCCAATTGAATTTGTATCTGCTGATTTTTTCTTCTACTGACTTTACTTCTAATTGTTCTAAAATTTCTTCATTCCTTTTTCTGTCTAAAAGAGTATATCCTGCTGTCCTCCTGAAAAATTTCATTTCCGTTGCTTTGATTCTGTTCATGTCTTTTTTCTTTAATGTCCAAATCTCGCTTCCGTATAAAAGGGAGGGTAATGCTAGTGTATTATATATTTTTATTCTTGTAGATTTTTGTACTAATTTAGCTTTTAATGTATTGTTTATTATTCCTAGAATTTGTGTAAATTTGGTAATTTATTGTTGTTACTCTTACGATTATGATTGTTACTGCGTATGCAGAGGTTAGGTTCTCAAGTTCAACGTTGTGTATTCCCCATTTCAGTTTGGTTGATAGGCTTTCTCCTCTACTCACACTCTTTACCATCCGTGAAGGGGAAGATGCTGCTGGCTATCTTACTACGTTCGACTAATTGACTTTGAACGTAGTGAAAATCCTTATTATTGAAAAGGTTTACCGGTAATCTATATTTCGAAAATCTATACTAAGCGTTTGTATTTCATTTTATTGTTGTTTATATCAACTGGCACATTAAAAAGCTACAGATAGCAGAAGATAAATGTTTTCTTCATCGCTAGTTGCTACTCTGCAACACACACAATAGGACAATCTGCACCGTGTCACTCCCCCCTGACTTCATAATACAAACTAAAATCCCTTAATTTAATTAATTATTAGTTGAAAATATTGAAAGAACGGCACTAAAATATACTCAAACATGTAATTGTCAAACATCTGTGTCACTGTATTTTATATCCACTTATGTACTTTATTTGCACGCATTGTATTCTTCACCTGACATAATTAGGAACATTAAATCCAGACGCTTCAGATGGGCAGGGCATGTAGCACGTATGGTGGAATCCAGAAATGCATATAGAGTGTTAGTTGGGAGACCGGCGGGAAAAAGACCTTTGGGGAGGCCGAGACGTAGATGGGAAGATAATATTAAAATGGATTTGAGGGAGGTGTGATATGATGGTAGAGACTGGATTAATCTTGCTCAGGATAGGGATCAATGGCGGGCTTATGTGAGAGTGGCAATGAACCTCTGGGTTCCTTAAAAGCCAATAAGTAAGTAAGTTTGTACTTTATTTAACATTTTATTTTCTTGTGTGTACAACTTGGGGGGTGCAGGTATAAGAGGTAACAGCTACCGGTCTGTTACAGACGAACGCAGGGACAGTAGAAGGGGAAAGAAATACCTTAGCATCCTCTCAACTTGTATGAAATGTCGTTTAGAAACCGCGATCGTCTGGAGCATGAATATTTATCCTTTGCATTGAAATCCGTAATAGTGAAGTTATGGTTTTACAGTGCAGTGAATAGTTCCGATCAGTGATAATTTATAGTGTCAATGAAATGTGTTCTATAGTGTCAGTGAAATGTATTATAGAGTGTCAGTGAAATGTGTCCTAAAGTGTCAGTGAAATGCGTCATAGTGCCACTACAGTGAGTGAGATGAGAGTAAAGTGAAAGACTATTGAAAGTTATGTAGGACCTATACATATGTAGGTTGTATTGTAAAATTATGTATTTTATGTTTTATTGTTAATTGTAATTATTGTGTTAAATTGTATTGTGTATGTAATTGTATTGTGTATTGTAAATTTTATTGTGTATTGTTTATCATTTTATTGTGTATTGTTTATATTGTGTATACCACTGCCACCGGGTGCTTGCCCACTTGCAGTGTAAATAAATACATACATACAAACAAGTCCCTCGCTTTGTGTTTATGCTGTGTTACTTCAAACGATGCCAATGAATTATTGTGTTATTCTCACCAAATTATTAGCTTAGTCGAGTTTCTAAAGTTTTGCGAGAAAATAATTAGTATTCTTAATGTTATCATCACCTTTATCATCATCAATATTATTATTAAATGCCTCTCATCTTTTTTTATGTTCAGTGTACATAGATAATATGTATTAAGTACCAAATTCATTCCTGTCACTTTTTTGTTAACAATATTCAACTGCTAAACTTTTACAATCATTGCACACGGATGTCATTTATCTTTTAACACCATTATCGATTATTTATTATTAATATTACTGCTGTAATTATAATTATAATTAATATCATTTTTATTATTTTTCCCGATTATTTACACTCAACTCAAATGCATAATATTTTGAAAGATAATATTGTTATTAGTATCACTGATATTACAGTTACATTCCATGCACATAGATATTGTGTTGTTTATTAGCCTACTGTCGTTAGTGCCACTGTTATTATTCACATTCAAAGCACACATATTGTTTAGGATATTACTGGTATTAGTACTGTTGGCACCATTTATATTCAAAGCACATAGATACTGTCTAGGATATTGTTGTCGTTAGTGTCACTGGTATTATTCACATTCAAAGCACTCATATTGTTTAGGATATTACTGATATTAGTACCGTTGGCATCATTTATATTCAAAGCACATAGATACTGTTTAGTATATTGTTGTCGTTAGTGCCACTGGAATTATTCACATTCAAAGCACTCATATTGTTTAGGATATTACTGGTATTGGTACCGTTGGCATCATTTATATTCAAAGCAAATAACACTGTTTAGTATATTGTTGTCGTTAGTGCCACTGGTATTATTCACATTCAAAGCACTCATATTGTTTAGGATATTACTAGTATTAGTAACGTTGGCATCATTTATATTCAAAGCACATAGATACTGTTTAGTATATTGTTGTCGTTAGTGTCACTGGTATTATTCACATTCAAAGCACTCATATTGTTTAGGATATTACTAGTATTAGTAACATTGGCATCATTTATATTCAGAGCACATAGATACTGTTTAGTATATTGTTGTCGTTAGTGCCACTGGTATTATTGACATTCGAAGCATTCATATTGTTTAAAATATTACTGGTATTAGTACCGTTGGCATCATTTATATTCAAAGCACATAGATACTGTTTAGTATATTGTTGTCGTTAGTGCCACTGGTATTATTCACATTCAAAACACACATATTGTTTAGGATATTACTGGTATTAGTATCGTTGGCATCATTTATATTCAAAGCACATAGATACTGTTTAGTATATTGTTGTCGTTAGTGCCACTGGTATTATTCACATTCAAAGCACACATATTGTTTAGGATATTACTGGTATTAGTATCGTTGGCATCATTTATATTCAAAGCAAATAGATACTGTTTAGTATATTGTTGTCGTTAGTGTCACTGGTATTATTCACATTCAAAGTACACCATATTTTTTTAGGATATTACTGTATTAGTATCGTTGGCACCATTTATATTCAAAGCACATAGATACTGTTTAGTATATTGTTGTCGTTAGTGTCACTGGTATTATTCACATTCAAAGCACACATATTTTTTAGGATATTACTGTATTAGTATCGTTGGCACCATTTATATTCAAAGCACATAATGTCTAATATATTGTTGTCGTTAGTGTCACTGTTATTATTTACATACAAAGCACATATATTGTTTAGGATATTACTGTATTAGTCTCGTTGGCACCATTTATATTCAAAGCACATAATGTCTAATATATTGTTGTCGTTAGTGTCACTGATATTATTTACATACAAAGCACATATATTGTTTAGGATATTACTGTATTAGTATCGTTGGTACCATTTATATTCAAAGCACATAATGTCTAATATATTGTTGTCGTTAGTGTCACTGATATTATTTACATACAAAGCACATATATTGTTTAGGATATTACTGTATTAGTATCGTTGGCACCATTTATATTCAAAGCACATAGATGTCTAATATATTGTTGTCGTTAGTGTCACTGATATTCTTTACATACAAAGCACACATATTGTTTAGGATATTACTGTATTAGTATCGCTGACATTAGTTATATTGAAAGCACATAGATACTGTCTAGTATATTGTCATTAATGTCAATGGTATTATTTACATACAAAGCACACATATTGTTTAGGATATTACTGCATTAGTATCGCTGACATTATTTATATTGAAAGCACATAGATAATGTCTAGTATATTGTCATTAATGTCAATGGTATTATTTACATGCAAAGCACACATATTGTTTAGGATATTACTGTATTAGTATCGCTGACATTAGTTATATTGAAAGCACATAGATACTGTCTAGTATATTGTCATTAATGTCAATGGTATTATTTACATTCAAAGCACACATATTGTTTAGGATATTACTGTATTAGTATCGCTGACATTAGTTATATTGAAAGCACATAGATACTGTCTAGTATATTGTCATTAATGTCAATGGTATTATTTACATTCAAAGCACACATATTGTTTAGGATATTACTGTATTTGTATCGCTGACATTAGTTATATTGAAAGCACATAGATACTGTCTAGTATATTGTCATTAATGTCAATGGTATTATTTACATTCAAAGCACACATATTGTTTAGGATATTACTGTATTAGTATCGCTGACATTAGTTATATTGAAAGCACATAGATACTGTCTAGTATATTGTTATTAATGCCAATGGCATTATTTACATTCAAAGCACACATATGGTTTAGGATATTACTGTATTAGTATCGCTGACATTAGTTATATTGAAAGCACATAGATACTGTCTAGTATATTGTTATTAATGCCAATGGCATTATTTACATTCAAAGCACACATATGGTTTAGGATACTACTGTATTAGTATCGCTGACATTAGTTATATTGAAAGCACATAGATACTGTCTAGTATATTGTCATTAATATCAATGGTATTATTTACATTCAAAGCACACATATTGTTTAGGATATTACTGTATTAGTGTCGCTGACATTAGTTATATTGAAAGCACATAGATACTGTCTAGTATATTGTCATTAGTGCCAATGGTATTATATACATTCAAAGGACACATATTGTTTAAGATATTACTGTTATTAGTATCGTTGGCATCATTTATATTCCAAGCACATAGATATTGTGTAGGATTTTGTTGTCGTTAGTGCCACTGGTATTATTTACATTCAAAGCACACATATTGCTACTGATATTACTGTTATTAATATCGCTGGTATTATTTTTATTCAAAGCACGTAGATACTGTCTAGTATATTGTTGCCGTTAGTGCAATTGGTATTATTTACATTCAAAGCATACATATTGTTTGGGATATTACTGTTATTAGTGTCGCTGATATAATTTACATAGATTCTGTTTAGTATATTATTGTCGTTAGTGCCACTGGTATTACTTACAGTCAAAGCACATAGATATTGTCTAGTATATTCTTGTCTTTGTTTCCACTACTAGTATTTACATTCAAAGCGCATATATTTTTTCATGATATTACTGTGATTAGTATCACTGGTATTGTTTATATTCAAAACACATAGATTCTGTCTTGTGTATTGTTGTCTTTAGTGCCACTTGTATTATCTACATTCAAATGAAAGCACATAGATATTGTCGAGGATATTATTTCTGTCAGTGTAATTGAAATCATTTACATTGAAAGCATACCGTAGAAATTTTGTACTATATTATTATTATTATTATTATTATTATTATTATTATTATTATTATTATTATTAGTGCCATATTTAAACAGTTAAATATAATTTGTGTGGGCATTACACAGATATTGCTTCTTATGTAACTGCTTCCGTTTATTATTGTTATTGTTATTATTATTATAATTTTATTATTATTATTATTATTATTATTATTATTATTTACATCAAAGTTCTTACATTCAGTGCACATAGATGTAATTCACGATGTTATTTTTGTTAGTGTCGTAAATATATTTTACTCTGCTAAATATTTACATGCGTTGTATACAAATGCTTTTATTGTGTGACACTGCTACAATTTATGTATTCTTACTAACAATCGTCATTAGTATATTCATGAAATTAATTACTTTCTGTGTTACTTCCAGCATTTAAATGCAGTATAATAATAATAATAATAATAATAATAATAATAATAATAATAATAATAGTTTTCATACTTAATGTCTGAGATAATGCTCTTGTTTTTCCTTTATTACTGTTGTTGATATTGTCATTACTATTTGCAGCCAAAAATTTTATCTGTTTTATGGATGGGTATTGTATAACACTCATATTTCACTATTAACTTAATAATAATAATAATAATAATAATAATAATAATAATAATAATAATAATAATAATAATTTTACTTTTTATTTATTCACCATTATTTATTGTGCTGTACAACAGCCAGAGACCAATAACAGTTCAGCACAAAGCATAATTACAAAATGACAAAATTAATAATGACAAAATCAAAATAAAAGTGCATAAAATAATTATTACACATGAAGACAGTAATTACAATTAGATTTATTAACGTTTAATAATTATTACACATGAAGACAGTAATTACAATTGGATTTATTAACGTTTAATAATTATTACACATGAAGACAGTAATTACAATTAGATTTATTAACGTTTAATAATTATTACACATGAAGACAGTAATTACAATTAGATTTATTAACGTTTAATAATTATTACACATGAAGACAGTAATTACAATTAATGACAATAATGACAATGAATCTACAGAATATAATGGATGACTAAAATACATAAAATGATGACAATTAAAAATAATTGTAATTGAAAATAAAAGGATGGAATCATATAAATGTATAAACTACAAAATGATATAAAAAATAACGAGAATAATATTATAATACATATTTAAACAAAAAAACATAAATTAATAACAGACATAAAACTCCAAAAAGATATAGTACACATTAAATGGATCCAAATTCAATCCATGCAAATTAGCCTATTTTATACATCTGCAGACCGGAGAGAGAGATTTAGAATTTCTATTGTAAAAAATGTTTTGAAATATTAAATCCTTAGGAATGCGAAGACTGATATTGCTTAGGAAGGATTCACAATCAATATCACCCTTAAGGACTTTAGAAATAATAATAATAATAATAATAATAATAATAATAATAATAATAATAATAATAATAATAATAATAATATGCAAATTCCAAATTTATAAATTATGCATGAAACGAATTGCTGTACAAGCAAACATTTTTAATGCGACATACATAAGACTGGAGGAAGAGTTCTAGAATTTCTGTTGTAGACATATTTGTGATTTCGCGTGCCTTTCCTAGAAACACGAAAGCTAATGCTGATCATGGACTATTCACAGATTATGTCATACCTTTGTAAGGCCTGGAATAAAATTGTGAATGACGGTTTTGTCTTCTACAATATAAACTGCGACTTTGGAAATAATCACAAAGTTTCTCAAAACTGTTCAAGTCTTTGGGAAAAAATTTATGCGAACATTAACAATGTGAATGGGCATTGGATATTTTTCTAATTTAGCTAAACCAGTTGTAACAGAATTCCATACTACATATACATATTCGCGTTTCGACCCCACTAAAGTAAAGCATTAAAAGTGAATCAGACGTAAAGAAAGAACAAGAGCTGTTGACCGTATTTATAATAATAATAATAATAATAATAATAATAATAATAATAATAATAATAATAATACTCTAATGCTAGAACAAATATACATATTTCTTTTTTTATATAAACACTCTAGCACCCCCAGAAAGAGTAAGTTACATACTCGTGCTCAGGGGGCATTCCATATAGGCTAAGGTTAAGACATTTTATTGAATAACAAAATAAAAAAGTAAAATAAGAAGAAGAAGAAGAAGAAGAGGAAGAAGAAACACAGATATCACAATAATTGAACTTAAAATTTTCTCTCAAATCAGCAATTTTTAAATTGTTTTTTTAATAAGGAGCATCAGCAAATTGTATGTTTGGAAATTTAGTTATCATGTTATAAAGCCTTGGACCGAAGTTGCTACTGTGATTGTATGCTACAGTTGTGGTACATTTAGGAACTGTCAAGCATATGTCGTCTGATCTTTTGGTTTTATATTTACATGAATATAAATTAAATCTATTTCGGTTTTTATGTACGAAATTCAGTAATACATTGCTATAAATTTGATGGAAGTCAAATACTTTAAATTCTGAATACAGCAGCTCTGAAGGATAATCAAGAGGTTTATTAAGGCATATTTTTATTATTCTTTTCTGGAGCAGAGTTATTGGCATGAGGGAGGTACTATAAGCACTGCCCCATCCTATAATGCAGTATTGTAATATAGCTTGTACTAATGCGAGGTAAAAAAGTCGTAAAGTATGGCCAGTCAAGTAATTTCGTAGGATAACAAAATAATGAATAATTTTTCTTAATCTATTGGACAGAAAAAGAACATGTTTATCCCAACGTAAATGTTGGTCGATTGTTATTCCGAGATACGTAACTTGAGATTCACTTAGAATAGGACAGTTTACACCGAGCATTGTAATTGCATGATTATTATTTTATTATTATTATTATTACATACATACATACAAATGGCTTTTAAGGAACCCGAAGGTTCATTGCCGCCCTCACATAAGCCCGCCAGCGGTCCCTATCCTGTGAAAGATTAATCCAGTCTCTATCATCATACCCCACCTCTCTCAAATCCATTTTAATATTATCTTCCCATCTACGTCTCGGCCTCCCTAAAGGTCTTTTTCCCTCCGATCTCCCAACTAACTCTCTATATGCATTTCTGGATTCGTTCATACGTGCTACATGCCCTGCCCATCTCAAACGTCTGTATTTAATGTTCCTAATTATGTCAGGTGAAGAATACAATGCGTGCAGTTCTGTGTTGTGTAACTTTCTCCATTCTCCTGTAACTTCATCCCGCTTAGCCCCAAATATTTTCCTAAGCACCTTATTCTCAAACAAGCACCTTATTATTATTATTATTATTATTATTATTATTATTATTATTATTATTATTATTATTATTATTATTATTATTATTATTATTGCCGTCATAAGAGAAATGTATAACGATAATAGATCTGATATTAAAATTGGAAAAATCTTTTCACAACAAATAGAAACCTCAAAAGGGTTGAGACAAGGCTGCAGCTTATCACCAATACTGTTTAATATATACATCGAACAGGTATTGAAACAATGGAAACAGAGCTGTCAAGGAATGGGAATAAAAATAGAAGATAAATTCCTATTTCATTTACAATTTGCAGACGATCAAGTAGTGATTGCCCAAGATCTTTTTGATTTAGAATTTATGGTCAAAAGATTAAACAAATTTTATGAATCCTGGGGTCTTTCTATAAATTATAAGAAGACAGAATATTTGGTCATTAATACTAAAAGTAGTGGTAATATTGTTATAGATGATGAAATAGAAATTAAACAAGTTAACCAGACAAAATACCTAGGTACAATTATAACTAAAACAGAAGGTATTGGCGAAGAGGAAATAAAAAACCGAATTGAACAAAGTAAAATAATTATAACATGTTTAAATTCTATATGGTGGGATACCAAAAAATATATTGACAAAATGCTAGTTAAATCTGTATTAAACTACGGAAGAGAAATATGGGTAACGAATGCATATTATAGAAAAAGAATTTTGGCCGTAGAAATGTATTATTTGAGACGAAGTGCTAGAGTCTCCCGCTTGGACCACATTAAAAATGAAGAAATTAGGGATAGAATGGATGCTGAAGAGACAATGTTAAATAGAATAGAAAATAAGAGTTTGAAGTGGTTTGGTCATCTGATGAGAATGGGTGAAGACAGATGGCCTAAACAAATTTACCAGTGGAAACCTCCAGGAAGAAGAGGAAAAGGTAGACTAAAAAGAACTTGGGACAACGAAGTAATGGAGGTCATGCACAAGAGGGGGTTGAGGACTGAAGACGCACGAGAGAAGACTTTGGAGGATTGGCACAGGAAGACGGCAGTAGCTGTAGAATCAAGAATATATATATATATATATATATATATATATATATATTATTATTATTATTATTTAATAACTTTAACTGTATCTCCATAGTAGGCCTATAGCTTTCGTTTCGTTCAATTGTATCAAATCACTGTAATTTTTATGTAGCCTAATAAGGGAAGAGATGTTTTATTGAACGTTAATCTACAGATTGCATTAAAAAATTGAATACGATGACGCGTGTTTTTTTTTTATATTTGATATGTGTAGCATCTGAAAGACGATGGAAAGTAATTACTAATTACAGATTAATAAATGATATGAAAACAGAATTCAGTGTCAGACATGAAGTACCTACATAAACTAACTTAGAATTAGACAACGCAATTAAATAAAAACTCGAAAGTCTGTTACAACTGCGATACACATCTGAATTCTCGGAATATCTCCGAGCTGTAACTTTCTCTCTCTCTCTCTCTCTCTCTCTCTCTCTCTCTCTCTGCAACGCCATTCATTGTTAATTTCCTTCAACCTTTTCTTTCTAAGCTCTGTAACATCAACTTGTGAACTAGATGGGACTTCTCCTGACCCGCTAAAATATGAAAAGAACCCGATAATTTGCAAACTTACTAGAGTGCCAGTGGAAATAGTGGTTAGTTTTTTTTTTCGTCCCTCTCCACCCCCTACCCCCGCTCTCCTTGTTAATTCATTTTAGAGATGTTAGTTCTTTCTACTTTTTCCAACTAAACCTCTGACATGGCCCCCACGTTCGTGTCAGCTATGAGTAGGCACTTCCAGGCTTGGCGTGTGCGTAGCTTACACACATACAAAATCTGTCTTTAATTATATACGCCATCCAATTAACAGGCGGTGCATTAATGCGACCCTCCCATGTAGAGAGAGACGGACAGACAGCCAGCGAGAGAGAGAGAGACGGATCCTCCTCTCTATTCTAGCTTTGCTAATGCTTGTTCCGCGTTTAGGTTCAAAAAATCTACTGTATGAGTCCAGGCATAGAAGCCATTGAGCACACTTGCTACGGGACAGGAGAAAGATACCAAAAATGACTCTTTCCGAGCTATGAAAATTGTAAAAGCTATATCATTTCCTAGACATATACAAGGGACTTCGTATGGGTTAGTCTTCTAGTTTTAATGTCGGCGTGTTTCCAGTTCATTTAGGAAAGCTTTATATGGGAAAAAAATTATCTTGTCTAAAAGTTATTATGCAGTAATTATAATTAATATAGATGGCACCCATGGTCATGTAGCAAGTCCTTTTCTCCGTGTTCGTTTTTCGTACCAACAGCGAGTATTTACACAATAATTCGTCACATGTGACAAAAGAATTGCTCTTTATCTTCAATTCACGAAATGTACGGAAATTGTTTGTTTTGTTTTTTCTTGAGAAATGTAATATCAGACATTTTAAAAAAGATTTAACATATTGTTTCGAACCATAATATACGCGGTGAACCGTAAGTAACGTAATTAATTTCAGGGGGTTATTCTTTGAGATATTTCAAACAAAAAAGTTTAATACAATTTTGCACGTTGTTGCTTCCTTTCTGAGATAAAAATTGTTTGATATGAAACATTTCATTGCGTGTTTTGGGAAGCCATTGATTTAATTCCCAAGCCACCGACGTGGCTCAGTCGGTTAAGGCGCTTGCCTGCCGGTCTGAAGTTGCGCTCGGGCGCGGGTTCGATCCCCGCTTGGGCTGATTATCTGGTTGGGTTTTTTCCGAGGTTTTTCCCAACCGTAAGGTGAATGGCAGATAATCTACGGCGAATCCTCGGCCTCATCTCGCCAAATACCATCTCGCTATCACCAATCTCATCGACACTAAATAACCTCGTAGTTGATACAGCGTCGTTAAATAACCAACTAAAAAAAAATTTAATTCCCAATATGCTCAGTCAGTTTAAGAGAGCAATATATTTTGTTAATATATGATTAAAAGAATTTTAGTTTTGTCCTTTAAATATCCAGAAATAGGCCTATCATCCGAAAAAAATGTAACTTTCGTTCTGCAAAGGAATTTTAAAATGTTACATTTGTTCGGATGAAATTTCTGCACATGTCTGCCTGTCTATCTATCTATCTATCTATCTATCTATCTATCTATCTATCTATCTATCTATCTATCTATCTATCTATCTATCTATCTATCTATCTATCTATCTATCTATCTATCTATCTGTCTGTCTGTCTGTCTGTCTGTCTGTCTGTCTGTCTGTCTGTCTGTCTGTCTGTCTGTCTGTCTGTCTGTCTGCCTGCCTGCCTGCCTGCCTGCCTGCCTGCCTGCCTGCCTGCCTGTCTGTCTGTGTGTCTGTCTGTCCTGTCCTGTCCTGTCCTGTCCTGTCCGTCTGTATGTCTAATGTATTTGTTTATTTATTTTTATCTATTTATTTATTATTTATTTATATATTTATTTACTTATTTATTATTTATTTTTTATCTGTCTATTTCTCTATCTATTTCTATTTTTATCTATTTATTTATCTATGTATTTATCTATTTATTTATTTATTTATTTTATTTTTATTTATTTATTTATTTATTTTATCCCTTAAATTTATACTGGCAAAAAAATCCAATCGGGTCGATGACAGTCCTTTTTATACGGAAATTTTTATGATTAATAAGTTCCCTTGTTAGCTGAACTCACATTTTTGGAGTCGATAGTTAAGTACCGTGCCTATATTAAAAACTTCGATATAAATTATTAATAAGTTCGTAACATTAACTTAAAACGGCTGAGGAAAGAAACGATAAATGATGGGTCTGCATATAATTACCGAGGGAAGACAGCTGTTAGGAGATTGTCAATTGTTATGTAGAAGTACGGAAATTCATCAAAATTATTAGTATGAGCGATATCCCAGTTCAGGCTTCGCGGTTGTTCAAATATTTACCAGTACTTCACATGTTTTATTTACAGAGAAAGTTGTGTATTTAATTGCGTTCAATAATATGCATCTCATTTCAAAATTTTCTCTTATTCTATTTTTTTTAACTTCTGCTCAGAGAACCACGAAAAATATAACTGTATTAAAAAAAATCAATAATTTTAGAAAGGACACTACGACATAACTGATTTTCGCAATGTGGCTGTCTACTCACGCTCATGACTCGATGAGTTACCAATTTTTTAAGAGTAAGGCAAGAGAATATGACATGAAAATTTCCACTTCAAAGTCAAAAGCAATGGCAATGCGTGGGGAAAATATACAAAACATGAAAATTTAAATACGTAAAATTTCATATTATTTATTTATATTTTCTGCTCTGTATAGATGTTTTCTGTTAGCAACTGTCATTTGTAATTTCTGTTTAAAAATATAACTTAAAAATTGTTAAACATTAATTGTAGAATTCAAATCAATCTTTTTTGTTCTGTAAATTTGTTGAAATTATTTCTGAAATAATTTAAAATTTTCTCAAATTAAATTTAAGTTATAGCACTATAGAGTCAGTGTAGAATATTTTTAATAAATTCTTCCTTAACAGATTAATTACTGTTTAATATTTGTTACTTATAATGAAACTAACATCTGTCCATTCTTATTATTATCATTAATTTCTCTAAATAGAATACAAAACCTCTAATGGCAAAATTTCATTACATTAATATTCTCATTATATAAATATAGGCTATTTTAGATTTATTTTTTTCCCTATAACATAGTTCTAGTAAACTTATATTAAATTAATTCTCATCATTTTACTAGCTATCTCAAATTAATTATAATTGATTGAATTAAATTAGCTCATAAATTAAGTTACTACTTTATCTTATATGTTTATCTAAATTTAAATAAACATGTACTAGTAGTTAAAACTTAACTGAAGAATATTGCTGGAGAAACTTTTAAGTGTAGTGTAAATATTCGTAATTTAAATATGTATGTAAAACTGTGGAAATTCAAACAATAAAAATTTGTTAATAAATAACCCAACTGTGTTTCAAAGCTCCTTCACAAAAATACTGTCTTCACTATAAAATCTGTGAAATTTTAATATATATTTTCTCCCTGCTTTCACATTCCTAAACATTCTGTTTCTGAGACTATATTTGAACTGTTATAATCTTTTATTTGTTTGTTGTTCGATGCCAATACAACAGCTGTAATATGTTCGGTGAATAGACATGGGCAATTAGATTTTTTGTTCGCGCATCTGTTGCATAACTATAACAAAATAACTTCTACGTTATTTACATAATAACTTTTTTATTTCCAGTTCTGTAGTTTGTATTACAAAATATAACTAATATGTCTTCAAGATTTTTACTTAACTTACTTAAATACAAATGGCTGTTAAGGAACCCACAGGTTCATTGCCGCCCTCACATAAACCCGCCATCGGTCCCTGTCAAGATTTTTACTTTCAAATTATTGATATTTGTTGGAAAAAAATATTTGTATGCGGAGAAGGGCATTTTATAAGGTACTGGTCATGAATTTAAATAAAACTACCTGAAACTTTCAGAAAATTTGCCACTTGACCAATTCAAAATATGTACAATATACTGTCTTTTAAAATGTTCTGTAACCTGGACTTTTTGACGAAACATTTATAATATTGTCAAAATTGAATTTCAAGATCATATCATGCGAAGACAAGGACTGGACTGTATTTCTGTCACGATTTTTAAATTTTAAATCTAGAAATGTAAGGAAATCTTTGTGATTGAGGACAACATAGACAATTAAAATAAAAGCACCTAGTCCGAAAAGAAATAGATTTTATTATTATCATTATTATTATTATTATTATTATTATTATTATTACTGTTATTATTTATTATTTTTTTTATTGTCCTTATTTTTTTTCAATTTTCCCTAAATAAATTTGTGAAAATGAAGACCTGCTTACTAGAGGTGTTAAAAATAGGAGGTATTGCAGCATAACTATTTATTTATTTCTATAAATCGGATTTCTTGAGGAATCATTTCGAATAGTTCGTTATTGGTATTGTGGATATTCCTATACTGTTTCTCTGTCAGAATTTTTAAATTTTGAATCCAAAAATTAAAATAAATCTGCTGTGACTGAAAATGGTAACAAAGACATCTAAAGTGAAAGAGCACTGAGTTAATGAGAGAGAAATTGGCAATTTTTATTGTTATGATAATGATGATTATTATTATTACTATCATTATTATTATTATTATATTCCCTAATTTTATTTGTCAAAATAAACATCTTAGTAGAAATGTTGAAAATAGAGATACCTCTGTGAATTGCCTTTATGGTAGGTACTATAAGTTGTATTTCTTCATAAGACATTTGGAATGTTTTCATAATTGATATTCTGAAAATTATGCGAACATGAAAATTGGGTCGTGTTTCTATCGGAGTTTAAAAATTCAAATCCAAAATTTAAAGAAATCTGCACTAATAATTAAAGGATAACAAACGGAATTTTAAAGTGTAAAAAGCGCTTAATCAAAAAGAGACAAATGTAGACTTTATTATTATTATTATTATTATTATTATTATTATTATTATTATTATTATTATTATTAGCTTGATTTAACTAACACAGTTTATAAAAGTAAAAATCTTGTTACTAAAATGTTAAAAATAGGATAAGATAAGATATATTTCTGCCATTACTCGGATACATGGATAAGGAATAGACGTTGTCCAATTTTATAAAAAACATTACAATTTAAATTTTAAAAAAGTCAGTAGCTGGCATCTTACATAACAGAAATTCATGTACAGTGTAATATTCTTTTATTTTTAATTATGTAGAAATTATTTTATAAAATGCGTCCGTTTTCCTGCCAGGATTGTAAAATTTTAAATCAAAAAGACAAAGTGAAGAAGATTTTAATTCAAAAATGCAAAAATGGACGTGATGAATTATTATTATTATTATTATTATTATTATTATTATTATTATTATTATTATTATTATTATTATGAAATTTGTTTAAACAAAAGCCGCCCTAAATAAGGGTTCGATAGATCGACCTACTAATTAATTCATAAAGAATAATAAGTAAACAAAACAATTTTGTGACATTTGGAAAGAAAAAGAAAAAACATTAAGATAAGAAAACGTAGGAAATCATTTACAATAAAAATTTTGTTGGGTACAAATGATTACTAATTATAGCTAAGGATGATTTTAACACGTGAGATCCTATGGCATCAATCGTTGCATCAGAAATTTTATATTGTTTAAGTTGATTTAAAGTTTCACGTGGAATCGTGCCACGGGCACCGAACATGAGCCCAAAAACTGTCCAATGTGTAATGTGGTATTGTGCTCCAAGATGCTGACAACAAGGCTCATATATGACTTGTTTTTCACGACACACCTCTTGTGGCTGTTGCTCATGCGTCTCAAAACGGATTGTGGGATCAAGAATGACACCCTTATCCTTCTGCCGATCAATTATGATGATATCAGCCCGTCTAGTAGAGCCATCAGAAGAGACGCAACCAACCTCCTCATAAACCTCATAGGAAGCATTCTGACGGATTAAAGCTGCGATGAGAGAACGAACTGTATTATGTCTGTTGATTCGGAGCAATTCTCCATGATGGCAGAAACCCAAGACGTGAGGAAGCGTTTCTTGCTCGTCGCATCTTCTGCAACGGGTTGAGTCAAGAGTTCTACCAGGGAGAGTACGTACAGGTATTGTATTACAGTTCATCTTAATGGCTTGCGTCCACTGACTGCTCGAAAGTCCCTTTTTGGTTGAGATCCACGAATTACCTTTCTTCCAGTGAGAATAGAATTATATTATTATTATTATTATTATTATTATTATTATTATTATTATTATTATTAGTATTATTTATTATAATTTATTATTATTATTATTATTATTATTATTATTATTATTAACACAATTTGTTGAAATAAAAAACTTTCCACTGTATATTCTAAAAATATACACTTCCAATTTCTAGTTATTTAATCGCATAGGCTATTTATTATTTACAGTAGGAGAAGTGAAACATTTACTCTAAAGCTAAGCTGTTTTACATGTAAACTTATTTTATATGCATTAGTCGCCAAGTAACTTATTGATTAAACGCTATTGATTAGATCATTAATTAATTAATGGAATTGATTTAATGGTGTCAATATAACTCGAAAACAATTACCAAAGTGACGGTAAATTCCATGCCTCTTGGAAATGAACACAAAATTGGACTTGGAGCAACATAGTGATAATTTTACATGAAAACAACTCTTAAATTTTAAATATTTAAAAGATATTTTCCTGTAAAATTTGAGTGTGGCTTATCACTATGTTGCCCCAAGCCCTTCAATTAAATTCTTGCTCAATGTTGCTGTACAAACGCAGTTTCTCTCACGTTGCAGAAATGTGTGTAATACTTTTTGTTATTCGGAGATATATCCTATAGCCTAATTGAATTTAACGATGTTCAGAATTAGTAAGTGCTAATCTTGTTTATATTGTTGTCGTTTTCTAATGCCAGGCGTTTGACAATAAAGTCATTTGACCTCTTATACTCCAATATTTTTCAAAGATATTATCATGGTCAGCCACTGAAGCACAGATTTTGAGCTGTTCCGAATCCATTTCTTGGTTTGAGTTGCACAATGGGCAGTTAGGGGACTGATATATTCCAATTCTATGCAGGTGTTTGGCCAAACAATCATGGCCTGTTGCCAATCTATATGCAGCTACAGACGATTTTCGTGGTAAATCGGGAATTAACTGTGGATTATGATGCAGAGAGTTCCATTTTTTCCCTTGAGATTGTGTTATTAAATTTTGTTTGTAGAAGTCTAAGTATGTAGATTTAATAAATCTTTTCACAGAGTAATACGTAGATTTAGTAACAGGTCTGTAAGTAGCAGTGCTGCCCTTCTTCGCTAATGCATCCGCATTCTCGTTTCCCAGGATTCCACAATGGGATGGTATCCATTGGAATACAATTCTTTTATTGAGTGATATTAATTGAGAGAACATTTTGTTTATTACTAGTCGTATAATGCATCTCGGAGTTCTTCTGCATCCCATGCGGCTGTTTCACTCAAGTTGTTAGGAAATCGCGAAGTTACAAGGTTACAAGTAAAGTATCTGTAATACAGATCCATTGCTGTTCATCGTGGTGCATGGAAACGTATGTTTATGTAATTATATTTCTCTTTTGCGTTTATCGCGGGTGTTATGAAAGATCCCAAGGTTGTTTAGCAGTTCATCATGATCACATTCTTATCGAATAGTTTCCTTTCTCTGAAGGTACACCAGATCTCTGATTTCAACAACCATATAATTACGACTTCAAGGATACTTACAAATAAGACAAATATTTCCATGCTGAATCTTTTGAGAGCTTACCTCTTGTTCCCTAACGAAAGGTCAGAAGATAAAAAAATGTTCATTGCTTTTCATTACTTGTAAGACAGACATTTTTTTACACATTACAAGTGTAGATTATAAGCAGAGAGCGGAATTTAGGCAAAAACCTATTTTTTTTTCCTTGATACATACAGGCATGAGATTTAATATTTACATTTTTCATGGAAATATAGGTATAAATAAAGGGGTTTTATAGTGCCTAAAAATGCCTATTTCGACGTTAATGCCTATTTATAAGTTTTTTTTTTATTTTTGGATCTTTTTCGTAACTGTTTACTGTTTTCTTAACATTCTGTACCGTTTACATTCCAAGACGGATAACAACTCCTTCCTAGCAGTGAACAACACAACAGAGAAGTACCTCCGGGCCACCCCTTCTCATTCTTACAATCTTTCAATCCTAAAATTACAACTTTTAGTCAGCCTGGGTAGCGTAGTCGATATAGTGCTGGCCTTCTGTGCTTGAGGTTGCGGGTTCGATCCCGGCCCAAGTCAATGGCAATTAAATCTGCTTAAATGCGACAGGCCCATGTCAGTAGATTTACTGGCATATAAAAGAGTTCCTGCGCGACAAATTATTATTATTATTATTATTATTATTATTATTATTATTATTATTATTATTATTATTATATCTTCCTCTGTCTGTCAGCAATTTAACACAAACTCACTGGGTTGTACCCGAATAAGCATTCTCTTACATTCTAAGACAGATAACAACCCCTTCATTTTTTCTCACCATTTGTAAGTACAGCACAATAGCCGCAATAGGTGCTGATCATCTACTGTGAAGCAAACTATGGAAATGTGATTGGTGAATGAAAAAGACTAACTTAAAGACAGAATGTCTTCATTTTGTGTATGCATGTGTACCCTTGTGAAATATGAAATGTGTGGAAATTTCTTTTAATCCTAGAAATTTGCATTAAATAAATGTTGAATCTTATATTTGTGACATTCTTTAACAAAAAAAAAAAAAGAAAGAAAAAAAACTGTTTTTTAACCTAACGTTACCTAACCAAAAAGTCTATTTCTTATTTTATAGATCCTAAATAAATGAGTTTAAGAGCCTATTTTAGGCGCCTAAAATGCCACTTTTCAGGACCCAAAATTCCGCTCTCTAATCATAAGAAAATAAAGAAGTGCCACGAAATGATGTATAGCCTACTTCCTCATTATGCGTTATGAGTTTCGCAACAATTCAGTTCCTTATATATTATAAATATTTGATATTTATTATTTATTCCTAGCCCACCAGACTGTCGACAGTCAACATAAAAGATAAAACAGAAGAAAAAATAACAATGTAAAACGCAATATTGCCTATATCTAAAAATTCATTGATGCAGTAAAATATCTTCTGATTTAGCCAGCCAGAGACAAGTCGTTTTAAGACATTCTTTTCAAGACCAAAAATTTCACTAGGTAGCTTATTGAATATTCTAAGAACACTGATCATGTAATTATTCATTGCCTTTGAAAGTCTACATTTAGGAATGTCAAAGTACTCCTTACTAAGATCATAAGAGTGTGAACAACTTGTAGCCTCATTAGAATTTCTCATTTCATAGCCATACATACACCATCCCTCGAAATGTTGTCCTGGCTCCGTCTAGAAGGTCGTAGGAAAATCCACTGTCTTTCCCTTCTCTTTCACATATTGCATTTCTCCACTCCTGTCTATCTTGCGTCTCGTTTTCAAAATTTATCCACCCATCATAACCTAGACACACGATCACAACACTCCTCAATATTATCCATTCCTCCCCACCGAACATCCTCATATTCATCTTCTTTCATTGTGGCTGTTCCTCGGCTTTGGAATTCCCTACCGAGTAATGTCAGGGACTGTCAGACATCAAACCAATTTAAGAATAGGCTAATGAAATATTTTTCTAACAATTCTTGTTAACAATAATAGCTGTTTCAGGTGTCTCAATGTTTAATGGTTATATATGTCACAGATAAATATCTAAATTATCTCATTATTATTATTATTATTATTATTATTATTATTATTATTATTATTATTGTTATTATATTGCTTCATGGTTATAAAATCCAGTTATAGTCATAATTTTCTCTTTGATAAATAATGGTTTATTTTGAGTCGTTGCAATCGAACCAGTTGTGGCGCTTATTGCCCTTTTTTGAACTAAAATATCTTCAATATGTGGCAATTATTACTCCACATTAGTAAACCATATTTCACAATGCTCTGAAAATGTGCAAAGTAAGCTGTCCTAAGATATTGATGTGGAATATATCGTTTTAAATGTCTCAATAAATAAACAACCCTTGATAGTTTGACTGCAGTATAGCCTAGTTAATGTGTTCTTCCAGGTTAGTATAGGATCAAGAACAATCCCCATCATCTTCACTCTGATGTATCAATACATTTCAATGAAAAAGTTCAGAATTCAATTTGACTTATTTAGAAAAACCTGGTCGAAGGAAACCAAGATTTGCCCAATGAAGAAACTATATTCTTTAAATTTTCAAGTTCATTTAAGTCTTTTGATCTAGAAATAAAAATTGTCATATCTGTATCTTAGACGAAATGTATGTTAAGTCCAAATTTTTCAATTTTGAGATTATAACACCACTGAATTTCTTATGGTGAAAATTATCTAAAGGTATAGGCTACTCTGTTAAGTCCTGGACGACTGATTTCGGATTCAATGCATTTTTTAAGATGTAAATATGCATAGGAGGATCGAAAAGTACCAATTTTTGTGACAGCGTATTTCATAGGTAAGAAAAACGAAATAATGCACAAGAAAGCTACAAGTTTTACCTATTTTTTAAAGATAGGAGCCATATCTCTCGACACATTTCTCCCATCGTGACACCAGATTCACTACATCTGTTCATGAAACTCCGTTTTCTGGCGTATAGCCACCTGCGCACGACTGGTTTCACTTCCTCATCCGAACCGAAGCGTTGGCCTCATAGGAATTTCTTCTTTGATCCGAAGAGATTAAAGTTAGACGGAGCGAAGTCTGGACTGTAGGGTGGATATTTGCCGCCTCAATCCCTCTGACATTGGGTGGTGTTGCAGCGGTTACTGGTCGGCCGGTACGTGCTTCGTCGGTGGCCCTCTTCGAAGAACTTGCGCCACCTGGAGATTTTCACTAGGATTTTTTCGTTTTACTCACAAAAAACGGACTACACAAGTAGGCGATGCTAGCACGCACACCATCTTTACTCGGTAGTTACCGCTCGTTGCGCCAAGATGACACCTGATCGAGTCATTGCTGTCTGTAGCGCAAGTTTCAAACTAACTATCTGCCAACTTTGAACGTCCTAACCGAAATAGGCCTTGTATTCTGTAAAAAAATTGTTGTGCGTTCCTTTTCGATCTTCCCCCGTATTAGGGATATAGTACGACAAGTCCCTCATAACTCTGTTTACTTTTGTGTGTGTCTTATAATTTACAAAGTATCTATATTATGGTTCCACTATACCAAAAAAAAAATCAAGTTTGTAACTTTACCAGGTATGAAGAAAAAAACGTAAAATTTGATTTTTAGCTTGTATCATGAAGTCAATAAAATGGACATCATATAATATCTCTGAGGTACAGATATAGGTATATAGTATGAACCGTAAATGTATGTATGTATGTATGTATGTATGTATGTATGTATGTATGTATGTATGTATGTATGTATGTATGTATGTATGTATGTATGTATGTATGTATGTATGTATGTATGTATGTATTAACACTACAATTGGGTATACACTCGGTGACAGTGATATATAATATACAATAATAGCATTACAATTATACAATAATTACAGCAATAAAAGAAAAAAATAAAATAAAACAAAATAAACCTAAATTTATTTCTAACTATAAATAAATAGATGCAAATAAACCTAGGACTATAAATAAAAACTATTCTCTAATAACGCCTACTACAAGCAAAAGTAAACCTAACTTATAAGTACTTCTATTTCACCCAACTATTACCAATTTAAGAATTACATATCACCTTAATTAATTACAATCAACTTAATTACATATCACCTTAATTTATTTACATTTCAACTAAATTACATATCTTAATTAATTACATATAAACTTAATTAATTACATGACACAACTTAGATAATTTCACTGCACCTACAATTACATTTTCAGTCTAATCTTCTCAACCTTTCCTTAAATGTATTGATTTTGAGAGGATCACCCTGAAAGATTGCAGCAGGTAAGCTGTTCCAGTCTACTGTTGTGCGGTTAACAAAGGAAAATAATGTCATTAATTTTAGAAGGTTATTCTTTGATAGGCTATATTTAAAAAATTATTTTATATGAAGCATATCATATCGTGTTTTAGGAAAGCAATTGATTTAATCCCCAATGTGCTCAATCAGTTTAAGAGAGCAGTGTATTACGATGAGAAATTATTGAAAGAATTTTAAATGGATGGTACCGCTCAACCAGAGGGCATTTCTGGCTTTCAAGAGAACGGCAAATTTTATAGGGACTGTACTTTTAGATTTATGCAAAAGAAAATTTATATCCTAAATAATTAAACTCGTTAACTCTTTCCAAAATTGTGTTATTTAAACAAATTTTGCTTGGTACTGGTATTGGGTATTGTTTTGTTAATGGATATTTCCATCGAATATTTTTGAGCTATTAAATTTAAATTATGTACTGACCATTGCAAATCATCTTCGGATGTTGCCAGTAAAACAAGATCATCTGCAAACGTTATTACATCTAATTTTAAATTTCTGTTAATAGTGATATATCCGTCTTTTGTTTCTATAAAATCTTTCACAATGGCATTCATATAAAAGTTAAAAAGCAAAGGAGACGTCATAAACGCAATAAATAATTAAATAAATAAGTAAACAAATAAATAAATAAATAACACGGGATTTTAGAAAATCCCTGTGATTGCATATAATGTCTACAGCTATACAGAAATAGGGTAATGGAATTAGAATAAATACAATTGTGAATACAATTTTCTGTCAAATTTAAGTGTATCTAATGAACGGAATAAAATAAACTATAAAAATATAAATAACAGTCAATCTTCCAACAACAATATTATTATTTTCATATTAATACAAGTAAAAGATTTTAATTATTTGGGATATGATGTGTTTATGAAAGTTCTAATGATGTAGACACTATAGACAACAAACTTCATCGATACCGGAAACTAGTAGGGACAAATTAAACAAACTGTAGTGAAGAAGATACGGAAAGACAATTTTAAAATTCTAGAAAACTATAACATTCCCCACATTATAATGATGTTCCGAAATATGGACATTGACAATTGAACACAAGAAACGAAATTACGGCAGCAGAAACAAGATTACTGAGACCTCTAGTGGGATACACGAGCGTTGCTGGTACGAAGGTGAAAAATTTTAACTTAATTTTATGCTTTAATATTTAATTTATTCATTATTTAATAGTTCTGATGTATTTGATAGTTTTACGTTCTGTTTATTTTATTTTAACATAATTTCAATATTGATTGTAATATTTCAATATTGCTGACCAAGCCACCGGCGTAGCTCAGTCGGTTAAGGCGTTTGCCTGCCGGTTTGAAGTTGCGCTCGGGCGTGGGTTCGATTCCCGCTTGGGCTGATTATCTGCTTGGGATTTTGCCGAGGTTTTCCCCAACCGTAAGGTGAATGCCAGGTAATCTATGGCGAATATTCGGTCTCATCTCGCTATCACCAATCTCATCGACGCTAAATAACCTAGTAGTTGATACAGTGTCGTTAAATAACTAAAAAAGATATTGCTTATCAATAGACTTCAGATTTTGGGTAAAAACTTGTTTTAATCCTTAAAAGATAAGTTCATAAAAAACTTGCAAGTACATGTTTCATATAAAACTATGCCTAAAATTGTTATTATAATAACACCTAAAAGTGCCTATTTTGACGACAAAGCCTATTTTGACCCATTAAATATGTTTTATCTCTAACAGGTCAAAACACCCATTCTTATTTCGAAAATTTGTACTTTAAATGTGTTCCTGGTTCTGTTGGAAATAAAGTACGGGATAAACTGGAGCAAGTTCTGCAGAGAAATGTAGGACTGCATGACCTGTGTACTGCTTCAGATATCCAAGCAGGGAAGAACACGGATTTACAATGTAACATTCCTATCCAACTAGTGTCAAAATTGAAATACGTTCAGTGGATGTGGAACGTTCATTTTCAGCATATAAATTTGTGTTGAGCGACAGATGGAATTGCTTTTTAGTTCAAAATTTAGAAAAAGTATTAGTAATTTATTGTGAAGCTAATTATGGACATTAACGGACAAAGCTTGGTAAGAATTGATTATATTTGACTTGTTTGTGTACTGAATTTGTCTAAAATTTATTTTTCACATTTAATTGTTTAGTTTATGTACAACTAGTTAGATATTTGTTGTTCTTGAACTTTTAGTAGTACTGTAGTGGTGGTAACGGTGTACAAGCATTTAAAATTATTAAATTCTAGAAGTGAATTCCTGATGATTTGGAACATGTTTTTAATGAAAATATTATTTTTGTTAGAGCCTATTTTCGAATCTTTAGAGACTATTTCCTACACTTTTAAACCTATTTTAGGCACCAAAAATTACATTTTAACGACCTAAAAATCCGTACCCTACTTATCAAATAGTCTGTAAATTAAGTTAAATAAAAAAAATGTGAAATCTAGACAGAGAAAGTTCATCTTATTTTTATACATATTAAATTACTTAATTTATGCTTGTATTTTGAATAATACTTCAGGCAAAAAATAAACTATAAACAGTAACATCATTTGTAACGTAACAGAGAAACTGGATTGTTGCAAACCAAAACAATCACAGAGCGCGTGTCCTCTTAACACCCATTCTTTATTCTTAGTCAAAAGGGGATGAGGAAGGTTTAAATTACCAATTGTCTATTCTTGTCACTCTCCTTGATCTTTGATTCATTTCCTTTCCGAAGATGTATATTCGGCGAGTCCTTTTGAACAGGGATTTCTGATCTTCTATCCTTCACGTAAAGGCAGGCATCAGGCAGCAAAATCTCCCATGTCTTAACTCACAAACCCACACAACTGAACGACTGTCTCCTCGGCAACGAGAACTCACGTTCTGGTTATCTAAGTGCCTCAATCCCCCCCATTATTCCAGAGGGCAAGACTTGGTGATGTAAAAAAAAAAGCGGGTTTTCTTTATTATGTCTGTTTCACCGTGCCCTAATTCCACGAAACTTCTCCGTCCCCTCCTCTGCTTTCGTGACCATTTATCTTCATTGCAGGATGTCTAACCTTGCTTCCGTGTTTTTAAAAACCACCCACGGGTTGTATATCCTTTCCGAGGAAAACATACAAACGTTCTAGAGGAGAGGAAGTATTTTTAAGGTTGAACACTGTGACTTGGAGGACCGTTATGCGAACGAATAGAGGTTCGGCTTTCTATACCATAGGCTCGAGTTCGAATCCGTTCGGCGAGTTCAAGTACAGATTTTAATAGGCGAAGATAGTGTTAAAACAGGTTTTCTCGGGGTTCTCCCATTTCCCTTCCTAGTCATCATCATAATCGTTGTTATCATCATCATCATCATCACCAATTTTAAATTAATATTTATAATGAAACAATTGTCTTTAGAGACAATTAATAATAGGTACCCTCCACAAAACTGGCTTCATTTATACTGTACACCGACGGATCCTTGATCTCCAGAGAACAAGGTGCCGATGCAGGTGTTACGTGCTGTCTCTTCTCACTTTATAGATCTCTTGGATATGGAACAACAAGGTTTGATGGAGAAATCATTGCAATAAGTGAAAGTCTCAGGAATCTTCTATGCCACATGAATAAATTTAAGAATGCAATTATATTGTCAGACTCCAAAGCAGCTATTCTATCAGTAGTCTCTAAACACACACCTTCATCTCAAACAGCAGAAATAATTAAAATGCTCTCTCAATTAATATCACTCAATAAAATAATTGTATTCCAATGGATACCATCCCATTGTGGAATCCTGGGAAACGAGAATGCGGATGCTTTGGCAAAGAAGGGCAGCACTGCTACTTGCAGACCTGTTACTAAATCTACGTATTACTCTGTGAAAAGATTGATTAAATTTACATACTTAGATTTCAACAAACAAAATTTGATAACACAATCTCAAGGGAAAAAATGGAACTCTCTGAATCATAATCCACAGTTAATTCCCGATTTACCACGAAAATTGTCTGTAACTGCATTTAGATTGGCAACAGGCCATGATTGTTTGGCCAAACACCTGCATAGAATTGGAATATATCAGTCCCCTAACTGCCCATTGTGCAACTCAAACCAAGAAATGGATTCGGAACATCTCAAAATCTGTGCTTCAGCGGCTGACCATGAAAAATATTGGAGTGCAAGAGGTCAAACGCCTGGCATTAGGAAACGACAACAAATTAATATTTATAGCTTAGTCCTCGTCTGAGAGAGGAACATAGGTTCAGGGTGTTTGAGAATAAGGTGCTAAGGAAAATATTTGGGGCTAAGCGGGATGAAGTTACAGGAGAATGGAGAAAGTTACACAACACAGAACTGCACGCATTGTATTCTTCACCTGACATAATTAGGAACATTAAATCCAGACGTTTGAGATGGGCAGGGCATGTAGCACGTATGGGCGAATCCAGAAATGCATACAGAGTGTTAGTTGGGAGACCGGAGGGAAAAAGACCTTTAGGGAGGCCGAGACGTAGATGGGAGGATAATATTAAAATGGATTTGAGGGAGGTGGGATATGATGATAGAGACTGGATTAATCTTGCACAGCATAGGGACCGCTGGCGGGCTTATGTGAGGGCGGCAATGAACCTTCGGGTTCCTTAAAAGCCATTTGTAAGTAAGTAAGTAAGCTTAGTCCTCTATGGGTCCGTGTGACCTCAGATCACATTCAGTAATTCTATTTTTTAACAAGAGAGCGAATAATATAAAATTATTAATAAAAATCCTTCAATAACTCTCTTATACCCGGTTTCTGGTATACCTCAGTTAACTCTCAGTTGCTTAACTGTTGTTATAAATTTAACTGCACTGATAACTTTCATGAGTTTCCGCAAAGTTAAATGTAGATTTAACAGAGCTTGTAACTAACAGTTGAGGTAACTTCAATTTCAGTGTCTATTGTCGTCCATAGATGCCTCCACTAGTATTTTGTTAGTGATTTTTTAGTTATTTATAATTACTTTTGTTTGCATAAGTTTTTAGCAGTAATATGGCTGACAGGTACACAGTGAGCTCTATACAAGTAGGTACAAGCTTTTAATTAAGGAACCGTGTGATAAACGATAGTGTATATGTACACTTCCACCTCAATCGTAATATGATTAAAAAAGCAATAGTTGTTGGTAATTGATGTGATCATCGAGGTAAATAATACTAGTGAAGAGGGCTAGATGTAACTTCTGCTTCAAAACTGCAACCATATTCAGCTGTGTGGCTATGGCAGCCATACTGATAAACATGTCAAAATATTTTACATTCGTCCATATGAATGCTTTCATGTATTCAAATCGACTTTTCAGAGTCCGAAATACCATTGGCATTGGTAGAACACCCAAGAAAAAAAATTTTCTCGACTGGCGACATAGAATCTTTAGTTGATGACGAAAATTAAACTTGAGGTGTTCAAAATTGTGTTTAAAACACACATTATTATCCTAATATGTCATAAAAAGTAAAGCATTTACCGTAAGTTACGTAAATTTTTAAAACTATACAGATAATACAGTGAATTAATTTATTGTGATCTATATTATTATTTAATATCGGTTATTATAGTTTACAAAACAGTAATGCAGTAGCGTCGCATGTCGGTATTTTTCGAATCAGTACTACAGTCCCGTCGCTCTAATTTCCGGTAGCCAATCGCGTTGCAGATTGGGTACATTTAAATGTGTGCGTCTTGTTATTCGCTGATTCATTTCTTAAGGCTCGATAAATACTTAATATAATCGCCCGCCATTTTAGCTCTTTCGTTGGCGTTCGCAGAAAGGACACGAAAACATTATTTGCCGCTCAATTATTTGCTGAATTACATTGCATTTGATTTATTATCATAGGAGCTACTACATTATAATGTTTAACGGTGTTTCAAATAGATTCCTCGTATGGTAGCTCGGCAACGTTAAGAACAAAAATGGCGAACGATACTACCTACCTAGACTTTATAGAGCCTTCACTTTCTAAGACGTAAGCAAAGAGGCGGAGTCACGCCGGAAATAACAGCGTCGGGACTATAACAGCCAGGTAACTACAGGCCGAAGCATAGTTACCAGTTGAAGCACAGATAACTGTAAAGATTACGATAACTGTTGTTTCGGAAACTCATTTTAAACATAAGCACGTTAAATCATAGATAACTCTGTATGTACAGGTAACTGTCTTTTCAGAAACTGGGCATTAGTTTGTTAGCCTAATGAATTTTACAAATAAAAAACATTAGGTCATAGTTACAATTGAAGACCTGAGAATGGTAAGTGGATAAAGACCAAGGCAGTAGTTTTGTGATAATCGAGAAAAACTATTTTCATAATTTTCTTTCATCATTCAGTAAGTGTCTTAATAGTCGTTGAAAAATGTCGGATATTTCTTAAAATTATATAGTATTAAAATAAATATCAATGGAATCGCCAATTACTTATTAATAATAAATGACAATGGAGTTATCCAGTTCTCACTCTCAATCAAAATTCTGAATTTCTTTCAATATAAAATGACAAAAATGTGAAATTAAAATATTATCTATCTTAATAACTTTACTTAAAATGTGTTTTAGCATAAAGAAAATAACCATTTCATGCCATTATGTTATAAAAATTAACTAATTCCCTTTATATTATTTTTAACAAATATAAACAATAAACGAATCTGAAAGTTAGAATTTATAAAACAGTTATATTATCGGTTGTTCTTTATGGTTGTGAAACTTGGACTCTCACTTTGAGAGAGGAACAAAATTTAAGGGTGTTTGAGAATAAGGTGCTTAGGAAAATATTTGGGGCTAAGAGGGATGAAGTTACAGGAGAATGGAGAAAGTTACACAACGCAAAACTGCACGCATTGTATTTTTCACCTGACATAATTAGGAACATTAAAACCAGACTTTGAGATGGGCAGGTCATGTAGCACATATGGGAGAATCCAGAAATGCATATAGAGTGTTAGTTGGGAGGCCGGAGGGAAAAAGATCTTTGGGGAGGCCGAGACATAGATGGGAGGATATTAAAATGGGTTTGAGGAGGGTGGGATATGATGATAGAGATTGGATTAACCTTGCACAGGATAGGGATCGATGGCGGACTTATGTGAGGGCGGCAATGAATCTGTGGGTTCCTTAAAAGCCACTTGTAAGTAAGTATAAGCAATAAGCGTTCTCACACTCAAAGAAAGAACTCAAATTACTTCAAGACAACATGTGTATATAAATATAAATACTATTTACCAAAATAGTAATGCCTGCTGTCAGGAAACATATATTCATATGCTACTATTGTCACTCTGAGTCCATATCTGTGTCCTTTTCTTTACTATCTACACTTACTTGACGAATATGATCATAGCACTGCTTGTACACTGGAGGAATGAACTTCTCAAGCTTCAAAATGTCACCCAGTTTTTTCTGAATTATTGACAATAGCGAATCGTCCAGATTTCCAGTTAAATCCAAATTAATTTCATCCACATGCACTCCTTTCTTCATAGCAACAAAAGTATCAGAGACGAGCATGTTGTGTGTCACCCTAGAACATATATACCCCAGATAGGTCGGCCTTGTAGGCTTTGAAGTTAACAACTTTCGTCAGGTTTACTACGCTGCCATCTAGTTGTTACATAAGGAGTCACGTCATAATTCCCATTTGAATTGCATTAGCGACCGTACTGCCATCTCGTGTTCGTTTACGGTGGACGGGTGGCGATCCTGGCGGTTGTTCTCTTCAGAGTGCAAACGATTTTAACATAGCGATGACCTATCTGTTACATATATGATCTAGGGTGTCACGCTGAGAGTGAGAACAGAATATGTCCAGTCTTTGTCCACTTATCCTTCTCAACAAAAGTGAAAATCTAAAAAATCATAATATTCAGAGTTATCTTTTTATGAAGTATTTCACTACCAATTTACACCAAAAGATGGAGTAAGAACTATAGTTGCATTTCGCATTAAAATCTCAATTTTATAAAAATAGTCTTCATCCACTTATCATTCTAGGTCTTCAATTGTAATGTGACTAGCGCTTTCGCCGTGTGTGTCATCACCAGGTCTAAAAGAGTAACATATATCAATATTATGAAGATAAAAATTGAACAGTGTGCAAATATAGTATGACCTTGCAAAATACATGACAAAGATTATAAAATTATTGGTTAAAAAGAATGTCATATGGCTGACTGCACAAACACAGAATTTTGAGTGAATACAATTATTTCCATCTTGAATCTGGCGTACACTACTTTTAACACTTAAATATAAATGATTGATTAAATGACAGACTTACTAGTGTTAAATTGTATAAGCTCGTGTGCCTTACAACTGTTTCGGTGGATCCTTCACACCATCATCAGAGCCTACTAGAGTACTAGATCGCGGCGTCATCTCGACATCGCTGCCTGTTGTAGGGGTGCGTTTGCGAGTTGAAAAGTGTTGAAAAGTGGAGTCGAATAGTGTGTGTGTTCTGAAATTGATTTGTGTTGAGGATTTCATTAGGGTGTGTTTTAGTGTGTCTGTATATTTCATATTGTTCTAGTGAATTGAGTTTTTGGTTTTTGGGTTGTATGTGTAGTATTTCCATATCTGTATTTATGTTATTGTATGTATGGTTAGCATTAGTTATGTGTTCGGCATATGTAGATGTATTGTGTCCTATGGTTATTGCATTAATGTGTTCTTTGTAGCGTGTTTGGAATGATCTGCCTGTCTGTCCAATGTAGAACTTGTCGCAACTATTACATGTGAGTTTGTATACGCCTGTGTGGTTGTATTTATTTGTTTGTGTTGTTTATGTGTTGAGATGTCTTTTTAGTGTGTTTTCTGTTCTGTATGCTATGTTGTATTTCTGCTTTCTGAATGAAGATGCGATCTTATGTGTGCTTTTGTTTTAGTATGTTAGTGTGATGTATTTCTTGTGTTCTTGTGTTTGTGTTGTTTTTTGTGTGTTTGTTAATTTTTTGTTTTGTCTTTCTTATGATGTTGTCTATTATGTTTGGATTGTAACCGTTTTCTTGTGCTATGTATTTGATTGTGGTCACTTCATTGTAGTGTTGTTGGCTCATGGGTATGTTGAGTAATATGTGTACCATTGTCCTGAATTTTGCCGGCCCGGATGGCTCAAGCGGTAGGGGCACGGCATGTCTCTATCGCTTGGTCCGAAGGGTTGTGGGTTAGAGTCCCGCCTCGGGCATGGGTGTTGTGTTTGTATTAGTGTAAGTAAAACAAATTAAACAAATGAAAAACGAAAACAGAAAACAATGATAACTATGGTAAACGGCCTCTGGCCGGTCTAAATTTACAAATATAATAAAAAAATGCAGCATGTTTGTGTTGTGTGGGGTGATTAGATGTGTTGTGCATGTGTATGGTGGTGGTGGTTGGTTTTCTGTATATTTTGAAGGTGTGTTCGTTGTCAACTTTTGTTATGGTGATGTCTAGGAAATTTATGGAGTTGTTGTTTTCAAGTTCCAGTGTGTATTGGAGTTTTGGGTGTAAGTTTATTTTGTTTATGTATTGGTGTAGTTTGTGTATTTGTAGTTTGTTTCCTTCGTATAGTATGAGTATGTCGTCTACGTATCTGTGCTAGTATATTATATTGTCTAGTAAGCTCTGATGAAGGTGTGAAGGATACACCGAAACAGTTGTAAGCCACACGTGCTTATACAATTTAACACTAATAAGTTTGGCATTTAATAAATCATTAACGATTATTTGGATGTGCAATTATTTGCAAAAGCAGGTTTCAGTAATTTGAACACTTCGTGAGAATATTAAAAACATGTGATGCCGTGATACCCCTATCCCCGTGATACTTTTTATAAACTGAATGTCAGTCAAAGCTTTGCCGTTCGATCATAGCGCCAGACATCTTTCTCGAAAGAGTGCATCTTTCACCTACTTTTGAGACATCGGTGAACTTTATAGCAAGATGCCCAATTCCGTGATAATCAGTGAAAAAAAAAAGTATCACAGAATTAAGGGTATCACGGCATTAGGCAACTTTACCCTACAGCCTTTGACACGGAAAATGGTCGCTCTCCTGTAGCGTGAAATTGTCAGTCATTCGGGTTAACGCGGGAAAATATTAAGCAGCGGCGTAACTGTATGTCACGAAATGGCATGTTCTCTACGAAGTCTTTATGGCTTAGCGCCTAGATCATATATGTAACAGATTGCTCATCCCTATGTTAAAAACGGTAGCACTTTCAAGAGAACAACCGCCAGAACCGCCACCCGTCCACCGTAAACGAACATGAGATGGCAGTACAGTCGCTAATGCAATTCAAATGGTAGTTATGACGTGACTCCT
This sequence comes from Periplaneta americana, assembly GCF_040183065.1. Taxonomy (NCBI): domain Eukaryota; kingdom Metazoa; phylum Arthropoda; class Insecta; order Blattodea; family Blattidae; genus Periplaneta; species Periplaneta americana. The sequence continues at coordinate 130,722,610 of NC_091122.1, read as the reverse complement.
TATATTTATTTATTTATTTACTTATTTAAATCCACCACCAATAGAAGCAGGCTTCCAATTACAGGTGCCTTACACAGATACATACACAAAATACATAATAAGAAAAAAAAGAAACAACACAAACGAAAGAAAGAAAATACATAAGGGTAATAGATGCTAGAATATAATATTGCAGTTAATATAGTGCCAAATGTCAATATAATGTGCAAAATTAGTTAAAAACTAGAGTAAAAACATTATAATACACTTCTTCATAATTTAAATATCTAAGGAAATACAATTCTTTTTAATATTGTATGAAATTTTTCAACTGTTAAACTGAAATCTAATTGAGAACCACAGTTTAAAGACAGAGAGTTGTAAGTATTACACATAACAAACAATGGAGAGTTCTTGAAGAAAACAGTTCTAGGAATGGGAATAACAAAAGGTTGCCTATGACGTAATTCTGTTTTTTTTTTTTTTTTACATTTAACTGAAGGAATTTAAGAAAATCACAGTTATTCAATATACCGTTAACAGTCTTATAGAGTAAAATTTGACTATTTATTAATCGTCGATATGTTAAAGTTTTATAATTAAATTAAAAAAGTAACTGATTATATGAAATTTGCTTGTCATAAGACGACACGTGATGTTTTTTTTAATATAAATAAAATAAAAATCTTTTCTGTATCCTTTCTATTTGCATCTGATGGGACTGGAACTGAAGTGACCATATTACAGACGCATAATTACTCTAGCTTACTCCTAATAGAGTTTTATATAGAGTATCAATAGTATTTATGTTTTTTAATTCTTTTGTATTTCTGATTATAAATCCTAATTTTAAGTGCATTTTAAAACATCAGTTGTAACAACTAGATGGCAGCATAGTAAACCTGACAAAAGTTGTTACCGTCAATCTCGGTATATATGATGTAGGCTTAGCGATAGAGATCTTTCTTCTCATTACAAAGCCAGGGTTCGAATCTCTCTATATAAAACGCACGCATATAAACACAGCGATGATACCCGATCTATTCCGAAGTATGCATGTATTTATTAACACTACTATTAGGTATACACCCGGTGGAAGTGATATATAGCCTAATATATGACGGGTACACGGGAAAAACGATCAAGGTCCATCAAAAATCGAAATTGAGTTAATAATGTCATATTATAGTGGAAAGGAAGTACTATCATGTGGTCTAGCTAGTAATAAGAAATAATCGTTCTTGACATTCCACTACGTCAATTTCTATTAAATAAACACATAAGAAAGCATTAAGTGCTTAAATTTTAAATTCGTTTTTCTCGAAACTTTCTACAATGGACCTTTCCCATGTACCTTTCATATAATATTGACATTGCAATATTTACAGTAATAAAATTACAATAATTACGGCAATAAAAAATAAAATAAACGTAAATTTAATTCTAACTATAAATAAATAAATAGAATAAACCCAGGACTATAAATAAAAATTATGCTGTAATAACGCCTACTATAAGCAAAAGTAACCTAATTTATAAGTACTTCTATTATACCTAACTATTATCAACTTAAGTGATTGAAGGGTTTAGAACCATAGTGGGCAAGCGCCACATATTAAAAAAGAAGAAAACAAAGGTTAAAATTAAGTTTTCACCATAATTCAATGGAAACATGTAGCAAGTAATATAAAGTATCCACATTAAAACTGAATGATGTGTCAATCTTCATTAAAGTATGGCGATCACTTAACTTTAACCCTTGCTTTCTTAGTTTTTAATAAATGGCGCTTGGCCCACTATGGCTCTGAACTCTTCAATTACAAGTCACCTTAATTAATTACAAGACACATTTAAATTTTCAGTCTAATCTTCTCAATCTTTCCTTAAATCTTCTTAACCTTAGACTTAGTCTTTGAACAGCGACCAATTTCCGTGTCAAAGGGTGTACACTAAAACCAAATAAATTCGGAAAATGTAAAAATAATTGTTTCAAAGGAACATTTTAAAAGTCTTTAAAAATTTTTTATATAGGGGAGAGTTGGGTAGTATCGAATATCGGGTAATATCGGACAGTGCGTTTCTTTCATCTACCACCAGATCGTAGTACCTGTATGCGACATCACAGAAACGTAACCATATCATTCAGATACTATCATCTGGTGGTAGATGAAAGAAACTCACTGTCCGATATTACCCGATGTCCGATACTACCCAACTCTCCCCTAAGTTTCTTTTTTTAATCTTGGTACAAGATTTATTTACAATATAAATGATCAAACAATACGTACTGTGTGAGATGTGTGGTGATTTAAAAAGCGTTTATATAAAATAATTATTATTCTGTGTAAATATCTGTACATGCAGCCTTCTAAATACACAGGCCAGTTGGGGTTAAAATATTATACTTCATAAAGATATCGTGCAAGGAATCTCTTTGCCTTAAATTAAAAACAAATCTAATTAGCCTCTTCTGAAAGATAAATAATCTCTGTAAGAGTGAGGTGCGGCCCCATATTAAAAATTATGTGACAGGACAGCCTAAACTACAACAGATTCTGCTTTCATTTCTTCTAAAATTTCCTCAGTTTTGTTCTGGTCCTAAAATGTGTCTCCTACTGTTTAAAAAATTGAATTTCAATTCATTTCACTGTTATTTATTTTTACCAGTATTTCATAACCTAACTTTTACTTCTTTATAGCAGACTAAGGACTAGTATATTGTATATTTCATTGCTGAAGACTTTTGCATTGTTCTTTAGTTTTCTTCAGCTATGTCTGAATTGTGCAAGTTTTATTAATATCTTTAATATTTATTTTTGATTACACACTTTTAATACTTCTATATCATTAATGATATTTTATATGTCACTAGAAGTTTGTTAATAGCGTAAAGTTCCTCGAAACTAGTCACCAAGGTACCATACCATAACAGTTTCATTATTAAATTTAACACAATGAAGTTATAAAAATTGTTAATTTCACAAGTTCAACTGCAATTATTATTGGTATATTTACGTTTTCACGTGACATGTCACAAACTAGACATTAAAATTGATTTTGACTGCATATTGGATTACGTTCCAAGCTGTTGTATGCTCATAATCTATTGTTAAATTTTGTAAGGTATGGCAGTCCTCTCTATAGAATAGTCTTTAATATATTTCTATACAAATTTAATTGTTTTGCATAATTTCATGTAATCTTCTAAACAAGGTAACAGTAAAAATTATGCGAATATACACAAAAATAAACAACGGTGACTATTCCTTAAATGTGGAAGCAAATCATGGATAAGTGTAGCTAGAGCCAAGAACGAAATATAGTCCCTGTGAGTTAAAGGCTGTATAAGGAGAAATCATATAAGTAGTAAATCTAGACGTATAAGAAGAGCTACAAATATTGAATGAACCGCAAATAATTACATTAATTTCAGGGTGTTATTCTTTGAAATATTTTGCTCGTTTTTTCACCCTTTTCTAGATAAAAATTGTTTTATATAAAACATTTCATAGCGTGTTTTGGGAAAGCCATTGATTTAATTCCCAATATGCTCAGTCAATTTAAGACAGCAATGTATTATGATAATAGGTACATAAATGATTGAATGAATTTGTAGTTTTGTTCTAAATACGCAGAAATTTGTTATGAACAAATATAAAATTTAAAAATTCACTTGTAGAACAAAAGTTACATTTTTCGGATGAAATTTCTGCACATTTAAAGGACAAAACTAACATACTTTCAATCATTTATTATCATAATACACTGCTCTCTTAAATTGATTGGGAATTAAATCAATGATTTTCCCAAAACACGCTATGAAGTATTTCATGTACCATAATACAAATTTTATCTCGAAAGGGGGGAAAAAAGCTAGCAAAATTGTATTAACTTTTTTGTTTGAAATATCTCAAAGAATAGCCCCCTGGAATTAATGACATTACTTACGGTTTATCTTGTATAGGCCTTTAATATTCCTGTAGAGCCTTTAACTTTCCTAACGTACTTCATTTCTGCAGTTTGTATTTTACTCTTGTACATGAATGACAATACAGATAACACCGATCATCATGAGGACAACAAATAAATTAAACCGACTTATTAGGGAAATAATACCACCCGTAATGAGATAGTACTGCCCCCAAGCGTAAGATAAATTTGGTGTCCGAAAAAGATGAATCTGGAAATGTGAAGATGGATAAGCAATTTCATTTTTTAATAAAAAGAAAAGCTGACATTTCTTACATTAAAATTTCTTAACTCTCTGAAACTGTGGAATTAGATCTTTGCTTTTTAAAGTTGTTTGGGAATTGATCTCAGTAATAAGAAATGTTATCAACATAATTATTACGTTTCTATACCAGTGAGCAAAAGTGCAAAACTGAGTTCTTTTTATTTCTGCTGGTGCTAAAAAATTACACAATCTACATTACGTAACTTAATAAACATAACTAATAATATGTAACTTATCTGTAAATCAGTGTATGTTCAGAACAAAAAGTATATTTCTTTAATTAATTACTACATAATACGAACTTAACAGAAAAATATTGTTTCGAATATTTTATGGATGTGTCCAAAATCGATCGGCAAACTTTTTAATTTATAACACCCTTCCGTAGAATATTCTTAAATATATTTTTATATGTATTAAAATTATTGTTTTTATAGTTTCATACAATATGTGAAACACTGGAACAGCACAAAAAATACACGAAAATGCACAAAAACGATGAAAATTCCTTACATATGGTAGTGAATCGTGGATAAGTACAGAGAGATACTAAGAATGAAATATAGGCTGCAAAAATGAGATTTCTCGCTAAAGTGAAAGGTTGCATAAAGAGAAGTCACACAAGTATTGGGTTAAGACGTATATGTGAAGAGTACTTTTATTTATTTATTTTGCTAATAATTGTGGCATAAAATATAATATAAACAGAAAAAAACTTTAGCTCACCCCTGAAAGAGTAGAACTCGTGCTCAGGGGCGGATTCCTGAATTGAAATTAACAATTATATAATACAATTTGTCTCATGTCTACTACTTAATAAGAATATATAAATTTAAATTTACAATTTTTCATTATTTATAAAATCCATACATAACTTTTTAAATTTGTTACTAGAACTATTAGAATTGAAAGGATTAGGATATTTAAATATAAATTTGTTATATATTCTTGGGCCAAAATTACTACTATGATTAAATACTGTAGCAGTGTTGCATTTTTGTTCAAACAGTCTTAAAGAATTCATACCTTTTGTTTCATAACTATGAGAATACAATTCAAAATTATTTCGATTTTTATGTATGAATTTTATTAATACAATATAATAAATTTGTTTTATTTTAAGAACATTAAAGTCTAAAAACTATTTTTGTGATGGAAAGTCAATAGGTTTATGAAGACATATTTTAATTATTTTCTTCTGTAATAAATAAAATGGATTAAAATTGGTTTTAAATAAGCTACCTCATTCTATAATTCCATACATACATACATATGTATGAATGCATACTTACATATATATTATTATTATTATTATTATTATTATTATTATTATTATTATTATTATTATTATTGACAACTTTATTTCTACAGTTTATATTTTATATATAATACCAATAATACCAATGCTCGTGGAGACAACAGGTATACCAAATAAGTAGCGAAATAATATTACCAGTAATAAGAAAGTACTGCCTCTAATAAGATCCGAAAGAATAAGATGGACCTGAAAGCTGTGAAGTTGAAGAAGCAATTTTAAACATGTTAAATTTATATCTTTTTAGTTGATTATTTTACTACGCTGTATCAACTGCTATGGTTACCTTGCGTCTGAATGAGATAAGATATTTGTATGCATGAATAAGATATTTATTCATTTGTTGTTGAACATAACAGGCAAAGCCCAATTACAATGTTCACGACTAACAAACTAATTTATAAAACATAAACAAGGAAAAGGAAACATACACTTATTAAAAACTGAAACAAAATAGAAATAAGAGAAATAAAAAAGGAGAAATTGAAATAAGGTGTGAAAGTAGCCTCAAATTAACTAAAAACAATATTATGTAAAATATAACAAATAATTCTGTATCTAGAGAAATTCATATTGAAAATATCAACATTCGGATGAGGATGTAATTTATTGTATAAATGCAACATTTGGAAAACTGGGGAATTTTTGTGGGATTCAGTATTTGTCCTAGGTATGTAAAATAAATTTCGAAATTTCGTTTTAAGCTTAGGTGCATATGATGGTATATAATAAAATAAACCAACACAGTCCAACTTATTGTTAATAATTTTATAAAGAAAGTTTAAAGAGTGACAATTTCGTCTAATTTGCAAACTAGTAAAATGGAAATGTTGAAGCATTGTAGCATAACTCTCATAGGTAGGATAATTATTATAAAGTCTGTAATATAACCATTTTAGAAATGTATTTTGAATGTTTTTTAGTAACAGAATATATTTCTTAGGAACTGGGTTCCAGATAACAGCAGCATACTCTAATTTAGATCGAACAATGGAATTATACAAAATTATTATAGTTTTGACTTTAAATTTACGAGAATTTCCCATAACAAAACCTAAACTTTTATAGGACAAATTTATAATATTAATATGACTATGAAATGTAAAATTACTCCTGAATAATATACCTAAATTTTTATGTTCATTTTCTGCTGATAAAACTTTTGCCTCTATTTCATATGAAAATTTAATTATAAATTGAAATTGTAATTGTAAATTTAAAATTTAATCTAGAAAAGGTCATATTAATAATATTAAATAACAATTTATTATTAATACTCCAAATATGTAAGTTTGTAATATCTGTTTGAAGTAGCATACAATCTGATACAGTTTTGATTTCTTTACACAATTTAATAATACTAGCAAGATGAATCCAGGATCCAACGCCGAAAGTTACCCGGCATTTGCTCTTATTGGGTTGGAAAAAAACCCCAACCAGGTAATTTATTTCAACCAGGACATTTTAAATAAAAAATAACTGCTTATGTTCGATTTTTTTAACTCTCAAAATGTGTAATTAAGTATTTTCCTATTCGAACTTCACGGGAGACGAGCATAAGGATCAGAAATGTACTTCATTATATTCCGTTTCTTTACAACCGACTTGTAGTAAAAAATTAAGTATTTCTTTTACCAAAATTAGCATGAACTGTAGACTTAATTTAATCAGTATACTGATAACTAATGATGCGCAACTGAATGTTCAGAACGAATGTTGAAGCGAACAAATACATTTATCTCTTACAATAATAACTACTAAATAATACGAAATTAGTCAAAGAACAACTCAATCTGAAAAAGTTATGATTTATAGTTCAGATAACAAAAGAATATTGTTGACAAAATCAGCATCAATAAAAATAAAATTACCGACATTTCCATTTGCCTATCTTTTCTACTTTCCATGGCAGATAAATCGCTTGATTAATTTCAAGACGGATAAAAAATGAAAAATACAGAAGCTTTCTGTTTTCATTAAATTCACAAAGGAAAATAGTTCATTTGTAGTTTCTTAATGTATCATTATTATAAATCTACAAGCTCCGTGTAGAACTGGTGGAATTGCTGTTTATATAAGGAAATGTAATTTTGTAGCCTAAGCCATTCAAACAAAGTAATGATTTTCACGTTATCTAAAGTAAAATATTTGTATAATGACACTCGAAATTAAAAAGTATGTCTTTCTTTTGTAAGAGATCGCTTTTACACTTAACAAATATCCATGTCATTGAGTGAAAGTTGTATTTTATTCGAGGGGTTAAAATATAATATGTATTTACCTATAGCTATAACACAAGTGAAGTGGATGTATGTGAAATATAGATTGAAAATAAATAATTTTCAATTGAAATTTTGTTAAAAAAATATAATATATTGTCATTAAAATTCATATTCATATATTCATATTCTTTATTTGCCTGAAGGTACAAGAATACGAGAGGCCTTGTCAATGCGATAATATAAAAAAAACAGTGTGTCAATATTTAAAATATTAAAAGAGTAAAACATAATAAAATTGAACTAAAATACTACATCACTTTCAAAAAATTCATTCATATTATAAAAGGGATTATTTTGTAGCCATCTCTTAATCTGAAATTTAAATTGTGTTTCATTAAATGCCTTTATGTTTGTAGGTATCTTATTATATACTTTTATTTCAGTAATTACATAGCTTGATTGTGTTTTTTGCAACCTGACATGTGGTACATTTAATTGATCATTATTTCTTGTTTCATAGCGATGCAGATCTACTATACTTGTATAATTAGTAATATTCTTGTTTACATACATTAAAAGTTCAAAAATATATAGATTGTAGACTGTCATAATCTTTTCATTTTTGAAAAGAGATCTACATGATAGTCTGGGTGGTGACATTTTTATAATATGAACTGCCTTTTTCTGCAGTAACACAATGTTTGGAAGGTTAGAACTATTTCCATATAAAAGTAATCCATATCTAATAACACTTTCAAATAGTTCATAGTAAACTTGTTTTAAATATTGTTTGGGAATCTTGTACATGATACTTCTCAAGAGATAAATTACTCTAGAAATTCTTTTACAGACATAACTGACATGGTTATTCCACCTGAGGTTAGGATCCAAATACATACCCAGCATCTTTACAGATTCATTTATCACATTATTTTGGGTTTGTTTCAAACTTAGAGTTAACACATGAGTTTTTTCATCATTAACAATAAATCCATTAATTGAAAACCACTTTCTTATTTCAGCGAATACAGCTTGCTTCATAAAATCTAACTCAGCAGTATTATTATGTGTGATGAACTTAATTAACTTCCAAAATTGATTTATAAAACTTTCTTCAAATGCTGCGACATTCGAGATTAGTGTTCATAGAGAAGTCATCAGTATCAATTTTATAAACTAAAAGTGTGACATAATATTATAACGTATGGCTGGTCTATCTCTATACATAATCTAGGTGCAAAGAATATGACTGATACAGAAAAAAAAACGAAAAATATTTGAAATATTAGTAGCTTTATTTCTTATTAATTTGTACCATATTTGTCAGATTTTGTTCACTATCAGCTTATAGAGTGACATTTATTTCAGGATGAAATGGTTTTAGATTAGTTTCCTGTTAATAACAAATTTATTGTAGGGCGTTCAAGTACAGTAAGTTGTATTGTATATTAAGGGCTTAGGTACGGCTTACAGGAATTAAATTTTGGGAAATATTCAACATTTTTTCTCCCATTACTGTATCTTCTACAATAATGAAAATTGGTATGTGTAAGATACTGTCCTTCTGCTATAGGAAAAAAATATTTTTACGGTTTAAAAAAATAATTATATATATTTTTTTTTCAAAATTCAAAATGTTGGCAGTTCACTGTGCAGTGAAGAAGCGTTTCCCTTATAATTCATAAACTAGTTAACTTTTTTATTTTGTGTTGGAAGAATGTACTGATATTTGACCAGTTTTAAAAATGAATTTATTTCTTATCAGACAATCTGTCATATGATCTTGCATCATACTGTAGATATGATATGCATAAATACACACAAAAAAATTTAATCACAGAATTTGGATAGTTTTTGAGTTATGTGAGAAACGATTCATCACTGCACAGTGAACTGAATTTTGAAAAAATAAATGTAAATAATTTTTTTTATTGTGAAAATATTTTTTTCATATAGCAGAAGGACAGTGTATTACACATGCTAATTTTCATTATTGTACAAAGTACAGTAATGAAGGAAAAAAATGTTGAATATTTCCAAAATGTTACTGATGTAAGTTGTACCTAACGCCTTAAAGGAATTTTAAATATCAAGAAAGATAATTAATCTAGTGTTAATGACCTTAAGAAACGTAAACGGAAGAGTGCTTAACGAGGCGTTATTGATGAGTTCTTAGTTTAAAATGCAAGAAATAAATGTTTACCATAAATGCCGTACATATAGGCTATGATTAATATTAATATTATAATTCACAAACCTAAATTTACTTTTTCTTTAAATTGTGACTTTCATTGTTTAATTCTAATTAAGCGAAATATCGAGGAATACTAATTGACCAACACTCTAGATGTGACAAACATATTGCATTGTAATAAATTATACAAAATTATAGTAGAGATTCGTTATACTGCGTTCGTATCTCCCCATTAATATTTTAAGATTAGCTTATCCTTGGTGCAATCAATACTACATTACGGTATTCTCGGTTGGGACAATGTTGCTAAGTTCATAAGAAAGTCATTGGAGTTATTACAAAAAAAATAATCAACATTTGTCAAAAAAAATCTATTGATTACATTACTAAATTTCTTTATTCGAAATTAGCGTTTTCGAGTTAGAGCAGAAATATACAAATATAACTTACATTATTGACTGTAACAAAAACAAGAAAAATTTCAAGACATATTGGCATAATAATTATTATCAGGGAACGGATTTATATGGACTAAAAATATATGAAATATGTAAATATATATGTAGTTATTTTTACCAAAATATGGAATTAAATATGGATTTTTACCAAAATATGGAATTAAATATGGACTTAAAATTATAAAAAAATGACTATGTACGTTAAATATTGGTACATTTTAATCAAACTAAACAAAAAATATAATGGACGTACCTTATCTTCCAATGTAGTTTCAACAAAACACAATTTTTATTGTCTGTTACCATAACAATAGGTTACAAACATTTCTTTCAAGTGCTGAAAAGTGAATCTTCTTCTATTGTCTCTGAGGATAGATTTATACTGACTAAAAGAGCGTTCGACGTCACAAGAAGTAACTGGTACATAATTCAATTTCACAATGTCTGCTGGGGGTAAGTCCAAGTTAATCTTCACTGTTGATTCACCACTCATCACAGCAACAACCTTTTGTAGTTCTTCATATCCAGGGTTTTTTGAAAGTACAGTGTCCACCTTAGCTCTTACTGCATCTGCAACTTTACCTCTACCACGATTCAGTTGTTCCACAGTACTATTTATAATTTCAAAACTTTCAGATAGTGAAAGGTGCCTATTTTGGAGACTTTTGAGCGTTTTTATGATGCATGAAAATGTATGCTGAATGTGAGCTAAGTCATTCTTCACACTTATGTCACAGGTAACTGTTTTCGCAGTATCAATTGAGACTGCATCTTCAGAGTCCAATGCAAGGAGAACATTGTTAATAGAGTCTATATGTTCGGCATAATATTCAACTGCTTCTAGCCATGTACCCCATCTAGTTAAAATTGGCTTTGGTGGCAATGGAATTTCAGGGTACATTTCTTTCAACACGTTAACTCTACTGGGAGCTTTGAGAAATACTTTTTTCACTGATGAAATCAACAAATCTACTTTAGGGAAATTGTCTCTGACCACTTCTGCCACACGATGAAATGCATGCGCCACACAAGTAAAATGAGTCAATTTAGGATATACAACAGATAATGCTTGTCCAGCTTTGACCATATAAGGGGCAGCATCGCTAATAAAGAATAACACATTATCGTACATAATACCCTTTGGCCACAGGATACCCATAGCTTCGTTGAACAGTTTAACTATAGTTTTGTTATTGCACTTTTCTAGAACATCACAATGTAAAAGAATTCGTTCAGAATATTGTTCACTTAACAAACCGATAACTACATTACCAACAAGTCTACCTTCTTTGTCGGGAGTCTCATCAATGGAAACCCAAATTGAACTATCTTTAATTTCATCTCTTATCTTCTGTATTGTCTCATCGTAGATGGATGGAGCATACGTCTTCCTAAGTGTTGACTCATCCGGGATTGTATGTTGAGTATATTTTTCAAGGAATTCCCTGAAGACCTTATTCTTTAGTTTGTAGAGAGGAATATCAGCAGAGATGAGAGAACGGCACAGGTCGATGTTAAACTCAGATCTTACATTCGATGTTGTTGGTTGTGTTAAAAACAATTGTCTCTGCTTGGAATTTAGTTGTTTGTTGGCCTGATGTTTACTAGTTGTAATGTGTTGTTGCACCAGGAACTTTTGTGTAGATGATACTGCACACTGACACAAATTACAAAATAATATTTTATTGTCAGTTGATAAACCATCTTCTTTAAATTCTGAAATGTAACTTGTTAGTTTTGATTTTAAATTGACTGAATGACGTACTTTTGGCATATTTACCGTCTTTATAGTATGATTTACAAAACTGAACCTATGTGTACTCTGACTGGCATTTAACTGTTGAGCTGCACAACTGAAGTCTGTTAAAAATTTTAAATTAAATTAATACAGTTTTGTAACTTACTTTCCCATTGTTGATAGGACTGCTAATTTTCAAATAACTCTGATGTTAAAGGGATTACTGAACATGTGTTTAAATCTCTATTGTTGAAATGTATTTTTAAAAGTTAATGGAATTTTGTTTTGTTTTATTGTTAAACCTAATATAATATGGACTGTTTTATATGAAATATGGAAAATATATGGAAATTAACGAAAATATGTACTAAACTCTAAAATATGGAAAAATATGGAAAATAAAAGTAGGATTTTTCAACCCTACACATTGTGAAACATAAAGATAATGCAAAATATAAATTATATTAGCTTTATAAGTAAATATGTATTTACATATAAATCCTTTCCCTGATTATTATAATATGAGAAACAACATATTTCATTTCACAGAGTCGAAAAGTTTAATGGCTGCTGGTATGAAACATGGGTTCAACTAAGAAGTAAAAATCAACTATAATTAAAAAAAATAATCTACAACATATATAAAAACAACAAATTAATTTTAATATAAATAATAACATAAACAAGCAAAATAATTTATATAATTTCAGACGATAGCAGATTGCACGGAAAACGTTTCAGTGTATAAATGAAATTCTTAACTATAAAGATTTAATCTGTATTAAAATATTCACCACTATATGGTAAAAACTATAGGCTATAATAATTTCATCTCTTAATACCCTGATTTAGAAAATATGAGTACGGTGAAATTTAAGCTTATAATTATTAAAGGAATTATTAAGAAATACTAACATAGCTGTAGATAATTAATTGTTAATTTTATTTAGTTGTGAATCTTGTTTATAATTGTAATTCTTTCAATTGCAATTACTTTTTTAGTTTAATTAAATTGATTAAATATACAATTTGTGATTCTGTTAAGAATGGCATAGCAGCAGGTGTCAATGTAGTGCAAATAATCTTACAACAACAAATTTTACATAATAATATACTATAATTATGATCATAAGTTTAGACTTAATTATACAATATAGTTTATAAACATTTACATAAACCATATAAATAGTTTTTATATTTAATTGTGAATACATGGCGGAATAATTTCTTTATCTATAAATATTCTGTTTAACCAAGATATCAGATCTCTTTTTAATTATTGGATATTCTTAAAATTTCCAAAATTTGAAATTGATTAAAAATGCAAGCCACTTTGTAATTTAGGCATTTTTTTTCCATATTATTACTTATTAGAGTTGAGGTTAAAATGTACCTGTTCTGATTGCGATTGTTATGTTCAAGACTAGTTCTAATTTTACATTCTTCCGAAAAGAAATAATTTAATATTATACAACAATAATAATAATAATAATAATAATAATAATAATAATAATAATAATAATAATAATAATAATAATAATAATAATATAGTCCTTTTGGTGATAATATGTGTTGCAGTAGTTTTATAGGTCGAGATCAGTTTTCATATTTGTCTTGATTGAATTTGAAGTAATAATTATTTTATCATAGGCTATTATGTTGTCTGTAACCTGTATTATCGCGTTTTAATTATTTATTTTTTGATTACGTTTCCTCCTTTTTCTCTTATTTATATTTCAATATTGACTTATGGAATTGCAATAAATAAAAATAAAACTAGATACACTATAGTTTCATGATATAATAATATGAGTTGTTAACTTGTTAATAAATATGTATGTTTGGGTTCTCTGATTACAGGAAAGAATTAGATTAATTTAGAAATAATATAAAATCTAATTAATGAAAAAAGATGCTATTTTCCAATGATAGATGTACTCTGTCAAGAATAAATAATATCGAAATATATAAAACTGATATTAAGGGCAGCGGGCTATGAGCGTATACAAAAATTGTGATAAAATATGCACTGACACTTTTGATAATATCTACCACAATATTTAAGATAGCCATACATACATTTTATCACTGAATCTCAAGAAAAAGCTGAATTGAATGACATGACATGTAGTTCACTTAATTTAGGTTATCCATCTGTCTAAATAATTTGTTTAATGTATTGTTGCAAGAAATCGAAAATATACTGAAACATAAGATTACATAGGTACAAATTCCTGGTAAACTAATGATCTCATTGGTTCTAAATTTTGATCAGATCTTACATATATACATAAAACTATAAGAAACTCACTTTTTACTAAATTTGAGAAAAATCTGTTGATTTTGTGATATTTAAAAACATTAGAATTTTGAAAAAAAATAATTTTCACAGCATGTATAAAACTATGGAACAGACTTAATTTTCAAGTTATAAAAGTAAAAACTGAGTTTCACTATCACAAGGAAATATGTAAGATCAGGTAAAAATTTGGGACCAATGGAATCATTAGTTTACCAAGAAAATGTACCTATGTGAGCTTATTTAAAGTATATTTCCGATTTGTTGCAAAAATTAAACAAATTGTAAACGACAATTTATCATTCTTTCAAGACTCAGTGGTAAGATTTGTATGGCTATCAAAACTCTTGTGGTAGACACTGTCAAAAGTGTTACTGCATGTTTTACCATAATTTTTAATGCTTTCGTAACCCTCTGCCCTTAAGTCCTGTGTACTTTATGGTGAAAAGTACTTTAACAAAAATTAAACAACATGGAAAGGAAAGTTTTGAATATTTGAAAGTGTGTTTGTAAATTAAAAATGGAAAATTCGAACAAATGAAGAAAAATATAATATTTATAACTATATATATATATATATATATATATATATAATATTTTCACGCAATATATTATGTAAACTGTCTGATTCTTTTATAAGCATAATATCATCTATCAAAAGTAAAGGTATAGGCCTACATTGACTGAAAAAAACTAGAGGGATTAAAAGACATTTCGAACTTAAACCAGGAGAAAGGTGTATGATAGCACAAGGCTAACGCTACGATGGTAGAAGCTGTGGATAAAGATCTCAGAGTTTTAGATATAAGGAGATGGAGATGAGTGTCAGAAATTAGAGAAGAATGGCACAGAATTGTGACGGAGACCAACGTTCTAACGTTCTTGATGATGATGATGATGATGATGATGATGATGATGATGATGATGATGATGATGATGATGATGATGATGATGATTTCTCGAACAATAAGACGTTCATTTTTCCTTGAAATATTACCCAGTTAAGTTGAAGAGACCTAGAAATAGACAAATATATAAATGAGTGAAAACTTCATGGGAATTGGTGAAAAAAGAAATCGACGTGAAACCAGGGCAAGAAAATGTGGTATCAGCAATGTCCTTCAGTGTCCATGATGATATACATTCTGAAGGCTCAGAAAGTGAAAGTGAGGATTCGAACTACTTCATTAAGAGTCACAGTAAAAGTGAAAATGCTAAAAAGATTTCAATGATTTTCTGTATTTTTACTATGTGTGTCTTTTTTAGAATCTTTTCATCAAAATGTCATTCTAAAATCCAGTTGCGTCTTATGTCCGAAAAATGTAATAATAATAATAATAATAATAATAATAATAATAATAATAATAATAATAATTTAAGTTATTTTTGTACTGTACATACACTGGTTTATGGATCTATCACATATTATGATTATTTATATTGATCCTAATCTATACTAATATTAAATCTGTAGCCAAAATTTTTCTGGTAATTTTCGATTTTCCAAAAATAATTGGTTTTAACATGTATAATTAACCATCCTAAAACTGAAAATCGCTTTTTTGAAATTTTTGTTTGTATGTCTGTCTGTCTGTCTGTCTGGATGTTTGTCACCTTTTCACGCGATAGTGGCTGAACGGATTTCGATGAAAATTGGAATATAAATTAAGTTCGTTGTAACTTAGATTTTAGGCTATATGGCATTCAAAATAGTTTATTTAAAGGGGTGTGAATTAAATAAATCGAAATATCTCGCTTATTATTGCTTTTTGTGAAAAAATGTTGCATAACAAAAGTTTCTTTAAAATGATTTCCGATACGTTTTATTCTATGCAAAATTTTGATAGGACTGATATTTAAGGATATACAGGACTTTTAAAATAACAATACAATACATTTTCACCGTCGCCTCAGATTATAGCATTGTTGTTCCTGCAGTAACTCCTATGTGCAAAATATAAATTTTTTGAGTAGGAAGAAAAAACACATTTATTCATTCCATGGCAATGGTACATAGGAGATCGTGAATTCTTACATTTTCGAAAGAAAGAAATATAATTACATATCACTATATATGCTGTATCACTATTTAAGTTATTTGAAGAGTTCAGAACCATAATTTGCCAAGCTCTATTTACTGAAGACTTAGAAAACAAGGGTTAAAATTAAGTTATTACCATAATTCAATGGAAACATATAGCAAGTAATATAAAGTGTATACATTAAAACTAAAAGATATGTCAATCTTCATTAAACTATTGTTGCATGTAATAGCAATTAAGAAACATGTTAAAGGAAGTGTCATTGCACCAAATGAGTGGTCTCTGGATCAAATTGATCGCATTTTAATTTTTTAAATACAATTTAAATTAAGTAACATATTAAACGATTTATTCTTCTATCAAACACGAATGTTCTCTGGATCAAATGTCCTATTTTAATTATGTAATTACTTTATATTTATTTCTAACGGGTGCAGCGGAGCGCACGGGCAGTGATTAAATAATATTATGCAGTTCATGATATCTCTTCAGTAATATATGCAGTATTGAAGTAAAACTGACTGTTACTTAAACGGCAAATAATTCATTTCTCGTAGAATTAAGTACAAATGATAAATATTCAAGGCTAGTGGACTTGATGTACGCGCGGCTCTGCATGGATTAAGAGAACCGTCTGGAATAACGGAAAATAATCACAGAACAAAATACACATTCACATTCTTTGAGAATTGAAAAAGAGTTTATTATTTTAGCCTGTGTGAGACCGATCCTATTTCTCTGTATTGATTTTAGCTTAGATTTGTGGTCAGTGACGCTCTGGGATGCAAAAGAGAGGTTTCATAAGAGAAGAGTAATGACCATGTATTGTAACGTTTAAATGGTAAGCAAATAAAATAAGAACTGAAGATAAAGACAGCTTAATGTTAACGCATTAATGACACAAAAATTATTATTTATAAATGAACTTTCTGGCTCAAACAAGTGAACAACAGCCACTGTCTTTAAATTTAATGCAACTAATATATTTCTGAATATACAGTAATATTAAATCTTTAAAATTTGATGACTATATCTTCGTAAAATAATAATTTCTTATGTGGATTATGATATCGAATATTCAATTCAATTCAATTCAATTTATTAAGCCATTAAACATACAGTGATAGGCTTCGTCACAAAAAAAAAAAAACATTAGAATGAAAACACAAAACATTTTGAAACTCTAAAATTAATGAAAACACTTCACTCTTGTGTAATAATTGTAACTAATGTAAATAACTTTATTTATTAAAAAAACAATTTCGTATGAATTTATGTTAAGAAACTCATCTACAGAGTAGAAAGGATTAATTAAAAGCCAATTATAAAATCTAGCTTTGAAACTATTGGTTGGTAACTTATAATATTGACTGGGAAGCTTATTATATAATTTCATCCCCATGACAGAAAAATTTGTACTAGTTTTATGTAATCTACAGTATGGGATATTAATTTGTTCACTATTTCTAATTTCATGATCATATCTATTGGCTATTAATGAGTAATTGTCTATATTTTGTCGAGTGTAAAGGACTAGGTCGTATATATATATATATATATATATATATATATATATATATATATATATAAATTTATGACAGTTAATATCTGTGATTGTTTGAAAAGAGGTCGACAATGTTCAAGATGGTTTGATTGACATAGAATTCTAATGGCTTTGTTTTGCAAAATCAAGACACTCCCAATTTTGCTACCATTTCCCCAGAAAATTAAGGCATACCTAATTATCGACTGAAAGAACGAAAAGTAGGCAAATCTTAAATAATTTTGAGAAACACAAGTCACTAATTTCTTTAATAAATATATAACTCTTGATAATTGTGTGCATATATATTCGATATGTTTTTCCCATGTTAAACTGGAGTCTATAAAATATCCTAGAAATTTGGTATAATATTGTTACGTGAAGTTTCATTAATTTTTATTTGTAAGATGAATTATGGACAGTTTCCTTTTGGTTTCTCGTAACAAAAGCAGTTATTTTTCTCCAAATTTGCCTCAGAAGAAGTGATTATCATTTCTCGTACTTTAATGTAATGTATTCAAAATAAAAGTATTTCCGCACCTTTGTATTATGTCAACTTTCATCACTATTAATACTTTGAAACTGGGTAATTTCATCTTCATAGACGAACACTTCTAATACTGAGTAGGCTATTAAACTGTAATAAGTTTCTTTCAAGTAAAACTAGATTTAAAAACCTATTGATTAGCCTACCAAAAAATTGTTTTTAGAATTTAAAGTCTTGAAAGTAGCTACATAAAATTTATATCAATGTATTGTTAAATTGTATACATAAAAACCCACATATTTCAAATCAATCAATCAGTCAATCTTTCTTTAGCCAGAAACTCCAAGATTATGTGGCGAGTCAAAAACAGGTACACAATAAATACCTTAAATTAGTAAAATGAGGGATTAAAAGATAATATCAATAGAAACATAAAAAATTCTGGAATATTATAGAAGGAATTATGTAGGAGTCATTTATGGACAGATGATTTAAATCAACTGAAACAAAATATAGAGCGAGTCTTAGGAGATATACTCACAAAGACAAAACCAAAGGCATGGATACAACACGTTTCTTTGAACCCAAGTGTTAAAGAACACTGCTTTTAATCATAATAGTAATATCGGCCCTAGAATTTGTAACAAATTAATAAAGGAATACTCTCATCTATTTAACTCCCACAGTTTCAGGTTTAAAATATATGCAAACAATTTGTTATGAGTGAATATTAATTTTTTAGATGTTATTTTATTCTAATTTAGGCATGTAACTTTATTATATATCAAATCGTCCCCTGAGCACGAGATCACTTTCTTTCAGAGAGTACTAGAATTTTGTATATTCACAATTTCATTGTATTATATTTTTCTGGGAATAAACTTATTCATTATTATTATCATTATTATTATTACTTATTTTTATCTGTAACTCTGTAAGAAACAGTCTACCAAAATTCACATGCAATATTCTTAAATCTTTTAATATTCCCTTTTTTGAGATTCAGAAGATTTTGATAGAAATTTTGAAAGCCTCTCTTCAAATTCTACACTGTCATTTATATGTAAGCACACAAATTCTTGTTTAAATGTATCAACATATAAATAATTATTTTATTAATTTTATTTTTTATTATAATTTCTTGTTTGTAATTCCAAATCCCAATGGTCAACCTCACTTCAGGACGGATAATTTTTAATAAATCTTAGTACTGTAGTTTCTGTACTTTTCTTAGAAAAAAAAGAGAACAGTAACTTCAAAATTTTAAGTGATCTATATTTACTACATTATTGATTTCTACCGCATTATGAAGTCAATGTTATTCAATAGTTGTTATTCTTTATTTATATATTGAAATATCACCATAGGATATTTTATGTGTACAGCTTTTAATGCAATAGCATTATTTCAAATACTTCTATAAAACCAATATTTATCTGTATTCATTATTTTCCGTATCGTGCCCACATGTAATCATTTATTTCATAATAAAATCAAATATCGGACCATCTATTTGTTATCTTTATTAATTATCGAATCTTTATTTTACAGTATATTAAGTATCAGATCTTCACTTTCTGGTATTCATATCGAGTATCTAATAATTATATTTTTATCGATTTCAGGTATTAGATCGTCATCGTCAGTCTATCGGTACTGAGTATTCGATCTCCAATTCTTGTATCGATATCAAATATATCAAATTTTGATATCGATGTGAAATATACGATTCATTATGTCAGTTTGGTATTGTTGCTTTCCTAAGTTTTAGTATGAATATGTTAGCTAATGTATGTAATGAATTTCACACTTTCTTAAGAGAATAGCTGTTTTAAATGATTACTATTCAGAATGCTTAATTGATGTATATATTTAACTTTATACTGGAGACGTTTGGCTCTCTCCCCAAAACAAGCGCCGGGCCGTGACCAGGCCTCCTTACTCACCGTGAAGTGGCGCAAAGGCACTTGCGCCATATAACATTGTTTGCGCCCTGTTCCGAAGAGTAGTTTTGTTCCAAATTACGTATATACTTAACATATCAACTGCGGACATTTTTTTTTTATTTTTATTTTCAAACAATCCTTAATAAAAATCCAACTTCGTGCAAAACAATAAGTAGTATCAAACTTCGTATTTTGGAGATCCTGATGGACTTGTTCCCATAAATCAACTATCTTTTCACAAGGTTATTGTGATAATCCTAGATTATCATTAAAATAGACCACCGCTGACTCTTTCCTAAGTCCTTCTATTAAAGATCATAATCATCATCTGGATATCCTAAATGTTTTACAGATTAGTTCATAATCATTTTTGTGGAGTCTTCCAAACTTTCCACGGTCTGTGATAGTCATTTATCTCTATGCTCAGTCATCTGATAACTTGAAGATTAATATTTTGGCAAGAAGAATTTACAAATGAAGCCTACCAAGACAGAGAAAAAGGAAAGACCGAAAATAAATTGAAACATTCAGATTGAAATCAACATGAATAAATTACATTTGATGGACAAGGGTTTGATGGGCCGTGATTTGTGGCGGAAAGAAATATATCCCTAATAAAATTATTGATTAGAAGTACATGAAATGAAAAAGTGTAAATGGAAAATAAAAAGTAAATAAATACAATAAAAGGCATAAGTAAATACTGTAGATAGTCAATAAATAAGTAACTGAAAAAATTATGGAATTTTTATATTCATTGGTTTATAGTTCGTAACTCGATTTCTCAATGAATAAGTAAATAAATGTAAATTATTGTGTAAATTACTAAATAAAAATTAAGAAATTGTTTTCTTTAGTATTTTATTATTTCAATTTTTATATACCTGCCATGTGGTTAGTAAACACATTTCAAATAAATAAATATCTAGATACAGTAAAGAAATGATTAGTTTTGTAGGTTTATGATTTCAAATAATTTTTATATCTCTTCAGTTTCTTTGTAAATCAAGTTTTTAATTACTAATTAAATAGAGACTAATTAATTAATGCAAATTAATGAATTAGTAAGTAAATACATATCAAATAATAAGTGAATAAATATGTCAATGAACAAGATATAAATTAATGAATAAATAAAAATTAACGAATACGCAGACAGAATTGAACGAATAAATGAATAGAACCTAATCAGTAAATTAATATGCAAATTAAAGAATAGTTAAAGATATATATTAATGAATCCGTAACAAACAGAAATTAATTAGTATATAAACTAGTTAATAAGTATATAAAGAGAAGTTAATAATTAAATCAATAAATGCAGTATATGTAGGTAAAAGAATATGTAAATATAAATAAAAAATAGGTAAACAATCAGAATTAATTAATATCAGTAGGCAAACAAATAGAAATTAATGAATATGTAAATAAAAAGAAATAACCGAAGTTATTCAATAAGTAAGGTAAAGGTTGGTAATATTGTGATATGAGTAATATTGTGATAGTTCGTTTTGAGAATCTATTACAATTTTACTGAGCGAGAGGAAGATCGGTTTTTTGCTTTAACGTATTAAGGAAATGTTCGTGAACAAGTTTATGCACAAAACCGGCTCTTCTGTCGCTCAGTAAAATTGTAATAAATTCTCAAAAAGAACTATCACAATATTACCAACCTTTACCCTATATAAATAGGAATTAATGAGTGAATGATTGAATAGAAGCTGATATGTAAACACTAAATTAATGAGTAACTAAATAAATACAAATTGATGAATGAATAAATACATAAATATATGCAAATGATTGAATAAGTAAATGTATAATATAAAGCCGAAAATAAGTGAATAAAATTAATGAATAAGTAAAAATATAAATAAATAAGTAAATAAATAAATTAGCATATCGTCGTTGTTCCTGCAATAACTCCTATGTGCAAAATATAAAATTTTTCAGTAGGAAGGAAAAACACATTTATTCGCCCTATGGCAGCCGTACATTTGCTGTATCACTATTTAAGTTATTTAATAGAGCAAAAATTGAAAATCGATAAATATGTCACATAGGAGATATTGCAGGAACAACGACGATATAGAAATTAATAAATGAGTAAAATATAATTAATAGAAGGAGTATGATCATATATGAACCAACGATACCATACTTCCAGCAAAAATATAACAACAAAATCTCCTTCATTGGGTTGATGATTGGGAGCCGATGCAGATTCCAAACAGTTCTTAAATTTCATTAAAAATTTCGCCACTCCAAAGGAAATTTGTTTAGATATAGCCCTTTATGTTTTGAAAGGTTCTATTGAAATATTAAACAACCATTTATATAGTATGAACTGAAAACCAAATTATATAGTCCTGTTATAATTTTACTCAAAATATCTTGTATTAGCAAACTGAACCTTTGTTACTGTTACATTATTGTATCAAAATATTGAAATTTGTATAGCATCTTTTGTCTGCTATGGTAGAAAAAATGTTCAAATCTGTAGAAATGGAGTTAGTAAAAAGAAATTAATGAATAAGAAAACATTTAAATTAATGGAAATTAATAACTAAATAAAAATATACATCAATGAATGAGCTAAAATATAAATTAATTAAGAAATACATAAGTAGAAATTAATGAAATTAGTAAAAAGAAATTATTACACTTGTATACTACTTATATTATACTTAATTATTCAGCGATATTATGAGACTTCCAGTTATCACCGTGTTTAGATAAATATTCTTTGTTATATATTGTCTGAAATAAATCCATTTCGTTACGGACTTTAACGACGTTAGAAAGAAAGATCTCTACTACATTAATATGCTAGACATGATCTCTCTAGTCATCTTTAACGTTTCACACAATAAAACATGTATTGACATCATAGAATTTATTCCTAGCTGTGTTGCCTTCCGTTTAGGAATTGCTTAATCGTTTTATTTATGTCTTGGCTTCTTCTACTAGACTGGTATGAATTACTATTTTTTATCTCTTCGAATATTTCCCACGGATTAACATTCTTTTCTTCTCTTTGTTGTTGATATTTCATATTGTATTTTGTGCTATTTCACGTAATTTAGCTACTGGTATGACTCAGCGGTAGCGCGTTTGCCTGCTGATCCGGGACTGGGGTCGAGTGTGGGTTCGATTCTCATTTGGGCTGATGACTTTTCTGTTTTTTTTTTTTTTTTGTGAGGTTTTCTCCAATTGTAAGGCGAATGTGAGGTGTCAAATCGCGAATTCTTGACACATTTCGGCAAATACCATCTCGCTATATACTAAATCAATTACTTATTTAACTAATATCCTTCACTTATTGAATATGAAAATTAATTCGTTAGGAAAGGCTGTCGTATTTCATTGGTTAGTATATTATTAATATTAAAACTTTGTGGATATGGATTAATTGATATTTAAAATAAATTATTCCCTGAATTAAAAAAAAATACTATGATTCTAACTATACTATTAACTGCAAGATTAACAAAAAACATCTACACGAAGAAGCTTCAATAAAATATTTTACTATATAAACTTTAGCATCCTCTCATACCGGTACTTGTTGTTAAGTAAAATGAATGCTAACTTTTGAGCTTGATTACAGGCATGAATTATGAGCAGAATACTTTAGAATGAAATAATTCAACAATACTGTGTGAAATCCACAAATTATTAATGCAAAATAATGTTGATACTACTTGACAAATAAAATAATTTATTATTATTATTATTATTATTATTATTATTATTATTATTGTTATTTTGATATTCGATATAACCTATAAACGATAATGGATAACCTCTTCAGTTGAAAGCATAATAAAGTTAACTAATTAGGAATTTAAAATAAAGAATTTTTAAACTTACTATTGAATGTGTATTTACAATATCTTGGATTTTTATATACCTAGATTCGGGTGTCAGAAAGATAATTATAAACATTAATGTAGTTAACAATAATTATTTATAGACAAAAATGTGTTATCTAACGCGAATGCTGAAAAAAATACAAGAAAAATTATGCAATTGTTCGTTATCTAATTCTAATATAAGTAATTACAATTACGTTAAGCTAGCATAATTTAGATAAAAATTAGAAATCCTGATTAGGCTATACATTCAAAAGAGATGTATAGAAGATTGTGAGATTGTAACCTTATTCTAGGATGCATATTCAGTGGATACCGTCTCATATTGGAGTTTGTGAACGGTTTTGCTAAACAAGGATAAAAAGTGCAAGAAAAATTGTGACAGAACCTGATATATTTGGAAATACATTTGGCAATCAAGAATAGATTAAGAAATGAGTAGAAAGTCCCTTGTAAACATGATGAGTACAATGCAACAGAGCATGGGAAATCCGTAAATACAACCCTAACCAGAAATAAATAAACTTCATTATCAAGATTCAGGACCGAACAGCTCAAGTTAATGACAGTAATATTTGCCGTAAAAATTTTCCCTAGCCTACATGTAATAAATTTTGTAGTGAAGGATCAACACTTGCAGATATTATTAAATGTTTAAATGTAACGAAAAATGATATGAAGCCAGAGTGGCAAACAGTTCTAATTGTACTTAAATATATACAGTGTGAATCGTAAGTAGTGTCATTAATTTTAGGAAGTTATTCTTTGAGATATTTCAAACAAAAAAGTTCAACATAATTTTGCTCGTTTTTACTTCCTTTCCGAGATAAAAAATGTTTCATATTGAACACTTGATAGCGTGTTTTGGGAATGTCATTGATTTAATTCCCATTATGCTCAGCCAATTTAAGAGAAGTTATTATGATATTGAATAATTGAAAGAATTTTAGTTTTATCCTTTTAATGTGCAGAAATTTGGTCTGAACATATGTTACTTTGTAAAATTTCTTTGCAGAACGAAAAGTTACATTATTGGATAAAATTTCTGCACATTTAAAGGACAAAACTAAAATTAGTTCAGTAATTTATTGTCATAATACTCTGTCCTCTTAAATTGACTGAGTATATTGCAAATTCAATCAATGACTTTCCCAACACACTCTATGAAATGTTTAATATATAACAATTTTTATCTAGAAAAGGAAGCAAAAACAAGTAAAATTGCCTTAAACTTTTTTTGTTTCAAATATTTTAAAGAATATTCCTCTGAAATTAATGACATTACTTATTGTACACTCTGTGTATATAATCTCATAGAAATGGTGTGAGACAAGGGATAAATATCAACAACAATATAATAATTATAACCTATTATTATTGATCTGTATTGAATTACAAGGGCAATTTTTAATGGAATCAAGAGTAGTAAATTGTAATAATTCAATAGAACAGCACTTATGTCAGTACAAAGGATGTGAATTATCGTATAAAATCAATATTTGCATGGGATTATTGAAAATTGAAGGGTTCAGAGCCATAGTGGGCCAAGCGCCACTCATTAGAAACGGAGAAAGCAAGAGTTAAAGTTAAGTGAATACCGTAGTTTAATGAAGATAAACTCATCATTTAGTTTTAATGTGCATACTTTATATTATTTGCTATATGTTTCATTGAATTAACCCTTGTTTTCTCCGTTTTTAATATATGGCGCTTGGCCCACTATGGCTCTGAACCCTTCAATTATAAGGTATGCGTAATATAATTAACAAGAAATTGAGAAAGAAGACACGAGACGAAGCTCAGATTTTATACCATGGCGATTAATATCTGTTTTACTGTTTTGTACCGAGATGTTGAAGCAGGCTAATGTCGTAGTTTACTCTTATGTTATAAAGCAGAAGCGTTGTGTTTTCGGAGGTCCGACTGAAGATATTAGTATGTAATTAAGAATACATTCAATAATAAATAAAGTACATATAATATATATGTAACTATAAATTCATTATAAACAGAGTGTCAGAATAAAATACCAACACATATATCATAAAATACCATGCAAAAAATTAGTTCATTGACAGAACTGTGAAGCTTAACAGATCAAAGCAATAAATATGATAAATATATTTAAGTATTGGAAACTACTGTAATTGTTTTCTATTATTATAATATATGATTACTATTAATATTATTATTCCAAGAACATGATCATAAAAATAAACTAATTGTTCTTTAGCTGGGTAAAACATAAGAACCACAAAACATCCCTATAATTAAAATTTATTAATCCAATAATAACAATTCTTATATCAGCTACAGAAGAATAAGCAGTGGGATCCTGCTAATTCGTCATAAATTACTCGTCATACCTCTGATTCGTCACACATTACATTTTCTTCACAGGGCTTACGGTCTCAGGATTATATGTCACACGATACTCTTTCGTGACGTTTCTATGGTATTCATTTTATAATATCTCAAAATAATTTCTTGGTTTTTATTTCTATAATATCATTAAACATTTGCATGGTTTTTATTTTCATAATATCGCAAAACATTTCCATAGTTTTTATTTTTATAGTATTACAAAACATTTCTATGGTTTTTATTTTTATAGTATCGCTAAACATTTACATGGTTTTTATTTTTATAGTGTCGCAAAACATTTCCATAGTTTTCATTTTTATAGTGTCGCTAAACATTTACATGGTTTTTATTTTCATAATATTGCAAAACATTTCCATGGTTTTTATTTTTATTGTGTCGCAAAACATTTTCATGGTTTTTATTTTTATAGTACAGCTAAACGTTCCAATGGTTTTTATTTTTCTATAGTTTCGCAACATATTTTCATGGTTTTTATTTTTATAGTATCGCAAAACATTTTCATAATTTATATTTTTATAGCATTGTAAAACATTTTCATGGTTTTTATTTTTATAGTATCGCAAAACATTTTCATGGTTTTTATTTTTATATTATCTCAAAACATTTTCATGGTTTTTATTTTTATAATATCGCAAGATATTTCTATGGTTTTTATTTTTATAGTACAGTTAAACGTTCCAATGGTTTTTATTTTTCTATAGTTTCGCAACATGTTTTCATGATTTTTATTTTTATAGTATCGCAAAACATTTTCATTATTTTTATTTTTATAGCATTGCAAAACAGTTTCATAGTTTTTATTTTTATAGTATCGCAAGATATTTCTATGGTTTTTATTTTATACTACAGCGAAAAGTTTCAATGGCTTTTATTTTTATATAGTTTCGCAACATGTTTCTATGGTTTGTATTTTTATAGTATTGCAAAACATTTTCATGGTTTTTATTTGTATAGTATCGCAAGATATTTCTACGGCTTTTATTTTATAGTACAGCGAAACGTTTCAATGGTTTTTATTTTTATATAGTTTTGCAACATATTTCCATGGTTTTTATTTCTATAGCATCGCAAAACATTTTCATGGTTTTTATTTTTATAGTATCTCAAAACATTTTCATGGTTTTTATTTTTACAATATCGCAAGATATTTGTATGGTTTTTATTTTTTAGTATAGTTAAACGTTCCAATGGTTTTTATTTTTCTATAGTTTCGCAACATATTTTGATGGTTTTTATTTTTATAGTATCGCAAAACATTTTCAATATTTTTATTTTTATAGCATCGCAAAACAGTTTCATGGTTTTTATTTTTATAGTATCGTAAGATATTTCTATGGTTTTTGTTTTTATAGTACAGCAAAATGTTTCAATGATTCTTATTTTTATATAGTTTCACAACATATTTCCATGGTTTTTATTTTTATAGTACCGCAAAACATTTTCATGGTTTTTATTTTTATAGTATCGCAAGATATTTCTATGGTTTTTATTTTATACTACAGCGAAAAGTTTCAGTGGCTTTTATTTTTATATAGTTTCGCAACATGTTTCTATGGTTTGTATTTTTATAGTATTGCAAAACATTTTCATGGTTTTTATTTGTATAGTATCGCAAGATATTTCTACGGCTTTTATTTTATAGTGCAGCGAAACGTTTCAATGGTTTTTATTTTTGTATAGTTTCGCAACATATTTCCATGGTTTTTATTTCTATAGTATCGCAAAACATTTTCATGGTTTTTATTTTTATAGTATCGTAAGATATTTCTATGGCTTTTATTTTCATTCTACAGCAAAACGTTTGAATGGCTTTTATTTTTATATAGTTTCACAACATATTTCTATGGTTTTTATTTTTACAATATCGCAAAACATTTTCATGATTTCTATTTTTATAATATCGCAAAATATTTCTATGGCTTTTATTTTTATGGCATAGCAAAATGCTTCAATGTTTTTTATTTTTATATATTTTCGCAAGATATTTCCATGGTTTTTATTTTTATAGTATCGTAAAACATTTTCATGCTTTTTATTTTTATAGAATCGCAAGATATTTCTACGGCTTTTATTTTTATAGTATAGCAAAACGTGTCAATGGTTTTTATTTTTATGTAATTTCGCAACATATTTCCATGGTTTTTATTTTTATAGTATCGCAAAACATTCTCATGGTTTTTATCTTTATAGCATCGCAAGATATTTCTATTGGTTTTTCATTTTTATATTATAGCTAAACGTTTGAATGGTTTTTATTTTTATATAGTTTCACAACATATGTCTATGGTTTTTATTTTTATAGTATCGCAAAACATTACAATGGTTTTTATTTTTATAGTATCGCAAAACATTTATTTCTCCTGGATGAACTGAAAATTATTGCTCAGAATCATAGCGAAACTTTGAAGGGCGAAAAATAGCTATTCTTGTGACGAATCTGATGTGACTTATCGTACTTATGTGACGAAAAATCTGTGACAAAAAATTGTGACAAATAATTACGTTGACGAAAAGTTAGTGACGAAAATCCCATACCCTAAGCAGTTGCATCCTTTAAATCTGTTAACGATATTTTTATTATAAAATATGACAAAATCTGCAGATAAAAACTTAATTAAATTGATTTGTTACAACTCAGAGTTATCAGTCGACATAAGAATAAGCAATTGAAACTTTCATATCTGTCCTAATTTTTAAGTACTACGATTATTATGATTATGACATATTATGATAATCCCTGCAAATGAATTAATGAAATTTAATTTATTGTAACTCAGAATATTTCATCCACCAATAACAATAATTATTATGTGAGCTGTAGAAAAATAAACAAAGCCCCTTCGAGTATGATGATTATTTTTTTCAAACATTATAATATCTATACATGAAAACTTAATTAAATTTAATTTCTTAAAATTCAAAGTAATCAATAACAATTCCTGTATAAACTATATAGGAAAAAAAAAACAATAAAAGCCCTCGAATCTGTTCTAATCTATAAATGGCGAAGATGATTATGATTGTAATATATAATAACTTCTGCAGATGAAAAGTTAATGAAAATTAATTTATTATAACTCAAAATTATAGGTCAACAATACATTTTGTATGAGTTATAAAAGAATAAGAAATTAATGCTCTGAAAACCTGTCCCAATCTATATAGGGCAATGATAATTATGATTATGATAATCTCTGCAGATGAAAGCGTAATTAAGTTTAATGTATTATAATTCAAATTTATAAATCAGTAACAATTTCTATACGACCTACAAAGGAATATGCAATTGAAGTCTTCAAAACCTACCCTAATTATAACTGGTGATAATAACTGTTTTGATTATGATAAATGATACTCTGCAGGTAAAAAAATAAATAAATTTAATTTCTTGTAAATCACAGTTATTAATTCATAATAATTCCTATATGAACCATGAAAGTATAAGCAATTAAAGCGTTCAAAATCTACCCTGACTGTTAAGGCAATAATTATAATTATTATTATGATATTATAATCCTTGCTTAAGAAAATTTTAAACAATTTATAATCCACTATTGTTAATTAATAATAATCCCTATGTGAACTACATACTAAACAACAATTAAATGTTTCGAAATCTGGCCTAACTGTTAAGGGGTATGATGATGATTATGATTATGTGATAATCTCTGTGATGAAAATTTTCAACAATTTAATTTCTTATAACTCACCATTATTAATTAATAATAAATCTATACGAACTACAAATCAATAAACAATTAAAGCTTTCGAAATTTGCTCTAACTGTTAAGGCGATAATTATATAAGGTGATATTATAAACTCTGCTGCTGAAAATGTTAAATAATTAAATTTGTTATAACCCACCATTATGAATTAATAATAATTCGTATACGAACTACAAACTAATAAACAATTAAAGCCCTCAAAATCTGCCCTAACTGTTAAGGGTGATAATGGTGATTATGATTATGATATGATAATCTTTGATGATGAAAATGTTAAATAATTAAATTTCTTATAACCCACCATTATAAATTAATAATAATTCGTATACGAACTACAAACTAATAAACAATTAAAGCCCTAAAATCTGCCCTAACTGTTAAGGGTGATAATGGTGATTATGATTATGACATGATAATCTTTGATGACGAAAATGTTAAATAATTTAATTTCTTATAACCCACCATTATCAATTAATAATAATTCGTATACGAACTACAAACTAATAAACAATTAAAGCCCTCAAAATCTGCCCTAACAATTAAGGGTGATAATGGTGATTATGATTATGATATGATAATCTTTGATGATGAAAATGTTAAATAATTTAATTTCTTATAACCCACCATTATCAATTAATAATAATTCGTATACGAACTACAAACTAATAAACAATTAAAGCCCTCAAAATCTGCCCTAACTGTTAAGAGTGATAATGATGATTATAATTATGATATGATAATCTTTGATGATGAAAATGTTAAACAATTTAATTTCTTATAACGCACCACTATTAATTAATTAATAATAATTCGTATTTATTCGCTCGATTTCATACTCTCTCTCGCTATCATAATATTAATACTCGATCACAACGCGATAACACGCTAGAAATTCCACTTCACGCATCGTCTCTGTATTCCTCATCCTTCACTGTTGCTACCTCTCGTCACTGGAACTCTCTGCCGCCTGAAGTCAAGGGCTGCCGAACATTGAATTCTTTCAAGTCAAAGTTAGAAAATTATCTTATGACGAGTTGCCAAACTAACTTACTATTATGACAAGTGTTGTATTGCATGTTTCCACGTTTTCACATTTTTTTTTATGTTCTAATGATATTCAACTTATTTTATATTTTTGTTTTCATATTTTCCGATAAGGTTATATCTCTAATGTGATAAGTTGAGCTATATATAATCTTAATTTTCCTTATTGTGTGTACTTAGAAATATTGTATTCACTGTATACTTTGTACTGCACTATTTTATTACTATTATTATTATTATTATTATTATTATCATCATGATTATTACTATTCTTATTTTATTATTATTATTATTATTATTATTATTATTATTATTATTATTATTATTATTATGAATAATTGTCTTTTTTTTTGTATGCCTCATTTATTTTGACCTGCTGTTCACATATTATTATGCTTTTTTCTTTCTTTCTGTATGTTATATATTATGTCCGATTTCTTCTTATTTGTTGTTTATTTTTTATTATTATTATTATCTTATTCAATTTTGTGTGTAAAATTGTAGTGTAATTTGTAAATTTGTAGTGTTTTTGTAACGCAGTCTTTACTCCTGGTTGAGTGTTAGAGAAGGCCGTATGGCCTTAACTCTGCCAGGTTAAATAAATCATTATTATTATTATTATTATTATTATTATTATTATTATTATTATTATTATTATTATTATTATTATTATTATTATTACAAACTACCTAATATACAAAGCCTTCAAAATTTGCACTAACTGTTAAGGGCGATAAGAATAATTATCATCATGATATGATAATTTCTGATAATGAAAATGTTAAACAATTTAATTTCTCATAACCTACCATTATCAATTAATAATAATTCCTCTATGAACTACAAACCAATAAACAAAGCCCTCAAAATCTGCCCTAACTGTTAAGGGCAATAATGATGATTAGGATTATATGATAATCTCTGCTGCTGAAAATGTTAAACAATTTAATTTCTTTTAACCCACCATTATCAATTAATAATAATTCCTGTAAGAACTACAAACCAATAAACAAAACCTTCAAAATCTACCCTAAGTGTTAAGGGCGATAATGATGATTATGATTATGATATGATAACCTCTTCTGCTGAAAATGTTAAATAATTTAATTTCTTATCGGCCTAACCCACCATTATTAATTAATAATAGTTCGTATACGAACTACAAACTAATAAACAATTAAAGCCCTCAAAATCTGCCCTAACTGTTAAGGGCGATAATGATGATTATGATTATGATATGATAATCTTTGATGATGAAAATGTTAAATAATTAAATTTCTTATAACCCACCATTATCAATTAATAATAATTCGTATACGAATTACAAACTAATAAACAATTAAAGCCCTCAAAATCTGCCCTAACTGTTAAGGGTGATGATGATTATGATTATGATATGATAATCTTTGATGATGAAAATGTTAAACCATTTAATTTCTTATAACGCACCATTATTAATTAATTAATAATAATTCGTATACAAACTCCCTAATATACAAAGCCTTCAAAATTTGCACTAACTGTTAAGGGCGATAAGAATAATTATAATCATGATATGATAACCTCTTCTGCTGAAAATGTTAAATAATTTAATTTCTTATCGGCCTAACCCATCATTATCAATTAATAATAATTCCTGTAAGAACTACAAACCAATAAACAAAACCTTCAAAATCTACCCTAAGTGTTAAGGGCGATAATGATGATTAGGATTATGATATGATAATCTCTTCTGCTGAAAATTTTAAATAATTTAATTTCTTATCGGCCTAACCCACCATTATCAATTAATAATAATTCCTGTAAGAACTACAAACCAATAAACAAAACCTTCAAAATCTACCCTAAGTGTTAAGGGCGATAATGATGATTATGATTATGATATGATAACCTCTTCTGCTGAAAATGTTAAATAATTTAATTTCTTATCGGCCTAACCCACCATTATTAATTAATAATAGTTCGTATACGAACTACAAACTAATAAACAATTAAAGCCCTCAAAATCAGCCCTAACTGTTAAGGGCGATAATGATGATTATGATTATGATATGATAATCTTTGCTGCTGAAGATGTTAAACTATTTAATTTCTTTTAACCCACCATTATCAATTAATAATAATTCCTCTATGAACTGCAAACCAATAAACAAAGCCCTCAAAATCTGCCCTAACTGTTAAGGGCAATAATGATGATTAGGATTATGATATGATAATCTCTGCTGCTGAAAATGGTAAACAATTTAATTTCTTGTAATCCACCATTATCAATTAATAATAATTTCTCTAAGAACTACAAACCAAGAAACGAAATCTTCAAAATCTACCCTAAGTGTTAAGGGCCATAATGATGATTGTGATTATGATATGATAACCTCTTCTGCTGAAAATGTTAAATAATTTAATTTCTTATCGGCCTAACCCACCATTATTAATTAATAATAGTTCGTATACGAACTACAAACTAATAAACAATTAAAGCTCTCAAAATCTGCCCTAACTGTTAAGGGCGATAATGATGATTATGATATGATAATCTTTGATAATGGAAATGTTAAGCATTTTAATTTCTTATCAATTAATAATAATTTCTATACGAAATACAAACTAATAATAAACAATTGAAGACTTCAAAATCTGCCCTAATTGTTAAGGACAATAATGATGTTTATGATTGTTATAATCTCTGCAGATGAAAACTTAATGAAATTTAATTTCTCTAACTCAAAGTTATTGATAATTAATAATAATTTATCATCGAACTAGTATAGAATATGTAATTAAAGCCTTCTAGATCTACCCTCACCATAATGCGCGATGATGATGATTATTATGATTATGATATGATAATCCCTGCAGATAAAAACTTAATGAAATTCAATTTCTTACAACTCAAAATTATTAATTACCGATAATAACAATTTTTGTTCCAACTACAAAAGAATATTCAATTAAAGCCTTCAAAGTCTGTCCGAACTGTAATGAGCAGGGAACGGATTTATATGGACTAAAAATATATGAAATATGTAAATATATATGTAGTTATTTTTACCAAAATATGGAATTAAATATGGATTTTTACCAAAATATGGAATTAAATATGGACTTAAAATTATAAAAAAATGACTATGTACGTTAAATATTGGTACATTTTAATCAAACTAAACAAAAAATATAATGGACGTACCTTATCTTCCAATGTAGTTTCAACAAAACACAATTTTTATTGTCTGTTACCATAACAATAGGTTACAAACATTTCTTTCAAGTGCTGAAAAGTGAATCTTCTTCTATTGTCTCTGAGGATAGATTTATACTGACTAAAAGAGCGTTCGACGTCACAAGAAGTAACTGGTACATAATTCAATTTCACAATGTCTGCTGGGGATAAGTCCAAGTTAATCTTCACTGTTGATTCACCACTCATCACAGCAACAACCTTTTGTAGTTCTTCATATCCAGGGTTTTTTGAAAGTACAGTGTCCACCTTAGCTCTTACTGCATCTGCAACTTTACCTCTACCACGATTCAGTTGTTCCACAGTACTATTTATAATTTCAAAACTTTCAGATAGTGAAAGGTGCCTATTTTGGAGACTTTTGAGCGTTTTTATGATGCATGAAAATGTATGCTGAATGTGAGCTAAGTCATTCTTCACACTTATGTCACAGGTAACTGTTTTCGCAGTATCAATTGAGACTGCATCTTCAGAGTCCAATGCAAGGAGAACATTGTTAATAGAGTCTATATGTTCGGCATAATATTCAACTGCTTCTAGCCATGTACCCCATCTAGTTAAAATTGGCTTTGGTGGCAATGGAATTTCAGGGTACATTTCTTTCAACACGTTAACTCTACTGGGAGCTTTGAGAAATACTTTTTTCACTGATGAAATCAACAAATCTACTTTAGGGAAATTGTCTCTGACCACTTCTGCCACACGATGAAATGCATGCGCCACACAAGTAAAATGAGTCAATTTAGGATATACAACAGATAATGCTTGTCCAGCTTTGACCATATAAGGGGCAGCATCGCTAATAAAGAATAACACATTATCGTACATAATACCCTTTGGCCACAGGATACCCATAGCTTCGTTGAACAGTTTAACTATAGTTTTGTTATTGCACTTTTCTAGAACATCACAATGTAAAAGAATTCGTTCAGAATATTGTTCACTTAACAAACCGATAACTACATTACCAACAAGTCTACCTTCTTTGTCGGGAGTCTCATCAATGGAAACCCAAATTGAACTATCTTTAATTTCATCTCTTATCTTCTGTATTGTCTCATCGTAGATGGATGGAGCATACGTCTTCCTAAGTGTTGACTCATCCGGGATTGTATGTTGAGTATATTTTTCAAGGAATTCCCTGAAGACCTTATTCTTTAGTTTGTAGAGAGGAATATCAGCAGAGATGAGAGAACGGCACAGGTCGATGTTAAACTCAGATCTTACATTCGATGTTGTTGGTTGTGTTAAAAACAATTGTCTCTGCTTGGAATTTAGTTGTTTGTTGGCCTGATGTTTACTAGTTGTAATGTGTTGTTGCACCAGGAACTTTTGTGTAGATGATACTGCACACTGACACAAATTACAAAATAATATTTTATTGTCAGTTGATAAACCATCTTCTTTAAATTCTGAAATGTAACTTGTTAGTTTTGATTTTAAATTGACTGAATGACGTACTTTTGGCATATTTACCGTCTTTATAGTATGATTTACAAAACTGAACCTATGTGTACTCTGACTGGCATTTAACTGTTGAGCTGCACAACTGAAGTCTGTTAAAAATTTTAAATTAAATTAATACAGTTTTGTAACTTACTTTCCCATTGTTGATAGGACTGCTAATTTTCAAATAACTCTGATGTTAAAGGGATTACTGAACATGTGTTTAAATCTCTATTGTTGAAATGTATTTTTAAAAGTTAATGGAATTTTGTTTTGTTTTATTGTTAAACCTAATATAATATGGACTGTTTTATATGAAATATGGAAAATATATGGAAATTAACGAAAATATGTACTAAACTCTAAAATATGGAAAAATATGGAAAATAAAAGTAGGATTTTTCAACCCTACACATTGTGAAACATAAAGATAATGCAAAATATAAATTATATTAGCTTTATAAGTAAATATGTATTTACATATAAATCCTTTCCCTGGTAATGAGCAATGATTATTATTATGATTATGATATGCTATAATCTCTGCAGATGAAAGCTTAATAAAATTTAATTCACTATAACTTAAACAATTTCTGTATAAACCACAAAAGAATAATCAGTTAATGTCCTCAGAATATGTTCTAATCTATATAGGGGGTTGATGATGATTATAATATGATGCGTTTTGTAGACGAAGCCTTAATGAAGTTTAATTTCTTATAATTCAGAGTTATCAATCAATAATTCCTATACGAGCTACAGAATAATAATCAACCAAAGGCTTCAAATCTATTCTGATCAGTAAGGAACTATGTTGAGTAAATTTGTGATTATATAGTAAGATAATAATCTATAGATAAAATCTAAATTTATTATAACTCAGAATTATCAATGCGCCAACAACAATTCCTATATGAACTACGGAAGATGCTGTCGTAATCTATAAAGAGCGATGATCATGTTTATGATTATAATGATGTGCTGTAGACATAAAAGTTTAATGAAATTTAATTCGTTGTCAATGAAGTGTTCTCGAGATTGTTATTTAATTTATATAAAAATTTTTGCGCATACATGAATATACATAGAGAGTAAGAAAAAAATCTAAATTTATTTTAAGTTCCTATTCCAGGTCTCATCATAACAATTTACTCATTGTACTTTACCAGAAGACATATTTATATTATTTTAGTTGCTAGAAATTGGAACTCGTTTCCGAGTGATGTAAGGAGTTGTTGGGCAATAACTTCATTTAGGTCAAAATTACATAAATTCTTACTTAACAGATTAATTACTGATTAATATTTGTTACTTATAATGAAACTAATATCTATCCATTCTTATTATTACCATTAATTCCTCGAAGTAGAATGCAAAACCTTTAATGGCAAAATCTCATAATATTAATATTCTCATTATATCAATATATTTGAGATTTATATTTTGCTCCCTATAACATAGCTCTAGTAAACTTCTATTAAATTAATTCTCATCATTTTAACCACCTATCTATCTCAACTTAATTATAATTCTTTACATATTGCATATACACTGAATTGAATTACATTAGTTGATTAAGTTATTACTTTTTCTGATAGATTTTATCTCAATTTAAATAAACATGTACTAGTCGTTACAACTTAACTGAAGAATATTGTAAATATTAATAATTTAAATATCTATTGTATTGATTAAGGCTGGTTGAGTGGAAGAGAAGGCCTTATGGGCTTAACTCTGCCAGCGAAAATAAAACATTCTATTCCATTCTATTCTATTCTATTCTATTCTATTCTATTCTATTCTATTCTATTCTATTCTATTCCAATAACTGGAAATATTTATTAATAAAGTAAATAAAATTAGCATACGAAATTGCATACTTCGGATGGCCAATATAAGAATTGTAGTTGAAAACAATAACAAAAAAATAAATCAATTAATTAAAAGTATGAATTAATTCTCACCCTTGTATTTATTGTTACAAGAAACAATTCTAGCTTTCAAATCTGTCCTAAGCTATAAAAGGCGATGATCATGTTTTTTTATTATAATGATGTGCTGTACACATAAAAATATATTGAAATTTAATTCGTTGCGAGTGAAGTGTTCTCGAGATTGTTATTTAATTTATATGAAAATTTTTGTGCATGCATGAATATGCCTAGAGAGTAAGAAAAAAATCTAAATTTATTTTAAGTTCGTATTCCAATAACTGCAAACATTTATTAATAAAATAAATAAAATTAATTAGCATACGAAATTGCATAGTTTGGATGTCAAATATACTACTAAGATTTATTTAAAATCATCCGTCCTCAAGTAATGTTGACCATCGAGATCCGGAATTAACAAATATAAAAAATAAAGCGAAATGAAACGAGTAAAATAATTGAAGAATTCAGAGCCAAAGTGGGCCAAGCGACATTTATTAAAAACGGAGAAAGCAAGGGTTAACGTTAAGTGAATACCATAGTTTAATGAAGATTGACATATAATTTAGTTTTAATGTGTATACTTTATATTACTTGCTATATGTTTCCATTGAATTATGGTAATAACTTCATTGTTTTCTACGGTTTTAGTAAATGGCGCTTGGCCCACTATGGTTCTGAACCCTTCAATTTTTCGATTTGTACATTAAAACAAAAATGTATGTGTTAACATATAAATGATAGTGTAGAATTTGAAGAGAGACCTTCAGAATTTCCATCACTCTCTTCTGAACCTCATAAAAGAGAATTTTAAAAGATTTAAGGATATTACATGTAAATTTTGGTAAACAACGACTCGCTCCAAATAGTAAGCCTGTAACATCCCAGTTGTAAAGCGAAATGCCATATTTTTCGCTGAGGTATGGAAGGCAAGGTACATGTTTAGCTCGCTTGTCATCATTTATCTGTTATTAATTTATAGTTATAGTTGAAACAATAACAAAAAAATAAATCAATAATTTAAAATATTAAATAATTCACAGCTTTGTATTCACTGTTACTGTTTATATTTGTATGTGTTATCTAGTAGGATGGAAGAGAAGGCCTTGTGGCCTTAAATAATAAATATTCGAATTTTGTCTAACTTCCGTTTATTTTATACTTCAAGAAGAAGCTTTTACGGTCAGTTGAAAAATTAAATATAAGCAGGAAGTATCTAAATTCGTTGCTGGATGTTCTGTGACCAATACAGAGATTAATGGATGTATATAGCCGTAATGATTGACGCATATCCAAACTAAAAATGCGGCTTCACATTTGGTTAGTTTTCTACGCAAGTTGGGCGGACTGTCAGGATGCGTAACAATGGTCATTTAAACGTCGATGTTATTAGGAACAGATGACGAGCGAACTGCGGAGCAAGTTGCGGATGTTACAGCAAGGGGACCGTTGGTATCTGGAGGACACCTTTCCGAACGCAGCTTTTGTCCTCGCACATTGACCAGGTCCGTCCATTTGACTGGCAGGCCCGTCCGTCTTTCTGTCAAGAGAGATTTGGTTATCAACCCCAAAACCGCCGCCGTCACAGGACTCCTACGTGGCGAAGATAAAAAAATCTCTTTTGTTCAAGTGGGAGACCTCCATCTGTTTCATGGTCTGTCCATTTTTATCTTCTAATTTAAATGTAGGGATAATATCTCAGATAGGCCACGACCGTTTTCTTTCACATTTCCGTAAAATCATTACTGATAATGTAATGAATGCATTGACTCGAAATTAGCTAAGCGGATGTTACAGGAGTAGAGACTAATTAAAATAATAATTAATGTAACAGTGACGCATCATGAAAAATTTTGAAGTCTTTTAACCATTTTAAGAAATAAGTTTATAAAAAAAATATAGTACATTTTTCTTCTTAAAACATTGTTGTTTATTCTATTAGAGAGAATTTTCAAAACATTCCTATATGATCGTCATTTTTCTCCTCATTTGTAGCCTCTTTTCTAGGGAATGGAAATCTTACGGAATAGCTTCAACTTTGTACAAGCTTCCACCATGATTATTAATATTAGAGGAAAAAAATTCGCTCCGACTCCGGGGATCGAACCCGGATTCTTGGTTCTACGTACCAAGAGCTCTAACCATTGAGCTACGCCGAAGTTCAAACCACAGCACCGGATCGAATCCCTTTCCTCCAGTGTTTTTTTTTCCCCCTCTGTGGCCTGACTCAAAAAGGGAAAAACACTGGAGAAGAGGGATTCGATCCGGTGCTGTGGATTGAACTTCGGCGTAGCTCAACGGTTAGAGCGCTTAGTACGTAGAACCAAGAACTCGGGTTCGATCCCCGGCTCCGGAGCGAATTTTTCTCCTCTAATATTAATTGTTACCGTAACTGACGTATTCTGTAGGACCAGAAAAAAAATCTTTACATAGATTCCACAATGACCACAAATTGCAGGGTCGATACCTTAATTCGTTTAGGGTTCTGAATCGTTCTGAAGATAATTTGCAAAGAACAATGTTTACATTTAATAAAACGCCTGAAGAATTTAGATGAAAATCTCAAACAACAGAAACTCAAATTATAGGCTTCAAAGGATCACAAACTTTACGAACGAAAATCATAATAAAATTAATAATACAAATTTAGAACAAGTACCCACGTTTAATTACCTAAGAAGCAATATTTTATATAAAAATGTTCAAGAAATACAAATATCCAAATTCCTGCAGCTAGGGGCACAATAAAAAGAGCATTGTTAAGGAGGGTGCGAAAAGAAACAATAATAAAGTTCTATAAAACAATGACCATACCTACATTATTACACGACCAGAAAATTGACTATCAACTATTTATTTACTTGTTTATGTATTTATTTATTTATTTATTTATTTATTTATTTATTTATTTATTTATTTATTTATTTATTTCATTTAATTTAATTCAAATTAATTTAATTTATGTATTTTATTTTATTTATTTTGTTTATTTGTTTTAATTATTTATTAATTTAATTTATTTTATTTGTTTGTTTATTTATTTATCTATTTATTTATTTATTTAAATGACAGGTACATACATAACATAACACAATCTCGAGATTAAAACAATATAACTTGATACAACATAAAAATTAAATCTAATAAAGTAACTAAACGAAATCCATAAAGAACTAAAAACTAATTGATAGACATGAGGCTTCTCGCTTCCCAGTATGTGGCACATTCTGTCAGTGATTTTAGAGCTGGACAGCGTTGGAGATGATCCCTATTCATCGCTTCTTGAAGGTCACAAAGAGTACAGGTTGAATTTTGATAAATACCGAAGCGGTGAAAATGCTGCCCCAAACAGTCATGTCCAGTTGCAAGGCGGAAATGCGCGACTGCCAATCTTCTTGGTCTGTTAGATATTGATAGAAGGTCCCTTCTCCAATGTTTATCATATGTTTTTTTTCTGCTATCTCGTATCAACTAAACAATCGCGAAAAAGAATAGAGGCAGGTGAAATGAAATAATTGTTACGACCACTTGCAGGATACAGTTTGTTAGATTATAAAAAGAATTAAATATATTCGTGCAGAATTATGCAGAACATTATTGAAATAATAGATGAAAACAGATTCAAATGACACAATCACATACAAAGAATGGGACCGAACAGTATCCCTGTACAAATACTTTATACAACCTAACGGTAGAAGAGGAGTGAGTCAACTTATGAAAAGATGGAAAGACCAACTTCAAAAACTCTCTGAAAACTGAACAGTCCAAATGGCCAAAGTAGGAATATTTATGATGATGATAATGATGGATGATGATGATGTTCTCAATGCGCTGGAACAATCTGTATTACAATTGTAGTAACATTGAATAAGGCCAATTCGTATCTGTAGAGGTAAAACCATTATTTTCTAGGATGAATTAGCAAAAACAAGGGGAAAAAACACATATTAACTCGAGAAAAGGCCGACCAATCGACTGCTAGCCTCATATTCATATGCCTTGCCAGAGGTGAATGATCATCCAACCAGTACAGGAGTAATGTATTGCTAACTTTCGCAACCGGATTTCGCTACTCGTTGTACCTCCTCAAATTCATCATGATGCATTCAGCTTCGCAGCGAGACACTTTATTTTTATACTTCAAATATCGGATAATGAAAAAAAAAAAAATTTTAATTGAATGGCAGGTCCCTTAACTTGCCGTTATTTGCTCTGACTCTACGAGCGGCTCATAGATGTCGCTAGTATCGAGAAGCGTTCGCCAGAGACTATCCCGAGTACACTAACTTACAGTCGGTGGATCCACAATAATAATAATAATAATAATAATAATAATAATAATAATAATAATTTATTTATTTAATCTGGCAGAGCTAAGGCCAGTAGGCCTTCTCTTCCGCCCAGCCAGACTCTAATTCTAATTGAATACAATTGGTTACATAGTTATTACATTACTATCTAGACCATAAAACAACATGAAAGTAAATAATGAAAGTTGGATACGTAATGTTAGTGAGACAAAATAAACATTAGTAAGAAATAATAATAGTACTACTAATAATAATAAAAATAATAATAATCATAATAATAATAATAATAATGAGATAATTTAAATATTTATTCTGTGATATATATAACCATTAAACATTGAGAAACTTGAAACAACTATTATTGTTAACAAGAATTGTTTGAAAAATATTTCGTTAGTCTATTCTTAGATTGGTTTGATGTCTGACAGTCCCTGATATTACTCCGTAGGGAATTCCAAAGTCGAGGAACAGCCACAGTGAAAGAAGATGAATATGAGGATGTTCGATGGGAGGGAATGGATAATATTAAGGAGTGTTGTGATCGTGTGTCTAGGTTATAGTGGGTAGATAAATTTTGAAAACGAGACACAAGATAAACAGGAGTGGAGAAATGCAATATGTGAAAGAGAAGGGAAAGACAGTGGATTTTCCTTCGATCTTCTAGACGGAGCCAGGACAACATTTCGATGGATGGTGTTACGTAATCAGCTCGGCGAATATTGCAGACGAAACGGACTAACATATTATGATCACTTTGTAGTCTCCACGCGTATTATTAATTAGTATTAGCAGTTTTATTTTGCCTGGCAGAGTTAAGGCCATAAGACCTTCTCTTCCACTCAACGCGTAAGGATTAATAACGATGGAGCGAATTGTTGGGGGGTCACAGGGAAATCTGAGCACCCGGAGAAAACAAGCCCTGCGTTGCCTGGCCCAAAGACTTGCCCAACACAAGTTATAATAAATCCAGAGTGGAACGACAGGGATTTGAAACCAAGACCGCTGACTTACAAGCCTTGTACCCAAGTACTGAATGAAAAAAATGAAATATTATGTTTTTCTATTAGGGAAACTGATTTTTGGGCCACTCTGTAGTCTTTTTTTTTTTCTTTAATGTGGAATTTCATGTGACTTACAGATTTATAAGAGAATTATTTTATTATTATTTGAACCACGCCAATAAGCGGTCTGCTAGAATTATATCTCTAAATCAGTCGTTGAAATAACTCTCAGCGTATTAATTCTCTAATATAAAGGGAGATATAACGCAATATCTAATTCAAAGCCTGGGCGTGCGCTTCTTCCCGAATTGAATCGCTCGCAGTGTAAGAGATGTGAATGCCAACTTCCTGCATAACTAAATTGTGGTGTTTTTGTATTATTATGTTAATCGAATGAACCTTATTGAA
Source organism: Periplaneta americana (assembly GCF_040183065.1). Taxonomy (NCBI): domain Eukaryota; kingdom Metazoa; phylum Arthropoda; class Insecta; order Blattodea; family Blattidae; genus Periplaneta; species Periplaneta americana. The sequence goes on along the minus strand of NC_091122.1, from coordinate 130,678,786 downwards.
AGTGAAATTGTGAGCCCCGGCATTTTCCCTGCATAATCATCCATATTTACATAAATAAAGACATGTTCCGACGTAGAACAGGTTTTAGTTTTTTCTAAAACTAGGTAAATTTCACCTGAACCCAATAGTCGAGCGGGTATGGAAGAAAAGAGGATTAGTAGGAACAGAGATCGAATCCCGCTCGAGGCAATGACCTTCCTATTCTCTGCCTCACAATTCTATGACGTAACCATTGTACAAGTTCGCGTATCCTACCACGCAAAACAGTGAAATATGTAAGTATGTATGTACAGTAGTGGCAAAAAAAACCGGACAGACCCTTGTAGCTGATTTCAGAGCCTTGTTCACTCCAGAGCACGATAGACTGGTAACTAAGACTTTCGTGGTTCGAATCCTGCCTGGGAAGGAAACTTTTTTTTGTTCCTTATTCAAATTTATTCCCAATACTTTTCGATTGCTGATAAAATTCATGTTCTGGAAATAATAAGTTAATTAAGTAGTAAAATATCGCTGCAATCGAAAAGTATTGGGAATAAATTTGAATAAGGAACAAAAAAAGTTTCCTTCGCAACCAGGATTCGAACCTGGTTCGGTTTTTACCGAGGTTTCCCCAACCATAAGGCAAATGCCGGGTAATCTTAGCGAAACCTCGGGCCTCACATCATCTTACTACAGCAAATATATTAAGAGTAAGGGCAGCAGAAATGAAATACATTAAAAAAAAATAGCAGATTACTCTTGGATTGATCAGAAAACATACAGAGATTGTAGAATAACTGAAAATAGTTCCTGTATTATACTCTTAAAAATGATCAAACAAAATGATTTCAACATGTTGATAGAATGATACAAAAGAGACTATCAAAAATTGAAAAAAAAAAAAAAAAAAAAAAAAAATGTGTGTACCAAATGAAGAAGAAGACAAGGAAAGCCCATGAAAATGCTTTTGAAAAAAGCCGGATCAGGTCAAAAAGTGGCCTACGTGCACGCTACATTATGATTAAAAGTTTTGTTATCTATTTCCGATGAAAATGACTGTAATTTATTTATTTTTATGTAAATTAAATAACATATATTTTTTAAAATTATTTATAAATTTGTAAACCTGAGAATTTTCATTCACCACTTCTTTACATTTTTGCATACCGTAAAACTCAAGATTTAAATTTCATGTAGTAGTCAGTTTATGTCTGATACACTTTTGTATTGCATATTATATTATCGAACACAAATCATATCGTGCCAATTGGACAGAGTTACGCAACAATAAACAAACCGACAATTTGAAAAAAAAAATGAGATATTTGCACAAATCTGTTGATGGCAGCTAATTTAACTCGGAAAAAATCAAGAATGCGATATCTGAATTTTGCTGTTATTTATAAGCAAAAATTCATTTATTAGGCTACATAAAATTCATGTATTTATTTTGCTTTGCAATATTAATTCAACTGCTGGTCTCTTATCAAAAATCGGTTAGCATTTTTTGGTATTATTTGTACTATTTGTTGTAATAGTGTGAATGTTATAATACTGCTTGCATAAAATGTCTTATAAAAACAGATTTATTTCAATGGTCAATATCTCGAAACAGGTTTTTGGCGCTTGGTCTATTATTGCGTAACTCCGTCCAATTGATTAAATGAAAACTACTAAAAGAAGTTAATCCGTATTCATATAACAAACTACTTATATTGTGTAGGATTTAATTGTAAAATCATGAACGCTACACTGCTGTATTGTATTAATTTATGAATTAGAAACTATGGTGAAGAATATGGCATATGTAATGTATTAAACTTACCAGACATTTTTGTCAGCCCGTTTCTGCCTGCTGTCTTTTGCTGATACTTCATATAGTTGTACGCATTACCAGTAATAACTTAACTTTTTCTTTTTTATATATTAATCTATAGCAACGGACATACTTTTTGATATTCATTATAGTTAATTGTGAAAATGAGAATTCTTATTCATCGATGTGTTTCATTTTCGCGTAACGTAAGACTACTCATTTGAATTTCGAACTTTACTTTTGTATAATCTTTTCACCCCTTTTATCATTTGATATTGCACATTTCACCACAAAAATATAACAAAACCTATCGATTGAATTGATTAAATAAAGAAACCGATTTTGAAGCGCGATTGATTGGTTATGATCGCGGCTTGATTCCCGAATATCCAACCTTCTGGCCCGCAGGTCAGGGTGAAACTAACCCGGGACACCCTCAGGGGGGTTGTTCAGACGGGTTTACGTGGTACCTCTTTCTTTTCATGGGACATCCGCACCGGGCCGGCTTAGGACGGGTTTGTTTTTTAGGAAGCGTACAAACGGCCCAGTCGGTAGGTTCCAATCTGTCACGAAAACATCACATGTGGGACGGGGAGGGAACAATGCACCCGGCCCGTAGACGAACACACAAGGTTACGCACCTCTACCTCCCCTAAATCTTCTCACGATATTTTATTTTACGACCTAGTGGAGTCAAAGGCTGTTCCAAAAAGCGTCTGGGGTTTAAGGAGGTACTGCTTCACTCTTTCTTCGCCGTGGCCCCAAAAGACAGTTGATAGGACAACATCGGTCATCTTTATCTCTAGAAATAGTAGTAGGCCTGTGGCGATGTATATGACCCTCAGTTAAAACGTTTAAAAAGTAATTGTGGTTAGAAAAATAATTTCTGTGCATCATTCAAAATCCCTGGTTACTTATACTTAGCTGATATTTTATTTACTCAGGATAAAGTCTGTTTTAGTACATTGTTTGTAAGGAAAGCATTTAGCGTAAAGGTTGGTAATACTGTGATACGAGTAATATTGTGATAGTTATCCACGAACATTCCCTTAATATGTTGACTTAAAAAACTGACTTCCTCTCGCTGAGTAAAATCGTAATAGATAACAAAAGGAACTATCACAATATTACCCATAATACAATATTACCAACCTTTACCCTATACCTCTGCAAAGGTAGTAGTCAAAGTCTAAAAACGACTGCGTTTACTTCGTTCTACATCGAAATGAACGTATCCTATATTTTCATACCCTGTTGTTTGTTTGCCTTTTGACACTTACTTTTCCGGGTTGCATTTTTTTCCGGTGCTATTAGGTTATGATCTTACAAAATGGAAAATAAAGGCGAAAATAATTATATTCCAAGTTGAAGTTGAACCTGTAATATTGATATACTTAATTACTAAATAATTATAAATGAAGAGTCCACTGCAACAATGATGGATGTCACTTTCTTGTCAAAAATGAACCAAGACTGTCAATGCATAGCTTAGGGGAGAGTCGGGTAGTATCGGACATGGGGTAATATTGGACAGTGAGTTTCTTTCATCTACCACACGATGATAGTACCTGATTGACATGGTTACGTTTCTGTGATGTCGCATAGAGAAACGTAACCATGTCATTCAGGTACTACCATATGGTGGTAGATGAAAGAAACGCACTGTCCGATACTACCCGACTCTCCTCTAAGACATATAGAATGTGCATACAGAGCTATATGGCATTAACACTGATAGTCATTGTCCAGTAATGATCGGAAAATCACAGTTAAGCTTTGAGCGCTAAGCATTTCAAACTTTCAATTGCTTCTCCTGAAAAATGTATTCCAAACGACATCCATCATTCTTGCAGTGGACTCTTCAAAAGAATAGAGTTATACAATAACAGACCAACCAGTAAAATCACTTTTTAGAGATATTGACGCATTTAGTTGAATTTAATTATAAACTCATAGTATCACCACAGTCTAGTATATACAGTCACGAAGCTCAATACGTAGGGAATATGCATCCATAGATAGTTGGCAACCACTAGGATCGCTACTATCGCCTCATCACAGACAATGCGAAACAGTACCGGCACAGTCTATTGTTCCTAGTACCCTCACAACTTAAAGCTTCATAACTGTATATTCTAGTCTGTGGTATCAACTTTTGTTCAAATCCAGCTGACTCAGTATGGAAGAAAAAATAAGTTCAAAACAAAACAGGTATTTTTACCATTATAATAAATAGGATGTACATTTCGCTATAACGAAGTAAGTGTTGATCTTTTGTCGCTGAATACAAAATAAAAGAAAAACAAGTGAGCAAAAACTAAAACTCAACGTTGAGAGACGAAAATAAGAGACAGTGTGTTCAGGTATTAAGATAGTTTCAACTATTTGCCTGCAAATGACGCCAAAATCTCATTTTACCTGATTTTTTACAAAATTACTGGTTGGTCTATTGCTATATAACTCCGTCCAAATATGTAATTCATTCATTCATTGTTTTCTGCCCAAGAGAATGTTTTTCACTGCAAACCCAGCGTTGTCCAATCCTTCCTATTTTCCGCCTTCCTCTTAGGAAACAAAAAAAAAAAATGGAATATTCAAAAAGGAAAAGGATAAAGCTTATTCCAGCAGGTAATTAATGTGTTTACAATTCAGGGTCCTAATTTTACCAGAGAACTGTGACATCCTAGAATCCATCCATAATCTCCTTTCATTCAACCTGCGATGTAGGAAAAGACATACCCTACATCTTGCTTTTAAGCCATGCTATCACACTGTTTACATCGTCAACGATTCGCACTAAAGTGTTGTTCTATGCATCTGTGCAGTATCTTCACTCAAAATACAGAAAATATTGGATTGATGCAAAATACCGTAGCGTTTTTTTCGCTAGAATCGTTAGAAGAATAGAAGAAAAAATCAATCAGTAATAATATATTCTTTTGCATCATCTATGACTCTCTGCCAACGCTGGGGTATTTTTTCGATTCCACATCTGAAGAACTCTACTGGCTTTTAGTTAAAGAAATCGCCAAGCATCTTCTTGTTTTATTTTTTTTAATTGAGTTATTTTACGACGCTGTATAAACATCTCAGTTTATTTAGCGTCTGAATGAAATGAAGGTGATAATGCCGGTGAAATGAGTCCGGGGTCCAGCACCGAAAATTACCCAGCATTTGCTCGTATGCTCGTCTTGGGTTGAGGGAAAACCCCGGAAAAAACCTCAACCAAGTAACTTGCCCCGACCGGGATTCGAACCCGGGCCATCTGGTTTCGCGGTCAGAAAGTACAGTTCTCACTTTTTCCCTTAGTAGTAGTAGTACTACACAGTTATTTTTTTTTTTGATCAGGGGAGGGGGTAATTGCCATTCATTGCTCTCCTCTAAAATGACGCATCTTTGACCTTGATCGTCTTTGATCAAGTTCGGATTGAACGACCAACATGGTAACCATTAGAACAATGAGGATAGCTTTACCACTAGGAAAAGAACTCCGGTCGACCACGGTGTACAAACATTTAGGGAACAGATTTGAATCGGTTTTTTTTGAGAAACCCCGTAAGTCAAATTTTAACAGAATTGAGTTTATTGCTAATTCCTGTTCTATAGGGATAGATAGCCTATTCCATCAGATTTGAATCTGTTTTTTTTAGAAACCCCGTAAGTCAAATTTTAACAGAATTGAGTTTATTGCTAATTCCTGTTCTTTAGGGATAGATAGCCTATTCCATCAGATTTGAATCTGTTTTTTTTAGAAACCCCGTAAGTCAAATTTTAACAGAATTGAGTTTATTGCTAATTCCTGTTCTATAGGGATAGATAGCCTATTCCATCAGATTTGAATCGGTTTTTTTGAGAAACCCCGTAAGTCAAATTTTAACAGAATTGAGTTTATTGCTAATTCCTGTTCTATAGGGATAGATAGCCTATTCCATCAGATTTGAATCTGTTTTTTTTAGAAACCCCGTAAGTCAAATTTTAACAGAATTGAGTTTATTGCTAATTCCTGTTCTATAGGGATAGATAGCCTATTCCATCAGATTTGAATCGGTTTTTTTGAGAAACCCCGTAAGTCAAATTTTAACAGAATTGAGTTTATTGCTAATTCCTGTTCTATAGGGATAGATAGCCTATTCCATCAGATTTGAATCGGTTTTTTTTTAGAAACCCCGTAAGTCAAATTTTAACAGAATTGAGTTTATTGCTAATTCCTGTTCTATAGGGATAGATAGCCTATTCCATCAGATTTGAATCTGTTTTTTTTAGAAACCCCGTAAGTCAAATTTTAACAGAATTGAGTTTATTGCTATTTCCTGTTCTATAGGGATAGATAGCCTATTCCATCAGATTTGAATCTGTTTTTTTTAGAAACCCCGTAAGTCAAATTTTAACAGAATTAAGTTTATTGCTAATTCCTGTTCTATAGGGATAGATAGCCTATTCCATCAGATTTGAATCGGTTTTTTTGAGAAACCCCGTAAGTCAAATTTTAACAGAATTGAGTTTATTGCTAATTCCTGTTCTATAGGGATAGATAGCCTATTCCATCAGATTTGAATCGGTTTTTTTGAGAAACCCCGTAAGTCAAATTTTAACAGAATTGAGTTTATTGCTAATTCCTGTTCTATAGGGATAGATAGCCTATTCCATCAGATTTGAATCGGTTTTTTTGAGAAACCCCGTAAGTCAAATTTTAACAGAATTGAGTTTATTGCTAATACCTGTTCTATAGGGATAGATAGCCTATTCCATCAGATTTGAACCGGTTTTTTTTAGAAACCCCGTAAGTCAAATTTTAACAGAATTGAGTTTATTGCTAATTCCTTTTCTATAGGAATAGATATACCATTCTGTAAAAAAAAAAAAAAAAAAAAATACTGCAAGTCAAAACGTCACCTGAATGCAAGAACTAGGTAACTCAATTGTTCCTATTTTGAGATATGGCCTATTTACTTATTTATTGTACTAAGGAATATGTCTCGTTTTCTTTTACTTATTTTTTACATTGGAAAACAGATGTCGCTGGTATCGTTCCATCAGTTACCTAGTTCTTACGTTATATTTTGTTCGATTTTTGATATGCACTAACAGAGATAACTAAAAAACGCAAATTTCGAGTTATCTAGTTCTTGCATTCACATGACGAAATGATATTCCTGTTGTGACATGTGCGCTTGAAAATTAGGTTTCGTGGAGAAGTTCATAAGTCAGTGACAATGCTGGCACAGAATGAACAAAATTATAGTCCAAGCTGTTTTGTGTGGTAAATTAATTATTTTGTGTCTGAATTTTGGATTTCTTAGAATAATGTTGTTGTCTTTTGCGTAACGTATTATTGTATTAGATTATGTCATGCAGAACTTTATTATTTATGTCCTTAGTGACATTTCATACAGGTTAGAATAAAATTTGTTCACATGAAGCAAAAATTATGAAGTCGGCTTCTGAATATTGGTTTCGAGAATCAAATTCGTATTATTTTTTAACCAAATGTTCAATTGTTTCATGAAATAGAGAGATTGTTTTGTTAAATCTTCACCAGATTTTGAGAAACCCCTTAAGTCAAACATTTGCAAACATGACTATAGAGTCGTATTCTATTTTAAAATATTATTTTGCATATAGCAATATTAGGTATGTTTTTACCAACATTTCGCATTTCAAATATTCCAATTCTTAACTCATGCATTTCTTTTAAAGTCTTTTTGTGTTTCCCCAAAATTTTGTATTAATTCATCTTTGCAATAATCAAGACATCGATGTTTATCCTCTGCCAATATTACGTTACCGAACAATCTGTCTTAGTGGCAAACCACTATACTATATCGGCCAGTCTGACAGCACTTTTCAGCGGCTTCCTGGATCATAAGTATACCATAAATAACTAAGAATCTACAGAAATTATTTCAAAACGCAAATGCTGGATTGGTTTCCGTTCCCGTATCCACAATAAAAAAAATATCGATTCGCGAGACTTGAAACCATAGTTGTACAGGATGGCCGGTAGATGGCAGTAAAATGGAAACCTAAGGTATCAGCAATATACACAGACAATCGCGATATCGCATCGCAGTTACAGCAACTATATAAAAAAAAGACCTAAATGAAGAAAATGTTATTTGTTTTCTCAGATGGAAGCTCGTGTTGTGTTAATCCCTAATTTCTCAGGCGTTCCACCATTTTTTTTATCACTTATGAGTAATTGAAACCAAGCTACGTACATTAAGAAGAAGATCATGTCCTGATAAGTAAGGAAAGAATAAAAAATAAGATAAGAGTTATCAAACCCGTTCGTGCAGTGGTAGTAAGTTAAAATTTTCCACAGTTCTTTGAAGGTTAGGGACTGTGTTGATTTTTCAATGTGGCTCCGAAGCGTGGACATTTAGAAAATAGGAGCTTTTAATTCACAATTGAATAATATCGCTATTTGCTATGTCAAGTGTTGTCTTATAGTTCTCATACGACTGGGGAAGTCGGGAAATAATAGACCGAAGGACCTGATCTTTGAAGATGATTGTAATGACGATAATAATAATAATAATAATAATAATAATAATAATAATAACAATAATAATAATAATAAATAATTACTAACAGATGACAAAATAATTTGCTTATTAATTGTTCTTTGTTGATAAATTGTAATTGCAGAAGAATTTGAGGGCATTGAGTATAAGAAGGAAACTTACAGAGGATCTGAATATATGTAAATCTTAAGAAAACATACTACATGGCAACCGGTTCAGATTCAAAATAATTTAATTTTGAAAAACGGAGAACGAAACATAAATCATTATGATGAATACATATATTTAGGAGTGAAAATAACTAGAAAATGGAAATCACGAAGATGATATAAATGGAATAATTCGTACTCCGAAAAACAAAAACAAAAAAACAAGGAGAGTAAGGAACTTTTTCTTCCCTTCCGCCCTGAGTACTTGGGTCATTGTTTACATTAAGGGTACTTCTTATTTTGGATGGCCTATGTCTAAAATTTCCTGTTGCAAACCTTTGAAACGATGTTGACCAGAGATTTTATTTCCCGTAACTTCAGTGCACGTTATTAACGTCATGCTTACTGTATCTTGAAGATGGGCGGTCTGAAGCGTTCTACCTCCCAACTTCAAGATAAGCCTAAAATGTGACCTCTTTCATTGGTTCAATAGCAATTATCCTTCACTCTACCTCTGCCAGCAATGTTTACGTCGCCTGTCAGATATTAGTTGACCTGTTTCGGCCTTGGGATTCACCCATCAGCTGCTTCATTTATCGCCTCTGGTCTGTGTGGAGTATACAGTATTACATTATAAATAATAGAAGAGAGCGAACGTTGTGTAATTTCAAAAAGGATACTATTTCTCAGTAGTGCAAAACTTCGTTAGAGACTTATATCGATTTTTGCACCCTATTACTTGGCGTCTATAACATGCTTCCTCACATTATGAACACACGCAATCCAAACTTGGTTAATGAAAGCTTTTGAGGTAGCAAATTTTGAAGTGTAAGCCATAAGCCATATTTTTCGTTATTAATTTTGGTAATCTTGATCTGGAAATTAGGTTTCCATGTTCAATTCAATTTGTTTTATTATACAGAGTGAATCAAAGGTCGTATTATTGAAGCTACGAAATGTTCTCTCCACATTCTCAATTTTCTCTTCATATACCAAGCTCTTCATATAACCCAAAAAAAATCAAAGGGTGTTAAATCTGGAGACCTGACCGGCCATTCTACTGGTCCACGCCGACCAATCCAGTGTCCAGGGAATTGTCCGTCCAGTCTGATGCAACATTTCTATGGCTTAAGCTACCAGAATGGACACTGATATCAATTCTTGCCTCTTTCGATAATGCCATCACAAAAATCAAGATATTTGTTATAGGAAAGCTTCAAATAATCACAACAATGCATTGAAATTGTCACGGTTTAACCAAACAGTAAAGCAGGAAATGTTAATTATCAGAATTGCATAAAAATACCTTTTCCAAAGTCTCCTTAGTACTGTACCATGTTACAAAATATCTGTAGATGCAGTAACTAATGTTTGTGTTATTATGACAGTTATCTTTGAATAACTTGAAAACGATTAGCTATATCTCAAAACGAATTGCACCATTGATTTTTGCAGAAAATTTAACATGATTTTGAATATCTACATGACCCCCTTTCCATTTAAAATTTCAAAGCTGTATCCAAAATAACGGCTTTTGAGATAGCTGACGGCTAAAGTAATCGAAAATCAAGCATATGGAAGATATTTATATGATTCCAGACTTTTGATTCACCCTGTACTATACTGCTACCCCCCCTCCCCCCGCCGAAATAGAGATTACTTTCAGTTTTTCAGTTTATGTAAAATATAAAATGTCGAATGTGCCATTAATTGTTATTTTATTATTTTTATAATAATGATGTTTCTGGTGGTAGAAATAATTTAGCAGCAGTTTTCAACTCCCATAATCAGATTTCACGTCGTTTCGTAGTTCGCTTTATCTCTGTTTCCTCGATATGGTTTGTATTTCGAACGTGGTAACAGTGTCGCTGTGCTAGGTATTCCTGCAATATTTGACGCAACGTGTTGTGTTGGCCTTGCTTTCTCAAGAGTTCCTGGAACCGAAGAATTGCTAATAAAACAACGATTCACTGTTTATTATAACTCGCTTTCCGAGAAAGGACTTTCATGGTATCCTCGAACGAGTTATTGCTTTAAGTGAGGACGAAATCTGAAAAATGTTATATAGAATACTTAACGCTATTTTTCAATTAAATTGCAAATTGTATGCTCTTTTTATTAACATTACCAGTGTCATTTCATTTAATATTTTTGTGTTAGAAATGTCGCTATTCTATTTTTCCCTAAGTGTGAAACAGAATAAAACCGTAGAGTTTTAATTTATTTTGTTTTATTGTTTCTTATGTATCAGAACTTAAGTAATTTTATGTTTTATATTTTGATTGTCTGAGTTAAGATATGTAACTGAGTCATTTAACCGAGGAGTTACAGATTTGGTAAATTGTTAGATAAGATATTCGCCTTAACCCATAGAGTGTGTTCTACTTTTTGAATTCACAAAGAATCTCTTCGATAGAAGTGAGCTAATATAGATCCCGAAAACTGTGATCAGATCCGTACAAACTAAATATATTAATTGAGATTGTCCGATTTTTAAAGAGCGTCTGATATCGTTTATATGATTTAATTTAGTTAATTTTATCGATGTGTTTTGTTATTTTCCTGGCACCGTCTAATTTGAATTCTAGCCAACAATTTTAACATCATGTACGGATTTAATATTAACATAAATTCTCCAAGAGTTTTTATTTTATTAGCTGTATGTTCCAAAATTTCTTCTACTTTTTATCCATGGTATGTATTAACTACTGAGCTCGCTAGTATTAATACATTAAACATAATCTCATACTTTTGACTCATTAATTCATTTATTTTATTCCATAGATCTTACATGAGCAATGAAGCTTTAAGATGTGGAACAAGTCAAAATTTTACAATATTACAATTTAGTAATTTTTTACAATTTTTACAACTTTGTGCAATTTTTTACAAGTTTTACAACTTTGTGCAATTTTTTACAATATTTTGCTATTTTGCTAACCTCTTAAAAAAAAGAGAAAAAAGAAAAAAACCTACTCAAAATTTTTTTTCAGAAATGCTTCACATAAGCGTAAATATTTTAATATTTTGTGTTTTGCATTTGTTCATTACCAATCAATATTATATTATGAAATAAATTCTTATACTATAGACCCCTTAATTCTTTTTTTTTTTTTTTTTAATCCTGAGTATTCTTATATAAATAAATTTTATTTGTCATGAGTTTGCTTAGAGAAAGAGGCAAACGTGTCTCTAGAGTGGAACAATATAGTAAAATTGATTTGCATATGAAATAATATTATGATATCTAATATAGGGATAAGACACAAGAAACCATTTTTTATTATTGTTTCCGCGCCAAGAGACTGACCGGCCTAGCTCGTGGAAGGTCCCTCAACTTCAGAACGCAATCGACTCGTCGGCCTCCGTGGCGCAATCGGCTAGCGCGTTCGGCTGTTAACCGAAAGGTTGGTGGTTCGAGCCCACCCGGGGGCGTTTAATTTTTTTTCTTCCAAATTAATTATTTTATTTCATCTGTAATATGACCGTACTTTGCCAACATTTTTGGTGTCAAAGATATGGAATAATCTTACTACTTAACACTGCAGAATGTGAATTTAAAAAATGTTCCATGCTTGTACCCAGGTTATTCATGCCCTTCACAAACAACATTTTTTTCAAAGCTGCAGAGGGTATATTAATTATTATTCGTTATTATTCTATGTACGTTTCTTTTGTGTTCAAATTAAAATTCAATTTTGTATGATGATTCTAAATAGTTAACCCCAATATGGCTTCGGGTTAAATAGAATTTCACCCATTAGATAATAAACTACAGGCCCATTACAATACGTGCCATTACAATTTACGTCATTTTGATTTTTTTAGTACTAGAATTATTGTAAACGTGTTGTGAACCTTTGAAAACATAAGTCCAAAACTTATGCGTAAAACATTTGTTTCGAAAATGTGCTTACTTAGGCTACTTACTGGCTTTTAGGAAACCCGGAGGTTCATTGCCGCCCTCACATAAGCTCGCCATTGGTCCCTATCCTGAGCAAGATTAATCCATTCTCTATCATCATATCCCACCTCCCTCAAATCCATTTTAATATTATCTTCCCATCTACGTCTCGGCCTCCCTAAAGGTCTTTTAACCTCCGGCCTTCCAACTAACACTCTATATGCATTTCTGGATTCGCCCATACGTGCTACATGCCCTGCCCATCTCAAACGTCTGGATTTAATGTTCCTAATTATGTCAGGTGAAGAATACAATGCGTGCAGTTCTGTGTTGTGTAACTTTCTCCATTCTCCTGTAACTTCATCCCTCTTAGCCCCAAATATTTTCCTAAGGACCTTATTCTCAAACACCCTTAACCTATATTCCTCCCTCAAAGTGAGAGTCCAAGTTTCACAACCATAAAGAACAACCGGTAATATAACTGTTTTATAAATTCTAACTTTCACACTTTTTGACAGCAGACTGGATGATAAAAGCTTCTCAACCGAATAATAACAGGCATTTCCCATATTTATTGCGTGTTTAATTTCCTCCCGAGTATCATTTATATTTGTTACTGTTGCTCCAAGATATTTGAAGTACTCCACCTCTTCAAAAGATAAATGTCCAATTTTTATATTTCCATTTCGTACAATATTCTCGTTACGAGACATAATCATATAGGCCTACTTTGTCTTTTCGGGATTTACTTCCAAACCTATCTCTTTACTTGCTTCCAGTAAAATTCCCGTGTTTATTTCGAAAATGTATAGTAAACAATTTTATCGGTTAATTAATGACGCTGTATCAACTACTTGGTTATTTAGAGTCAATGGAATTCGTGATAACGAGAAGGTATTTGGTGAGATGAGGCCGATAATTCGCCATGGGATGTGTATTTGACATTCGTCCTAAATTTGGGGGAAACATCGGGGAAAAAAGCTATCCGACCAGGTAATCAGCCCAAGTGGGATTCGAACCCTTAACTAAATTCACGCCAACCTCGGAATTTGAGACGCCCTCGCTAAACTTATCCTAGATAGACTAAATCCGATTACTATTCAGAAAAATGTCATACAAAAAGCACAGTGTGTATCGGACTTGGCGTACTTGCAGAAGTAGCCTTCTAGTAGCGGTTTGTCTTCTTGCTGCGTCTTCTGCAATCCATTAACTAATGAATCAATATCTTAGGCTGCTATTACGCTATCAAATTCTTTGACAAAGAATATGATAAAATATTTTATCAAAGATTGTTGATAAAAGGTAGGATTTGAGGTATATTACACTACAACCTAAAATTAGGAACAAAAACTCTCCTAACACTTGTTCCACAACAGTTAACACGTGTTCCGAGGATTTGTTGATACTAATATTCAAGCGTTAAGTTTATAATTTGTTGGTACTAGTATTTACGCGTTAAGTTTATAACACCATGAATGAAGAACAGTATTATGCTTGCTCAGCTACAATTAGTTCAATTATTACCATACATAAGCATTTTATTATAAAAGAAACGCCTGTGGGTTAAATCGTGGATTGCAAAACGTGATAAGAGAGGTATCCATCAGAATTGATTGAAAGAGCTACAATGCGAGGACTTCAAAAGTTATATAAATTATTATATATTATTATTATTATTATTATTATTATTATTATTATTATTATTATTATACAAATTATTTATTTACAACATTTAATTTCCTTCGCACTCCGATATCAGAATTCTTGTGGTAGCAACAGTCCAGTTATATTTGCGTTCCGCCATGTTTGTTTCAAGGTATACAAATCTTTTATCAAAGATAACAAAATGCACTTACATTTTATAAAAGATCTTTTATCAAAGAAACTTTTATAAAAGAAAACCCATTATACTGTTATATATTTTATAAAAGATCTTTGTCAAAGAAATTTGATAGTGTAATAGCAGCCTAATAGATATTCAAGACTTGCACAAGGGTGCTCTTATTCATTAGAAGGAACTGATAATACCTACAATTGCCTGATAGCGCGGCATCTAGCGGTAAAATCTGGAAACAACTCTAACGATAATCGACGACGACGACGACGACGACGATGATGATGATGATGATGATGATGATGATGATGATGATGATGATGATGATGATTTTGGCAGCGTTTAAAAATATTTCATGTCACACTATCTTCAGTCGTGTAATGTTTGAACATTAGAGAGGCAACAAAGACATAATTATGAAAAATCTAAACGCAAGATCTGTGCTAAAATCCTTCAGCGGTTAAAACATGAAGGGGTGGGAGTATAGGACAGCCAATGATTTTACAAGGTAGAACAAGCACGACAGGTCTCTTTCTACAAAGCGAACATCGGCGAATATCGAACTTCACCATACTCGACAAATTTGAACCGAACTTAGCGCCTCTAATGGACGACGTTAGTATGTATAGGCTTACTGTACATTGAATTTTAAAGCACTGGTTCCGTCTCCTTGTCTCATGTTTGCCCCGTCCCTAATAGCGGATAATGTTTGCAAGAAAGAAATAGAGAAAGAATGAATTAGATAATTTCTATTCTAAACGTTATGATAGTGTTTTAAAATTTAATTGTTAAATTATTACTAATAGCCAGGTACTGCTGGACCTAAGAGGAATGAGAAGGCAAGATGAAGACAGAGACATCTAGGAGAGTAAGTATCGAAGAGGCAAAGATCGGATGCGAGCTGTTTATTATTATTATTATTATTATTATTATTATTATTATTATTGATCGACCTGAGAAATTAACACGAATTTATGATGTTCAGTGATTCTTTATAACTCTAGAATCAAAACCTTTGTCATAGAACGTTTTGAGTTAAAGAAAGAACACGGAAGCAAAATATTTTCTTCGAGTTGACTTTGTAATAACAGTACTAATGTAAGGAAATGCATTTTGCTAGTTTAAATGCGCAAAATAATGTTATCATGGTCTGTAACGTGTGTGTCCAAACGCCTATAAAACCTGGAGATATTGCATGTCATGCATTCTCTGCTAAGGTCAATATCTTTCCATATAAAATAGGAAAAACGTCCTTAAAGAATATGCGCTGCGGGTTGCTTACGCCAGGGGTTACCTCGTACGAGTTACAATTGGGCATCTATGGTTTATAGTAAATTCAGGAAA
Organism: Periplaneta americana; assembly: GCF_040183065.1. Classification (NCBI taxonomy): domain Eukaryota; kingdom Metazoa; phylum Arthropoda; class Insecta; order Blattodea; family Blattidae; genus Periplaneta; species Periplaneta americana. Next base: position 130,663,236 of record NC_091122.1, on the reverse strand, counting down.
TAAGGCAAAAAGTAATAAATGATAAAAATAGGAAAAGAGTAAGTAGAAGAAAGATGTGGTGGGCAGTCATGTAAGAAAAATAGAAGAAAATAATAATAATAATAATAATAATAATAATAATAATAATAATAATAATAATTTTATTTATTTATTTATTTATTTATTTGTATTTAATGTGCTTACAACAACCAGTGGCCAATTACAATTCAAGCACAAAAAAATATATAAAAATACTAGCAATGATATAAATTACAATAATGTACAATGGAATAATTAAAATAATGGCAATTAAATAAAATAATAATTGCAAATGAAAGAATGGAATCATATAAATAGTAGGTATTACAAAGATATACAAGATGACGAGAATATTATAGTACATAATCTAAACAAAAGCCATAAATTAATAACATCTGACATAAAACTAAAAGGTATATACTACACATTAAATGGATCCAAGTTCAATCCAGGCAAATTAGCATATTTTATACATCTGCAGACCTGAGAGGGAGATTTAGAATTTCTATTATAACAAAATTTTATGAAATCTTAAACTCTTAGCAGGAATACGAATACTGATATTGCTTGTGAATGATTCACATCCAATATCACCCTTAATGACTTTACAAAAAAATAAATAATCAAGATCTTCACGTCTGGTAAATAAACTACAGCAATTAAAATATTTGCAGTTAATCTCGTATTTATACTCGGAATTAGGTAAAAAACTATAATAAGAACACAAGGAAATAAATTTTCTTTGGATATTCTCCAATTTAGCCGAGTCAGTGGAAGTAATGGAGTTCCATACTACGGATGCATATTCAAGCTTGGATCTAACCAATGTATAGTATAAAATTAATAGACACATAGGGGTATAAAAAGAATAAGTTTTAAATCTAATTAGACCAAGCATTCTTGATGAATGGGTATAAATCAGAGTGCTGCATTGAAGTTAAATCGCTCGCTTGAACTCGGTCGAGTGTCGCACTCTCGAGTGAGATATGATCGGTCGTGATACGCTCGTAATAAATAGAAGCACAGTACAAGGTCATCTCACCGACATGTCTTATCTTGTATGGAAGGCGACAGATAAGATACACATATGTTTTGCTCACACGGTAAAAATAAGGCTTTATTTTCTGCGTTTATGACAAACGTTTAATGGAACAGTCAATGGAACGTACCAAAACAAGAACATGAAGTTATAAATAAAATAGTATGAAAAACTTCGATATACAGTTATTATTGCTAATTAATAATTATTCAATATTTGATTTACCACATATATAATGTGATAGGTCCATACATAGTGTTCCGTCTATATACTGCGACAATGTAGAAACGTTTTACAATAGTAATATACGTTACAAGAGCGGTATGTTGACGTTTTCATGGTCGAGGAAAAGATTAAAAAACCAAACGTAGTTGAGCTTTTTTAATTTCCGAGAACATGAAAACAAACATACCGCTCGTGTATCGTACATTATTTTGTGCGAAGATCGTTTATTACATACCTGAAAGACGAATTTCTAATTAGTTGCAATGAAATCTCCATCTTGGTTTCTGTTTAATGACGGCAACTTCGGAAAACCAAAATATCTTTCTTCAAAATTGTTGCTATAAAATGTTTTCTGTGTTTATTATACTCCAACAGGCCGTGATATACGTCTGTCTCCCCCCCCCCCCAGTCTATAAATGCGAACTTCAAACAAACGGTAAGGTTATGTAATGATTTATTTTTCATTTTAATATTTTAACAATATTATTTATATAATATATTGCAGTAATAACATCCGCATCTGGAATCTTGTTGATTTTTTCACGACTTCCTTAATGTTACTTGTATCAGGAATGCAATAAGTTTCGTGGAGTAGTAGACTTTACTTAATTTTTGCAAGTATTTAAAAACAATAATTAACATTGCAATTTAGGTGAAATTGCAGTGCTAAGTTTCCAATTTATAATTATTACTATGTTAAACGTCTCTAAAAATAATATGTTAAAAGCCTAAAGCAGTAAAATGAATGTAGCGCTTAAGCGGTAAGAAGAGGGAAATTGTTATGCGTGTTAGGTTGGGAATACTGAATGTGGTATTTCACACTTACCGCGTATTGGTTCTGTGCGGAAAACAAGCAAATACGCACGATCTCGCACAAAATATTATTGATATAGCAGTAGATTAATAACAATATTAGTACAGAGATAACGTCACAGAAAATATAATAAAACGAATAATCATGCTGCACAACTGTTACAGACGCAAAGATTAATACACTAATTATTAGAGATTATTATTATTATTATTATTATTATTATTATTATTATTATTATTATTATTATTATTACTAGAAAGCTTGATACAGTTCTTGCATTATCGTGATTGTGTTCTCCGTTCATAATAATTGCATTTACATCCAATAACATCTAACAGATGTGGCAAAAACAAAATCACTCCTCTGGGGGGGGGGGGGAACATCTACCTACAACATTTATATTACATTTTAAAGCAAGTTTTGTAGTTGTACTATGGAGAGGTTAGTTAAACACTGCAAAGTTTTGAAATTATAAACATCTGATGTTACTACACAGTTCATCACTGTAACAAGAACGAATGTTTAACGCTCGGCTTATACCATTCGAGGATCTATCGCTCGTGACAATTTTACCCAACATGCATGTGCGCTACCTATCGGATTATGCGCTCGAGCGAAAACGTCCGATGCAGACCTCTGGTATAAATATATTGCACATGAGCATGGAAATATAGTTTAGAATCAAGTAAGACACCAAGATCTCTAATATAATCTTTCTTAGTAATTATGACATTACTAAGACAATATAATAATAATAATAATAATAATAATAATAATAATAATAATAGTAGTAATGCGATAGATTAATAAATGGAATCCAAACTACCAGACTAGCAAGAGAGGGCGTTATAGAAGTGCCATATAGAAAGCATTAAAAATGTTCACAAGTTAACATGTGCTCCGTTCGCTATTTTGGACGTGGTGGAACACACAGTAACTTAAGGAAGGAGCACACGGGTGTACTTTCCGCTCGCTCTCCTGATCCACTGTCAAGACACTGTAATTCCGTCGGCCCCTTATTGTTTCCGAGCAACAGGTTGTTATGACAAACCCGAAGAAGCACATGTGTAAATATCCTAAGGGGTTTATATCACCGTCTTCCTGCGTTGCACTAAACCTAATTACTGGGAACACAGTCTGAGTCTGAACTGAAGATTCTGCGAGTGCACGTGATGTTCTAAAGAAGATAGGCTACTTTCTTTGCTTGTGCAATGCGACTTTCTAGCTCTGTTGTAAGTTATAGGCTATATTATTATTATTTTATTTTTCCCATCAAAATCTTCTAATACTCTTTCGGAGGAACGGTGTTTCTTTGAGTGACACAAATGGCCACATGCTTCTAGCTTACATACAGTGAATAACAGAAATATTCGGACACTTAATATTCCAAATGTTTATGTGTATGTTACTAAACATGCAAATTAAGCTTTCAGGATTAACTCCCTGTAAAGTTAATTTGAATAATTTCGAGGGAAAAATTGTTCCGGGGCCGGGTATCGAACCCGGGACCTTTGGTTAAACGTACCAACGCTCTCCCACTGAGCTACCCGGGAACTCTACCCGACGGGTAGAGTTCCCGGATAGCTCAATGGGATAGCGTTGGTATGTTACTAAACATGTTTGCAAAAACGCAGAAATTACGCTTGCGGTTACGTCAAATAAACCAATTTGCATAACATGGGCATAAAAAGAGCTTGCTAATGAAATGGTATGTTAATATATTTATATAAAAATAAACAAATATACAATTTACTGCGTAACAAAAATATTCGGACAGTCCTGTTGGTCCTATTCTGTACACCCCTGTTGATCACTTACATTACACAGTAGGTGGAGGTACCGAGTTTCAGTAATATGCGAGAGTACTTAGTCTTACTTGTGCTGTCGTTTCAGCAAGACGGAACACAAAATGGGGCTTAAAGGTAAGCAAACAACATTTAATCAGAGGCAGTTAGTGATATTCCATCACGAAAAAGGGAAAACCATTCGAAACATTGCACATTTACTTCAGATGAAGAGAAATACAGTGTCTGACATAATTCTCAGATATAAAAACGAGGACAGAATAGAGCTGAGAAAGCAAACAGGACGCCGAAAAGTCTTCACAGACAGAGAAGAATCTCTTATTATCAGACAGATTAAAAAGAACCCTCGTATAAGTGCCCCGAAGTTAGCTTCTGAAATTGAATCGGCTACGGGTAAAAAAGTGCATGCCCAAACAATTAGAAGGGCGATACATAAACGGGGCTACAACGGAAGAATAGCACGAAAAAAGCCTTATGTTTATGAAAGGAACAGACGTAAACGACTTCAGTTTGCTAAGGAATATGAAAATAAAGGCGAAGATTGGTGGGAAAAGGCTCTTTTTTCTGATGAGAGGAAATTCAATGTTTTTGGCAGCGATAGTAGACAAATGGTCTGGAGAAAGCCTAAGGAGGAAATGAAAATCAAGAATATGAGACCTACTGTTAAACACAGTGGAGGAAATGTGATGATTTGGGGGTGCATGTCAGCTTCTGGGGTTGGTGAATTGGTGTTCATCGAGGATATCATGAAGAAGGAAGACTACCTACATCTCCTACAACACAATTTAATAAAAAGTGCAGAAAAGCTTGGGATTGAAAAGGAGTTTATGTTTTACCAGGACAACGATCCCAAGCATAACTCCTATATTGTACAAGAATATCTGCTCTACAAATGTCCTAAAGTGCTTCATCCTCCTCCACAATCGCCGGATTTGAACTCTATTGAACATTTATGGAAAGAACTTTACAGGAGGGTTCGATCAAGGCCTATTTCTTCTAAAGAAGAGCTGAAAGCAAGACTTCAAGAAGAATGGGTGAAAATTCCTATAGACATAACAAAAAAATTAGTACATAGCATGCCACGCCGTCTGAAAGAGGTTATTAAACAGAAGGGTGGTCCTACAAGGTACTAATAATGAGCTGGAATAGTATTCTTTGTTTTCAAAAAGTGTCCGACTATTTTTGTTAGTATTAGAAGTCAAATGTTTTCTTTTATGTTTTAATAATTAGAAGAACATTAAGTTAATTGGAATTGTTCTGTTGAAAATGTTTATATGAAATGGGATAGGTCTACTTTTAGGGAAAAAATAAGAAAAGTTTATTTTTATATATTTATATGTAAATATATGTCATTGAATTGTTAGTTGACGGATGTCCGAATATTTTTGTTACTCACTGTAGATGAATCCCACAGCTGCGAGACTATATTTCAAGGACACTAGATCGCACAGACGTTTTACTTCCCCCTCCCCCTCCCCTCTTGTTTCATTAAGTTATATAGTGTCTTGTGTATTTCTTTTCCTTCATTTTTATTTTGTGAGTTTTAGAACTAGCTTTGGACCGCATCCTTGGTGTACATAGTAGTAACTAAGGTGTCCGGGTTTGATTCTCGGCTGTGCTCAAGAAATTTGTCAAAGGTGTAGAGTCTGGAGTGTGGTCCATCTAGTACAGCCGTGGCGAAAATGTGACTCGCAATGATAGCTAGGGCTAGGATTTTGATGAAATTGCATCTTTTTTCTAGTAAGCCAGAAACATAGCTGCTTTAGTATTTATATATTATGTGATAAACTGAGTGTTTTAAAACTTATATTTGTTAAGGATTTTTTTTGCATTTTTTATCTCTTACAACTCATAAGAGCATTTTTTTGTTTTATTCGGTCATTTTTGGGGCATTTTCATTTAATTTTACCCATAAATCCCCATTAATAATGTAAGATATTATTTATTTCCTTTGATATTTTCTCTACATATTTTTTCAATTAATACCCATTATTTTGTATAATATTTTAATCGTTTTTCCACACAAATATTGTCATTTTAACATAGTACACCCCCACTTAATGGATCAGTCCAACCTCCCCCTCAATATAAGACTCCTCTATACCTGCTAGTTGCGGATAAGAGTGGCCTTGTGGTGGGCTACATGGAACTACATCAGCTAAAATAATTAATTAAAGTGTTCTACATAGAAAAATTATGTAAAATTAAATAAACTTGAATGTTGGTACCGGTACTAGAATTTAATTGAATTACTAGTCTAAACATTAATATTCCTACTAAGCCAATTATGTAAGATCAATTTTTAGGGCATTTTTAAGAGCATTTTTGAAAGATTTTTAGTTCATAAATGCATTGTTTTAGGACATTTTTTCATGATTTATAGGTCATCAAAATCCTAGCCCTAATGATAGCTATGCATTTCTCTTGCTTCCTACCTCCCCCAACCCCCACCCTCTCACTCACTGTAGTCAAACTCCGTTCCATTTGTATTTGTCTCTGGTCTGCGAGTGACGTATCATCGCAATGTCTCTCTCGAAACCATGTATCTCTGCAAAACGAAAGTTTCAAGTAGGATGGGAGGACACATTTTTTGGCTGCCAATATGATACGAATATTAATTGTATTATTTGTTCACAAGTATTACGAGGAAAACGGTTGTATAACATAAAACGGCATTATACTACATGTCGCTCATGAAACATTAAAAGCTTAAGTATTATTATTATTATTATTATTATTATTATTATTATTATTATTATTATTATTATTATTAATATCATCATCATCATCTCTGTACATCGACCCTTTTTCAGCAGATGTACGAATAATGCGGTTAGATCTTCAATTTGAACTCACAGATTTACAAAGTGATGTTAAATGAAAGCTAGAGGTAAGGGGTTGACGAATGTTGAACTTTTCAAATCTTTGCCAAAAGATAAATATCCGAAGCTTCGTACTTTCGCTTGCTCTGTTGAAGCCATGTTCGCTACAACTTACGTTGATGGAAAATTATTTTCAACAATGAAAATAGTGAAAACCAAATCTAGATCACGACTGACAGACAAATACCTTCGTGATCAACTACGACTGGCAGTGACATAATTCCTGATTTTGAAACTCTGTCGCAGAGACATTCTGAAGACAGTTAAGTTTAGGTTGTGATAATATGTCCTATGTTTTCTTGTTCATTTCTTTCTTCGTTACACGTACTAAACATTAGTTTGTAACCTTATACTGTATAAAATTATATTTAAGTGCTTGACGTAAGGAAAATGAAAATCCGTTAATAAGTCAGACAGTTGCTTGACTTCCCCTTCGGGTGTCCGCCTCCCTCCATAGGTGCTATGCACGTTGCAGGTTACACAGTGGCTCGGCGCAAGATCACATTTTCGCCACGGCTGATCTAGTCCCATGATTTGAAAAATTCAGGAACCTCGTTTTATAGCTAATTTCATTTAATGAAAAATCGATTACATAGTAAATAATCTGTCCTCAAATAGAGAATGATTTAAGGGATCTAGAAATATCATACAAATAATTTTTTTAAATATATAAATGTTCATTCATTCATAGTGTTCTGCCCAAGGATAGGTCTTTTACTGCAAACCCAGCTTTCTCCAGTCTTTCTGTTTTCTGCCTTCCTCTTTGTCTTCGCATATGATCCATATATCTTAATGTCGTCTATTACCTGATATCTTCTTCTGCCCAGAACTCTTCTCCCGTTCACCATTTCTTCCAGTGCATCCTTCATATGTACTTCGGTACATCATAGTAATATGATCACTTAGTGATTCAAGACGGCGCTTATTCCGTCGGATCCCGGCCACTTAGTCACTCGTAATGGGTGCACCTCTGCACATAGTGTGTTGGACATTGTGCCACTGTCACATATTCTGTGACACAGTACATGAGGGTAGGCCACCAAAGAGAAAACTGAGAGGTAGAACTTAAAATGAGAAGGATTCGATCCGGCATCGGAACTGGAATCCGGTGTGACTTACTTGATAAAGTGTCAGCACGTAGAGCTGAAAACCCGGATTCGGGTCCCATTGCTGGAGAGAATTTTTCTCTGTTCTATCCATCCTTCATCATAATATTATAACGCAGAATTCCTGCACGGAAATATCATATAGATACTTCGGTACATTATAATAATAAGAAAAGCAGACATAGGCCTATACATATTTGTCTTAAATTGTTTTTTGTTAGTAAAATAACATGTACAAAAATACAATCTTAGTTCTTCCCTGAAGGAGTAAAAACTCGTGCTCAGGTAGATAACTAAACACAAAGATAAACACAAACAAAGATAATTATTTGACACAAACTGGGTCAAGAAAAAAAAATTACAGGAATAAATTAACTTTAAAAACACAATTTCAATTTTAACAATTTAAATCATACAAATACATATACATATTAAATCAATATATATCCTTTAAAGTCCACACCTGTGGAGTAACGGTCAGCGAGTCTGGCCGCGAAACCAGGTGGCCCGGGTTCGATTCCTGGTCGGGACAAGTTACCTGGTTGAGGTTTTTTCCGGGGTTTTCCCTCAACCCAAGATGAGCAAATGCTGGGTTTTCGGTGCTGGACCCCGGACTCATTTCACCGGCATTATCACCTTCATCTCATTCAGACGCTAAATAACCTAAGCTGTTGATAAAGCGTCGTAAAATAACCTACAAAAATATTTCTATTCTTTTAAAATTAAATTCCTAACGCTATTTTTGAAATATCTGATACTAAAATTTTCCAAATTTGGGTATTTATCAATTATTTTATTGTATAACCTTGGACCAAAGTAGCTACCATATTACAGTAATTATATTTTATATTTATATTTTATTTTATTTTATTTATTGCATTCTGACAACATTCTGTCAGTACACAGTTGCTGGCTTGGCGAATCGTTGTGGACAATTCCGCGGCAATCAACAAAGCACTCCGTAGTTAAATGCCTTGCTGATTCTGTGCAAATGTATAATACTGGCACATTATGATGATGGGTGGATGAAAGTTGAGATTAAAGAAACAGATAAGCAGATTATCAAAACAACAGGCCACCTTGTCGTCTACTTTGCACGTGCATACGATTTTGTACATTAGTCATGAGGACTTTGCAATGTGAACGACGTTGAAGTTAAGGAAGTGTTGATAGACTTCTTTGCGGTCGCTAAATTCGAATTCCGCCGCGTGTCAGTACATTGTAATGCAATTTTCGGTTTTCTACTTGCAGACGAGGCAAATCGGAATATTTTATTGTATAATGATAAGTCAAAGAAACTTCGACAGTGTGTAGAGTGCATTTGAGGAGCTTGGTATCAAAATTGGACAACTCTACTTTTGCTTTTTTTACAGGAGAGGCGAAAAAGTAGATCCTTGGAAACCAATGTCACCGTTATACATATCTTTTTTTATTTTTAAACATTCTCATGGGTCATAGAAATATTTTTTCAGTCTCAATGTGTGATTGAAATTAATATACAGATCGAAATTTAAGTTTAAAATGTGGAGTTGTCCATCTCTGAAACTAAGTCATGGAGTTGTCTGTTTTTGAAACCAAATGAAGCCATATTTAAAGTGGAGTTGTCTGTTTTTGAAACCAAATGAAGCCATATTTAAAGTGGAGTTGTCTGTTTTTGAAACCAAATGAAGCCATATTTAAAGTGGAGTTGTCTGTTTTTGAAACCAAATGAAGCCATATTTAAAGTGGAGTTGTCTGTTTTTGAAACCAAATGAAGCCATATTTAAAGTGGAGTTGTCTGTTTTTGAATCCAAATGAAGCCATATTTGAAGTGGAGTTGTCTGTTTTTGAAACCAAATGAAGCCATATTTAAAGTGGAGTTGTCTGTTTTTGAAACCAAATGAAGCCATATTTAAAGTGGAGTTGTCTGTTTTTGAAACCAAATGAAGTCATATTTAAAGTGGAGTTGTCTGTTTTTGAAACCAAATGAAGCCATATTTAAAGTGGAGTTGTCTGTTTTTGAAACCAAATGAAGTCATATTTAAAGTGAAGTTGTCTGTTTTTTAAACCAAATGAAGCCATATTTAAAGTGGAGTTGTCTGTTTTTGAAACCAAATGAAGCCATATTTAAAGTGGATTAATCTGTTTTTGAAACCAAATGAAGCCATATTTAAAGTGGAGTTGTCTGTTTTTGAAACCAAATGAAGTCATATTTAAAGTGAAGTTGTCTGTTTTTGAAACCAAATGAAGTCATATTTAAAGTGAAGTTGTCTGTTTTTGAAACCAAATGAAGCCATATTTAAAGTGGACTTGTCTGTTTTTTTAAACCGAATGAAGCCATATTTAAAGTGGAGTTGGCTGTTTTTGAAACCAAATGAAGCCATATTTAAAGTGGAGTTGTCTGTTTTTGGTACCAAACGAAGCCATATTTAAAGTGAAATTGACTACTTTTGAACCTAAGTCTCTTCTAACTCGGTTTCAAAGCAAATTTACGTAAAATAGTACTTATTCATCCACAAACCGATTATATAAACAATCAGTCATGTTGGATTCGCGATGCGTGATAGGAAAAGGTGTTACGAATGTGGGCTTCTCATTGGTTATTAAAGGAATTGTCCTAATTTGAAACCAAGTCACAGTGGAGTTGTCTACAATTTTATTCTAAAGCTCACAATTACTGTAAGTACTGTTTTCGCTCTGTTCTGTCCGTTTTTTGAACCTAAACAGTTCCAGAATCGCATTCAGCACACAAAATTCTATGAGAAACAAACAGTATCTCGAAATCGCAAGAAATGGAGTTGTCTAACTTTGATACTATGCTCCTCATTTTATTTTAGAACAGCTTAGCCACAAGGAAATTAGTAATTTTGAATTAGTTTTATCAACGAAGCCTAAAGAAAAATGTGCCAGGAGACTACTGTACTCCCACCAGGAGAAAATCTCAGGGGAATGAGACGCAGCGGGGTAATGCTATGAATGAAAGTTGATGTCATAAGGTGACACACGTGGGTACACGCATCTCCATTGGCTAACTCTCAAAGCACAAACGATAACACTAATACACATATGAAGAGTCCACACAAGTGTGATGGATGTCATTTGGAATACATTTTGCAGGAGAAGCAATTGAAAGTTTGAAATGCTTAACGCTCAAAACTTAACTGTGATTTTCCGATCATTACTGGACAATGAATATCAGTGTTAATGCTATATAACTCTGTGTGTACATTCTATATGTCTTAAGCTATGCATTGACAGTCCATCATTCTTGCAGTGGACTCTTCATATATTTATACTACCCTAGTTACAAAATTAGATCACGGTTAATTTCCTGATCTTTTAATCCCACCATACAGGAAATAACATATGCAGGAGAGCGCATGTTTTTTAAGCTGACGTTATAATGGTAATATTATCTATCTACTTCGCTCCAATAGATGACGGTTAATCTCCTGGTTGAAGAACAGTACTGCTTTAGTAGCGAGTCTGAGGACAACTTTAACAGCTCATAGTGTCTTATTCTTATGTATAGTCTAACAGAAAAATCATCAATAATAGTAAACTGCTTAAAATAAAATAAGTCTTGTTTTCAGTTTTAACAGTGCATATTCTGTTATTTTTGTGCATATATCTTGGTGTTTAAGTGCTTATGTGTATACATATTTTGCCGTTTTTTAGTGCACATGAATTCGCCCCCCACTGATCAGTAGGCCTATCTGTAATTGAAGAAAAAACACGTTAAATAAATAGTATCATACTATTCGTATCATAGTCGCCGCCATAATATTAGAGTTGTCTTCGGAGACGTGTCGTTGCTCACCCCACGCAAATTTTAGGAAATGTTAAATTAGTGACACACATTATTTGACCTCTGGCGCGCCTTTGAAACAAATGAATCATAACACGTTTATCTGTAGCTATGACGTCAACACAATAATTTCTAATCTCTCGTGGATACACATATCTGAAATGCCAACGTTAAATTCTTTTGTTAAACCAGAGCCAAGGTTTCCTGAACTGCTGCCAATGACGTAGATTTCGGATGATCAATGATCGCATACCAGACTTTGTAACTTGTTTCGAATAAGAGCAGAGTATAGCATTCGGTCAAATGTAATCAACAATAAACAGTGCAAACATATTTTAAGAACATAAATACTGTACATCACTCCATCGAATTTTTAAGTATATCTATTGAAAAAAAAAAAAAAAAGATTTTATGTGCCTAACAAAACAAAGATATGAAATTATGCACGAAAAAATGCTAAAATGTTTGAACTTTCCTATTGCACACCTCAATAATGCCAAATTCATTAGGCTTCTTTTTTTAAACTACCATAATTCTAACTGTTGTAGATTGAATTTTCATATACAGGATGATTCAGAAGAAATAGTAATATTTTAGAACAGGCCTGCACAAGGTTTGCGCTCTCCGAGCCGGCTCACAGCTCATGAGCGGAATGCAGATATTAGCTGCGCTCAGTATAGGGTGGACTGGAAGAAGGGGTGATCTCGTACAAAATATACACAAAAAGGAAGTACTAGTACGAGTGTTTATGAAATGAATTCCCGTTCGGTGTTTGCAAACTATCTTGGACTTATTAATTAATACAGAAATATTTATTTTACAGAAATAATAGAAATTTTATACCTACAAAAATGTACAATATCATTTTGTTATATTTTTATTTATCAGTACATGAAAACGAGGTTTTATGCTGTTGGCAGCTGAAAGGAACAGTAGCCTACTGATCGTAATGATCGTTACAGATGTTCGATGCCTGCCTTTATTAAAGTTGATTGTAGAAAACAGTTGCTCACAAATATAAATGTTGAGACAAACATAGCAATCATTTTCACAGCCAGCCTGTGTAGTCGTGGATATTATTGCTAATGTTTAGTCTTGTAAAACTCAACCAGGCTAGTAGTATTATTCAAACGATCTTAAGCCCTTGGGCCACATTGGAGATCAATAAGTCCGAGCTGTTAAATCGTTAAATGTTATGTTTTATTTAACGACGCTCGCAACTGCCGAGGTTATATGAGCACACTTAAATGCAATCGACCTGGTCCGGAATCGAACCCGCAACCTCGGGCATAGTAGGCCAGCGGTATACCAACTGCGCCAACCAGGCCCACCCGTAACTTATATGGCATTTTTTCAACTGGTGTTGAAGAATTTATTATGATAACTTTAAACTTCTTTCCAAATAAGACAAGATTTTTAGTAGGTTATTTTACGACGCTTTATCAACAGCTTATGTTATTTAGTGTCTGAATGAGAAGAAGGTGATAATGCCGGTGAAATGAGCCCGGGGTCCAACACCGAAAGTTACTCAGCGTTTGCTCATACTGAGTTGAGGGAAAACCCCGGAAAAACCTCAACCAGGTAACTTGACCCGGGAATCGAACCCGGGCCACCTGGTTTCGCGGCTAGACGCGGACCTTAAGACAAGATCTTGGAACCTAAAATTAAATTCATTTTGAATTTCAATTAATATTTGCACATAATCGTTTAACATGACTTCATCACGATCAGTTTCTATCGTTCGAAAGTAAGCCATATTACTTTCCCGAAACTGACTTACGAGAAGTGTAAGTTTACGACTGAATTTATTCAACATATCAACACTGAGCTGGCCTTTTCCCTGAAGAGAGATATTAAAATTGTTGAAGATTAATATCTTTAGTATCTTTATGTCTGGACTCGTAATGACGCATTATGTTATGTTTCTTTCTACCTTTCAAAATGTTGTGGCAGATAAAGCACTGAGTATTTACTCCAGCAGTTATGAAAAAATAAGCATTTTCCCATGCAACATTGAAAGAATTTGCCTGATCACTACTTTTCCGTCTTTTAGATTCCTCCATACCGTACTGTAGCAGTAGGTAAGTAACGTGAAACACTTACTGAGAATACGCACTGCACACCACTAGATAGCTGAGTGGTCGTTTCCCTCTCCTCTATCTATAGCAGGTCTATGTCATTCTGACGTATCTTCCTCTCCGATTCGGCGAGCGGTAAACACAGCTCTCCCGCTCGGAAGGAGCGCGCGCGCTCGTTGAGCGCTGTTTGTACAGATATATTTTAGAAAATGTAGTATGGACTATTCTCAGTAAAAAAAAAAGTTCATGTAAACATATGTCTGGAGATATAGCTGTTTCAATGTTACTCATAGTAAAGGCTTATTCACAATGAAAGTTAAACATAACGTAAGCGTTAACTTAAGAATGTAAACGTTACGATAAAATCAAGAAGTCATACCATCATTCACGATGGGAACATAAACATAACAGCAAACATACTTGGTAACCATGGAAACATAACAACGGCGCCATTTCCTCATATTCTGTCGTATACTGAAGCGCTCCACGATTGTGTACTGTTTGCAAATCACGTAAGCATAAACATGAAAGTTTGGAATTTGCAAACTTCCATGTTAACGTCTTATGGTAATGTTAATGTCAGTGTTTATGTGAATCATTGTGAATGATTCAATTTGATAACCTGGCCGCAAACTTCTGTGTTTATGTTACGGTTATGTTTAATTTTCATTGTGAATGGGCCTTAAGCCTTGCAACTGGCAAGAACGAAAGACAAACAACGTAATTATGACATACAGTAAAACCTCGTTAATCCGGACTAATTGGGGAGATAAGTTGACCGGTTTAACGAAAGTCCGGATTAACTGAAATAACCTAAAAGAACAGTAGAAAGTGTATTAAAACTCCATTTATAGCAACAAAACACGTTTATTATGATGTATTTAAAAGGCTTAGGCCTAAATACACTATGCACTATATAGTACACTGAAACGTAAATCATTATATAGTTTAATTACAGTACTTTAATGCAAACTTCATGGATTTTCTTTATTTTTAATACTGTAGGTGTGATATTGTAATTATTGTAATGCTATAATTCTAATGTATAAAAATAAGTCTTAAAACAAGGTTCTTTAATTTTTGCAACCCATCTTTTTTCCCTGTCCGGATTAAGCGAAGTCCGGCTTATCGGGGTCCGGATTAACGAGATTTTACTGTATTATAAAATGGTATGAATACATTTAAACAGTTCATTTCATTTTTCCCCTTTGTTGACAACAGTAACTATTTCTCTTCTAAAGGTTGCCCTTTTCTTCTTTGAGGACAGCACTATTCATAATGCGAACGACCACTTCGTCCTTTGTGTTTATTTGTTTTTGTGCATTTCGTCTTTCACCTACCTCCCAAAGACAAAAAAATTGACAGGAGTAACATCCGAAGACCTTAGTGGATAATGCACGTGACCACTGCGTCCGGTCCATCGTTCGGGGAATGTTATATTTAAATAGTGTGTCACTTGACGGCTAAAATGTGTAGTGAGTCCGTCATGTTGGAAGAAAATGCCCATTCTTGTAGTCAAGGCAGCACAGACAGGTTTCTCTACACTCATTATGAACAGTGCTGCCTTCAGACGATTTCAGAAAAGCGACACGTACTATTCCTTTGTAGGTAGTTAATAGTACATAGTCATTTGTCCTTACTTCATACCAGTTGTAAGTCTTGTTATCCGAACATTCAAACAGCTGTATCTCCACACTAGAGCCTTGCACTTATTAATACTTTCACTCGAACGAACTAAAACGTAGAGCGAGTGATGCTCGAGACGAACGAAACACAATCGTAACAGATTGTCTCAGTAAACATGGATGAGGAAACTAGACAGGTTTGCAGGCTAAACTTTTGAGCCACGAATACGAACTAAACAAGCTATTAGATCTCAAAAGTGGCCTGTGTTAAAAAAAAAAATTGTTACAGCATGAACATTTATTTTATTTTTTATTTATTTATTTACATTTAAATATGCAGAATACAGAATATAATTACAACTATAGAAATAGAAATAAAATAATACAATCAATATAAAAAAGGAGATACAATAATATTAACAAAATTTGAGGACTGAATGAGCAGCGCTCGTGTTCGGTCGCAGTTCAGATATATTATTAATAGGCTTATAAGAGAATATACAAAGTAAAATAAAATAGGAACTAAAATTAAAATTACAGCTACAGTGAAATTCTATAATATAATAGGCCTATATTAATATAAGAGGAATATAGAAAATGAAATAAAATAAAAAGGAAATAAAAATTAAAATAACAGCGGCAATGTTTTTATGTAATATAATATTAACATAGAGAAGAATAATATCGTACGTGAATAAAGTAGGAAAATTTATATAAAAAAATAATAATAATGATATAAATTCCAAAATTATAGAATACAAATATAATATAGGCTGATTAATTCATACACATAGGCTATAAATTTATTTAATCAAATTGAAGACATTAACACGTTTCTAATTTTCTTGTTATATTTTAGTGGGTTACATGTTAGAAGTTCTGGGTGTAATTTAGCTAAAGAATTATACAAACAAGGGCCAAAATTAATGCTATGCTTTAGACCAGCAGATGCGAAACATTTAGGTTCTACTAATGTTGAATTATTATTTCGTCTTGTGTCATGATTATGTGCCTGTAATATAAACTTATTACGATTTTTATGATAAAATTTTAACAGAGTATATTTATAAATTTGTTCAATATTAAATACATTAAATTCAGAATAAATTAATTTACTCGGATAATCAAATCATTTCTTCAAACAAATTTTAATTATTCGTTTTTGTAGTAAATTTAACGGACTAAGATTAATTTTTGTACTTCCACCCAAACAATCATTATTATTATTATTATTATTATTATTATTATTATTATTATTACTATTATTATTACACTACTGTTTGTGAAAAGAACAGCACCCAGAAAGAATGACCCGAACGAATCCAAACTCGGGAGATGTGTAGAACAGTGTACCACCAGATTACGTTTCCAGAGAGATGTCGTACACGTAGGCCCAACAGTGACGTCTCTTGTGTCACTAGCAAGGTCAGTGTTATGCCTTGCTCAGTCAGTGCAAAGCTTTCAAACGAAGTGGAAACGTGAAAACTAGTGCAGGTATGCCTCTTCGACGTGGAAGGGCGAAATATCAGCAAGTGAGTTCGAACGAGGCAGAATGGTTAGTCTCCGGGAAGCAGGTTAGTAATACCGTGACATTTCGGCTCGTACAGGGCATGCTGCTACGACAGTGACGCGTGTGTGGAACCAGTGGATAGAAGAGGGTCGTACGCAGAGACGAGCGGGTACCGGACCACGTAATGTGAGCACAGCATGGGATGACCGCCATCTTGTCTGCATGGCCGTGACGGACCGTACAGCTTCGTCCACAGTGTTGAGTCGACGTTGGAGTATTGCAACGGTTGTGAACCTCTCTGCGTCAACGGTTCTTCGCCGTCTTTTGAGGGCTGGACTAGTGGCTTGCATGCTGTTGTCTAGAAACCACCAAGGCCTCAGACTGCAACATGCACGTGAACGCCGTCACTGGCGTGTTCAGTGACAAAATTTAGTGCTTTTGGGACGAGTTTCGCTTCAACTTGTCCTACAATGATGGCCGCATGCGTGTTAGAAGAGACAAGCTTCGTGAAAAGCCTACAAGATAACATAGACCGAAAGATCTATACTTTACGAAGCTTACGCCCTTACTTAAAATAAGATATACCTTCTGTTTTGTTGTTTCTGTGTGTACAGTTGTATGCTGAACAAATTATTTTACACCAAACTCACAATATTAACACATCTTAAGCACAGCACATTCCTTTTTTTTTTTTTTTTTTTTTTTTTTTTTTTTTTTTTTTTTATACTAAAGATGTTATTAATTGGTCCAACAGAATAATATCTGTTATAGTGACAATTAGTCTAATATTGGAGGAGAAAAATTCGCCTGGCGCCGGGGTTCGAACCCGGGTTCTTGGTTCTACGTACCAAGCGCTCTGACCACTGAGCTACGCCGAATTCAATCCACAGCACCGGATCGAACTCTCCTCCTAGGGGAAACACTGTAGGAGGAGAGTTTGATCCGGTGCTGTGGATTGAATTCGGCGTAGCTCAGTGGTCAGAGCGCTTGGTACGTAAAACCATGGAGTCGGGTTCGATCCCCGGGGCCGGAGCGAATTTTTCTCCTCAAATATTAACAGCTTCTCTATGACCAAACAAAAAATGGCGGTCCACAATACCGCCAGCCTCCGCAGAGAGCGCTTATCAAAGGTATACAACCTTTCTATAGTAACTCGTTGAGTCACAGGCTTATCTGAAAACTTTATTTATAAATTCCAAATTACATTATCAACCTTGATGATTTCAACTTAGTATTAAAATCTTTACAAATAACATAACAAAATATAACGTTTTTTATGCCCTCAGTCCCCCTTTACAGACAATCACTGAATATTGCTGAATATTTTATTGTTCATAAATTTACGACTTTCAAAAAGGCATATGACTCGGTTGAGAGAGAAGTTTTGTATGATATTCTTATTGAATTTGATATTCCCAAGAAACTAGTTCGATTAATTAAAATGTGTCTCAGTGAAACGTACAGCAGAGTCCGTATAGGTCAGTTTCTGTCAGATGCGTTTCCAGTTCACTGTGGGCTAAAGTAAGGAGATGAACTATCATCTTTACTTCTTAATTTAGCTCTAGAGTATGCCATTAGGAAAGTCCAGGATAAGAGAGAGAGTTTGGAATTGAACGGGTTACATCAGCTTCTTGTCTATGCGGATGACGTGAATATGTTAGGAGAAAATCCACGAACGATTAGGGAAAACACGGAAATTTTACTTGAAGCAAGTAAAGCGATAGGTTTGTAAGTAAATCCCGAAAAGACAAAGTATATGATTATGTCTCGTGACGAGAATATTGTACGAAATGGAAACAAAAATTGGAAATTTATCCTTTGAAGAGGTGGAAAAATTCAAATACCTGGGAGCAACAGTAACAAATATAAATGATACTCGGGAAGAAATTAAACACAGAATAAATATGGGAAATACCTGTTATATTCCGTTGAGAAGCTTTTATCATTCAGTCTGCTGTCAAAAAATCTGAAAGTTAGAATTTATAAAACAGTTATATTACCGATTGTTCTTTATGGTTGTGAAACTTGGACTCTCACTTTGAGAGAGGAACATAAGTTAAGAGTGTTTGAGAATAAGGTGCTTAGGAAAATATTTGGGGCTAAGAGGGATGAAGGAAAATGGAGAAAGTTACACAACACAGAACTGCACGCATTGTATTCTTCACCTGACATAATTAGGAACATTAAATCCGGAGGTTTGAGATGGGCAGGACATGTAGCACGTATGGGCGAATCCAGAAATGCATATAGAGTGTTAGTTGGGAGACCGGAGGGAAAAAGACCTTTGGGGAGTCCGAGACGTAGATGGGAGGATTATATTAAAATGGATTTGAGGGAGATGGGATATGATGATAGAGACTGTGTTGGTCTTGCTCAGGATAGGGCTTATGACGGGCTTATGTGAGGGCGGCAATGAACCTCCGGGTTCCTTAAAAGCCAGTAAGTAAGTAAGTAAGTAAGTAAGTAAGTAAGTAAGTAAGTAAGTAAGTAAATTTGCAACACGGAAGCCTACAACTCAATTTCCCTCAGCATTTTCATGGATATTTAAAAATCCATCGTCCTAACCCAGGTTTGAACACGTGAACTTCATACTCATTTACAAACTACTAGGGCACTAAGTGACTGTTGGGATATGATACATACTACTTCAAAATAAATTTCGGGTGCCGAATATGATTTACTGTAATACTATATTTTTTTTTTTTTTAATTTTATGTGACGGAATGCCCTTTCCCCGCCCCCCTCCCCGCTACTTCATCGATGTTTTCGTTTCAGCCCCCTAACTTCAGCTCACTACGTGCAATTTTGTCGGTTCAATTTAATTTTTAATTACTTTATCCCGGGGGGCTTTTTACACAAGATAAAAAATAATTAAATGAAGGTATGTCTTCCAGCAAGTGCCGCGTACAGCAATTACATATCTGAGGCAAAGATACGGGATTGCAGTGAACGTACGTCGGTTTTATGCGTATCTTCTTTTGCAGAAAGGAAATGGAAGAGGACATCTTGTTTTTTACTATTTAATTTCCTATTTATCGGAAATCATGTTAACAATTAAATTATAATGTATTGCTTCTGGGCATAGATTCTGGATATAAAAGTGTAATTTTTTATTTTTTCCATAGGCTTTACCTCTCATTTAAGCACTAACAGAAGAAGAATAACACTTGTGACATATGTACATGCAAACGATTTTTATTAGGAAACCATTGTAACAACAAACGACTCTGTGGTTATTTTCTTGTTTGCTTGTTTATTTATTTTAATGGAATAACTTAAAAACGCTTTCAAATGAAAGCAAAGCAACATTCCTTGAATGATCATTAAAGCGACGATTTAGGCTATATGCGTAATGCATATTACATATATTAATTTGAAATATATGCAATTTAAATTCCTTCAAAGTTATAAGTTGGTCTCGATTTTCGAATGTAAATACAATTTTCGCTGCAAAAATAAAAGTTTACATGAATACATTTATAGCCTATAGACTATTTTATAAAATACATAAAGCATACTATTATCAATATTTTCATTTTGATGTACAGAATTGTTGAACAGCAAACTTTACGAATGCACGATGTTGTTTATACATTATTTTCATTTTTAATGATTTGTTAAGCAATATTGTTTTTGAATGCATGACGTTGTCGATATTTTCATTTTTAAAGAATTGTTACGTAATATTGTTTTCGAATGCATGACGTTGTCGATATTTTCATTTTTAAAGATTTGTTAAGCAATATTGTTTTCGAATGCATGACGTCGATTTTTTCATTTTTAAAGATTTGTTAAGCAATATTGTCTTGGAATGCATGACGTCGATATTTTAATTTTTAAAGATTTGTTAAGCATTTTTTTTTTCGAATGCACGACGTCGATATTTTCATTTTCAAAGATTTGTTAAGCAATATTGTTTTCGAATGCATGACGTTGTCGATATTTTCATTTTTAAAGATTTGTTAAGCAATATTTTCTTCGAATGCATGACGTCGATATTTTCATTTTTAAAGATTTGTTAAGCAATATTGTTTTCGAATGCATGACGTCGATTTTTTCATTTTTAAAGATTTGTTAAGCAATATTGTCTTGGAATGCATGACGTTGTCGATATTTTCATTTTTAAAAATTTAAGCATTTTTTTTCGAATGCACGACGTTGTCGATATTTTCATTTTTAAAGATTTGTTAAGCAATATTATTTTCGAATGCATGACGTTGCCGATATTTTCATTTTTAAAGATTTGTTAAGCAACATTTTCTTCGAATGCATGACATTGTCGATATTTTCATTTTTAAAGATTTGTTAAGCAACATTGTTTTCGAATGGATGACGTCGATATTTTCATTTTTAAAGATTTGTTAAGCAATTTTTTTAATATACGACGTTGTCGATATTTTCATTTTTAAAGATTTGTTAAGCAACATTGTTTTCGAATGGATGACGTCGATATTTTCATTTTTAAAGATTTGTTAAGCAATTTTTTTAATATACGACGTTGTCGATATTTTCATTTTTAAAGATTTTTTGAGCATTTTTTTTTTCGAATGCACGACGTTGTCGATATTTTCATTTTTAAAGATTTGTTAAGCAATATTTTTTTGAATGCACGACGTTGTCGAAATTTTCATATTTAAAAATTTGTTAAGCTATATTTTTTTCGAATACATGACGTCGATATTTTCATTTTTAAAGATTTGTTAAGCAATATTGTTTTCGAAAGCATGACATTGTCGATATTTTCATTTTTAAAGATTTGTTAAGCATTTTTTTTCGAATGCACGACGTTGTCGATATTTTCATTTTTAAAGATTTGTTAAGCAATATTGTTTTCGAATGCATGACATTGTCGATATTTTCATTTTTAACGATTTGTTAAGCAATATTGTTTTCGAAAGCATGACGTTGTCCATGTTTTCATTTTTTGACGATGAGTTTTATTAAATGTTTTCTTACGAATGCATAGCATTTTCGATATCTCTATTTTTTTATTTGTATTTATTAAATAGTATTTTTAATAGAGCATAATATTGCTGGTACCTATATTTTCGAAACTCGTTTACTTAAAACTCATTTTTCTTGAATACATATTTTTTATATTTGCTCATATTTGAGACAGTTTCTGTTTCTCAATTCTCTAAAATTCATATTAAATTAATTAGTATTTTTATCAGTGCATGATATTGTTGATAATTTTATCTTTGAAACTTGGTTTTATTAAGAAATACATT
Source organism: Periplaneta americana (assembly GCF_040183065.1). Taxonomy (NCBI): domain Eukaryota; kingdom Metazoa; phylum Arthropoda; class Insecta; order Blattodea; family Blattidae; genus Periplaneta; species Periplaneta americana. The sequence goes on along the minus strand of NC_091122.1, from coordinate 130,641,116 downwards.
TTTTTGGATGCATATTTTTATCAGTATTTTCGTATTTGAAGCTCATGATCGATATTTTCGTACTTGATTCGGATTAAAATTATTGAGTAGCATTTTTTTTCGAATACGTGATATTTTGTCAATATTTTCGTTTTTGAAGCTCTCATATATATATATATATATATATATATGTATTTTTTTAAATTTTATTGTGTTATTTTACGACGCTGTATCAACATCTAGGTTATTTAGCGTCTGAATGATATGAAGGTGACAATGCCTGTGAAATGAGTCCGGGGTCCAACACCGAAAGTTACCCAGCATTTGCTCGTATTGGGTTGAGGGAAACCCTCGGAAAAACCTCAACCAGGTAACTTGCCCCGACCGGGATTCGAACCCGGGCCACCTGGTTTCGCAGCCAGACGCGCTGACCGTATATATATATATATATATATATATATATGTATATAGCCCTTCTCTTCTTTCAGCCTGTTACGCAGGTGCTACAAATTAGAGTCCCATTTGGAATTGGAATTTTTAATGAAAAATCTGTAGTGACATTTGTGCTGGACATGGTCACATTTGGGGGTTTTCTCGGAGCTCTCTCATTTCCCCATGTTCGGCATTAACATAATTTTAGTCTGTCTCTATTGCATTCTCATATTAATGACTTTTCTTCACTCACTGATTAGTCACGTGTGGAGAACATTTGGGAATGCCTGCATGAAACCTGATTACTCAGCGAACCTTAGCACAGTCAAACGGCATAGATGAGAATGCGCCAACCTGAGCGCTAGCTTAATATATCTACGTAAAGATTAATTTCTGGTCCTACAGAATTTATCTGTTATGGTAACAATGGTTATTAGGGGAGAAAAATTCGCTCCGGCGCCGGCGATCGAACTCGGGTCCTTGGTTCTACGCACCAAGTTCAATCCACAGCACCAGATCGAATCCTCCTCCTATAGTGTTTTTCCTTTGTGGCCCGACTCTATGTTCGGCATATATGTTGACATATATTAAGTCAACTGCCATTATACAAACTTTATCACCTCCATTTTATATTATTTGGATGACGTCTGTCACACGCTCACAATACGCAATAATGAACATAGCGTTCTATAAATTCTATTGCCCGACTAAAGAAAATAATTAAAATCTTACAAGACATCAGACTTATGAGACGATCTAATACACCTACTAAGAGAGATTGAATATTTTCAAGGCATAAAACATTCTTCACGTTTGACGCACTTTATTCCGTTGTGTAAATTAGTAGGAAACGTTATTATCAAATCATCCTCAGAACATTGAGTCTTTTGTCCATTTTATCCTCATTGAAAATTATAAACCAACATTAGACATTCGCTAACAGTGCGAACGAATGTTCATGTGGTCATCATAGCACAGGGCCATATCACAATCTAGCATATATAGTCACGAAGCTTGAGGTGATTTTTTGTATTTCTCGCGATGCAATACTCCAAGCGGTTAGCAACTGAGAGTACTAGGTACAATAGACTGTGCAATAGTAGCGATCCTAGTGTCTAGCAACTAGAGTTCAACTGTCATTGGATGCATATTCCCTACGTATTGAGCTTCGTAACTGTATGTACTAGACTGTGGCCATGCTGTAAGATGCCGCAGCTCAAACATAAGACAGGACGACTCAAATCCACACTATAAAGGACATTTCACTTACTCGATCATTCACTCATGCTCTCAATCACTCATACAATCATTCACTCAGTTAATTATTCACTCACTCAACCATTCTCTTACTTAAAAATTCACTTACTCAATTATTCACTCATTTAAGAATTCACTCGTTCAATCATTCCTTCAGCCAACCACTCACTCATTTAATTATTCACCAGTCATTCACTCATCACTTAGTGGTGATCTAACGTCGGTGAAATTGGTAATAGGAAGATGAGTCCGAAGATTCTCCATGGAATTACCTGATATGCGCCTTACAGTTTTGGAACATGTGGAAGAAATGAGTCTACAAGGTAATCAGCCCGAGGTGGATTCGAACCCACGTCCTACAAAAACCTCAGATCACTAACACTGCTGGCTATCTCTAAATCACACCCGTTGCCTGTAAGAATATGATCGCAGTTAAATTGACATGTCTTTCCTTAAAGAATGGTTATTTTAATTTGAGCCTAGCGTCTATATTAAGAAAGTGTAATTTAATTACACCTATTTTCTACAGTAGCGTCTATACCTTCAAAATTCTCTTAAGTTCATACAGCGGAACGGGTGTCAGACAAATGGACTACAGGCTTGGACATCACATGGATTCTTCCACATAGCCTCAAATCCCTGGCAAGAACGCGCAATGTACCTTTTGTTTTCCTCCCATTTCCTCTTCTAGGGTCATACTGAAAGTCATGAGCGACCCATTGTTATAAATCTTAATTTTTATTTTTTAGACAAACTAGTACATCATCTTAATCTACAGACTTTTCTGTTACTTTTCAACATAGTCTCCATTTTTTTGCACACTTCTTTCCCGCTGTTCCGTAAGTTTGAAAATTCCCTTGCTGTAGAAGTCCGTTTCATCTTCCCGAAGACACTGACGCACTGCTTTCCGGATGTCCTCCAGCGTCTCGTAGCGTTGACCTCACGCAGCTGCTCCTTTACAAAACCGAAAAGATGGGGCCAAGTCGGGACTGTAGGGAAATTGCGGAAGAATTTCCCACCAAAATGTTCTGATTTTCTCCACGGTGACACGATCAGTGTGAGACCACGCGTTATCGTGTTGCATGATGATCTTCTTTCCAGGGCGTTTCTCGCGCAATGCACGACGGAGCTTCAAAACTGTCTGAATATAGCGGACAGCATTTATGGTCTGTCCAGATTCAAGAAATCCAACCAAAATGCATCCCAGAACTCATCAACTCTTTCCATGGAGGCAGTTCGAGGGCGACCGCTACGAGGCTCATCTTGGATGCTGGTGTTCCCATCTTCGAAATTTTCACCCATCTCCTAACACTGCTGGCGCCCATGCACACATCTTCGTATGTACGCTGAAGTCTGAGGTGAATTTCAGCAGCAGATTTTTCTTCTTTAACAAGGAATTTAATGACAGCACGCTGCCGAAACGAACCATCGTTGTCGACCATTTTGCAAACATTGCCTGTGGTCACATGATAGAAGTGAATGACGTCACAATATAGTCATAGTGTAAAGTCTGTAGATTATGATCATATAATCATAATCGTTTTTGTTATTGTTGTTGAAATTGAAATTATAGCAATGTGTTGCTCATGACTTTCAGTACGACCCTCTGTAACACCATCACCATCATCATCATCATCATCATCATCATCATCATCATGTAATACAATATTGATAATTCACATAAAAATCGTACCGTTGCGTTGGTGGAACTATATTCTTATTAAATTTAGGTCTGCTTGTTCATTTCTTTAGAATTCTACCAGTAGCACTGTATAATGTTTTGAAAATCCGGTTGTACGTAGTGAAGTACTTGCAGCGGAGCGCTGAAGAGAGACTAGGAGATAATAAGGAAAGAAGTAGGAAGAAAAGGATAGACGCATCAAGTGGTATAATAAGGATGGGGATTCTAGGAATCTATTACATTGATTGAACGACACTTTTATTACAAGAGTAATGAAGACCTGTGGCTATTCAAGACTGAAATACCGACAAAAACTGTTCAAAAGAAGAGTTTGGATGAATCAAGACATCTACTAACTGTCTTCAACAGTTTTTCAAACTCCTAAGGAACACGACATGGTACGTTTAACATAGTTGAATTGACAAAGTGTCATGTGAGGAATGCAAGGGAAGGATAAAATGATTAATTAACGTTACTAAAGACTAGTACGATTAATGAGGAATTTAAGAAAGGAATGGGAGTGGCTATTGCAGGAGGCGTTAAGGCTTAGGTTCGATCCCCGCTTGAAATGTTTATGTCATTGGAGTTTGTCGTTAAATAACCGATTAAAGAAACATTATTGCAGACTCTCACCATTTCCACTAGCTTCTCAAATATATCTATTCAAATTGAGTGGCTCAGTGACAGAATTGCCTAAACCACAAATTTGTTAGCCGCAGATTTCTGCATAAAATGACTGTAAATTATCATTTATATGTATGCCAAAGTTGATGTACTAGATAAATATTAGGTTAGAGTAAATGAGAAATAATTTCCAATTGAGAGCATATAGTTTTAAAAAACGAGATCTGAGTTTAGACTTCAATAACTTCTTTGAGTGAAATGATGACTTAGGCAACTCTGGCATTGGGCCACTCAACTGAAAAGACTTTGAATAAATTACTTTTCTTTTATATAAATTAGGCACAAGGGCCTCAAATAATCTCATGTCTTTTCTGCCTAAAAGCTATTATTTTTACTTCTGAAAACGTATTATTTGTCTTTCTTGTGTAAAATTTTATATTATCTCGTTAACATGTTTCAGCCTGTTATCGGCCATCTTCAGAACAGGTTGTTGCTGGTCTTGGCGCCTTTTGTTTGGTTTCCTGTGGGGGTGTGTTTGTGTAGTGTAATGTGAAGTCAAAAGGTGTGTGTGTTCTGAAATTGAATTGTGTGTTGAGAATTTCATTTGGATGTGTTTTTCTGTGTCTGTATATTTCGTATTGTTGTAGTGTTCAACCAAAAAGCCAGAAACTAAACAAATTAGAACAATACGAAATATACAGACACAAGTAAAAAGTAAAATGAGGAATAAACGAAAATTTTTGCATGTTCTCAGTCATTCTGCGTTATTGTGTAAAATATTCATTATGTAATGAAATAAATGACATGGATAGAAAGCTCAAATTGGATAATTTTTTGCCATCACGATATTTTTCTCATGCTTTGTTTAAGATAATAAAATCTTGTTTTGAAAATAAAAGCAACAAATTTCATATTTCTTGGTACATGCAAGAGTTATAATCTTATAAAATAATATACAAAATCATGCGTGAAGCAATATCTATATATCATTAGATTATATCTTCTTGAAATTCAAGAAAACTACTCAACCAGACCTAGAAACTCTTAACTGGAAGCGAAAATCGCGCGTGTCTTTTAAGACTTTTCTTCCCCACTTCCTCCATTCACTTCCTTTGCTCATTACAGAAGTAATTACAAACATTTCTCTTAGAAGACAGAATAAATGAGTGTAAAATCCTTAGAACTAGTCACTTAAATAGAATGACGAATAAAAGAATACTCAAAAACAAGTTTTCTCGTACAAACCAAGGGGGAAATGAGAATCTTGTCGTACATATTGGAGAATTCTAACAATCCTTGTCTGAAACTCGGACACAGTTACGCTGAATCGGTAACTGCCAGCGACTTATAAATATTATTATTAACACGTATTGGCAAAGCGATTAACTATAGGCAGAAACTTTTCATCTACTAATTTCAAATTAAAAGATAACATTTTAAATACTGTAGGCTACTACTTGAGGATGAACTTCAAATAGCTGAGAAAACAGGAAAAGAATACAATTACTTTGACATTTACATTTGATATAGTACCGCGTCGTAGCATCGCACAAAGCGTCGTGTATGAACTCTTGTTACTAAATGAGCGCCAGTTGGAGTCCTCGTAAAGGAAGAACTCTTCTCATGATATTTCGGAACCGGTTGAACCGGTTCTCGTTCAGCATAGAGATGAATTTGGAAAGCTACAATAGCCTAAGTAGTAAAATTCGATAGCGAAAACCAGCTATAACAGGTGGAAGGGGGGGGATCATCGTGATAATCACACATTACCCTCGTACTGGTTGGACGATCGATTACTTCTACTGGGGCATATAGAAGTGGGGCCAGCAGTAGGCTTGTCAATCTTAGCCCTTCATGGGCTGTCGCGCCACGGATTATTATTATTATTATTATTATTATTATTATTATCATTATTATTATTATTATTATAAACTCCAAAGATACATACATACATACATACATACATACATACATACATACATACATACATACATACATAAGAGTGTTCTCCCCCAGGGCAGGTCTTTCACTACAAACCCAGCTTTCTCCTATCTTTCTTATTTTCTGTCTTCCTCTTAGTCTTCGCATATGTTCAAAATATCTTAATGTCGTATCTGGTATCTTCTTCTGCTCCCGTTCATCATTCCTTCTAGTGTATCTTTCAATAGGCAGTTTCTTCTCAGCCAGTGACCCAACCAATTCCTTTTTCTCTTTCTGATCAGTTTCAGCATCATTATTTCTTTACCTAATCTTTTCAACACAACTTCATTTCTTATTTTGTCTGTCCATTTCGCACGCTCCATTCTTCTCCTTATCCACAAGTCAAATGCTTCTAGTCGCTTCTCTTCACTTCATCGTAATGTCCATGTTTCTACCCCATACAATGACACACTCCACACAAAACACTTCACTAGTCTCTTTCTTAGTTCTTTTCCCAAAGGTCCTCAGAAGATGCTCCTTCTTCTATCAAAAGCTTCCTTTGCCATTGCTATCTTCCTTTTGACTTCTTGACAGCAGCTCATGTAACTGCTCATATCTATAGTACTTACACCCCAAGTATTTGAAGCTGTTCACTTGCTCTACTGCCTCATTTAGTATTCGCAAGTCTACTTTCTGTATTTTTCTTCCTACAAGCATGGTCTTCTTCTTCTTTGCATTTATCTTCAACTCATACTGCTCACGGCTATTATTTAGCTCCAGTAGCATATCCCTATTATTAAAGGTAAAAGGTAAAGGTATCCCCGTAACATGCCATGGGGGGCATGGAGGTAGAGCCCCATGCTTTCCATGACCTCGGCACTAGAATGAGGTTGTGTGGTCGGCACCACGCTCTGACCGCCTTTTACCCCCGGGAAAGACCCGGTACTCAATTTTATAGGAGGCTGAGTGAACCTCGGGCCGTTCTGAAAGTTTGGCAACAAGAAAAAAATCCTGTCACCACCTGGGATCGAACCCCGGACCTTTCAGTCCGTAGCCAGCTGCTCTACCAACTGAGCTACCCGGCCGCCATATCCCTATTATTATTATTATTATTATTATTATTATTATTATTATTATTATTATTATTATTATTATTATTATTAATTGGCTACTGGCTGTTGTACAGCATATTAAATATAAGTAAATAAATAATAATAATAATAATAATAATAATTATTATTATTATTATTATTATTATTATTATGTTCGTTATTTATTTTTGTGAATTCACGAATTTCAATAGACTAGCAAAGAAGGATTTAAATTGAAGTATTTTGATTATATCTGCTTTTTCACTGTGGTCCAGGAGTTGTTTTGCTAAAATTCTTCGAACGATGGTGCCTGTACTCAACACCATTGCATTATGCATTAGTTTAAGTACACTATGTTGTCACTGACGTCATTGCATGCTGAGTGCCTCTTAAAGAGTACTACGAATTACACCTGTTGCTAATCTAACTATTGGTAAGGTTTGCACATCGGTTATTTCCCACAGTTACGTGAGTTATTGCAAAATCAGTATAGAACTGTATACTTGGCTGTTACGGTTGTGTGCGCAGACTTCAATTATTTTTGTTACGCTTCTTATGTTAAAAGAATTAACATGGAGGTGCTTCTGTAACAAATAATCAGGTCCGTTATACCAAAATTTAATTTTTATTAGTATCTTGTTATTGTTGTCGTTATTATTGTTGTTATTATTATTGCTGCTATTATTATTATTATTATTATTATTATTATTATTATTATTATTGCTAAACTGGAGAATTAGCACTGTAGCTTTGAACCGTGTCGTTACGGTTACGACCAAATTTAACTAAATACACAATGTTGCCAACATAAGAACGTGACTTTGGTCTGTGTGTCGTTAGGAGGAGAAATTTGTTTCTTTTTCTCTCTACCTACTTCGTTCTGAACATTACTGAGAGATAGCACCACTGTTACTGTCATCTATTTCAATGATTCTTCCCTGAACCACCAATTTGTTTGGACGACATTTCTACATAGAAGATTAAGACAGATCTTACAAACGATCTCCAATTACTAACAGTATGGTCATCAAAATTGTGTGTCCATTTTATCTCGAACTAAAATCTCTCTCGCATTTTCTTTTGTTTCCTCACAGCCGAATGGGTTTATCTCTTCGGTATCGATGTTCCTAGTCGGTCATGGCCTTTATGACAGTTTTTGTTTCATAATATTGATAAACAATAATATAATTAAAGCGGTGAATAATTTCATGGCCCTTGAATTTTTTTTTCTTTTTTTTTTCTTCGTAAAAGGCTAGGTATTTTCTCTAGCCAACAAAGAAAACTCCAACGCGGTCATAATTACGTACTTAACGTTTTGACGAACGTTAACCGTGTACTTTCCGTGATTGAAATGAAATTCCGTGAAACATATCTTTTTTCCCTTAATTCTTTGTCATAACCTACTTTAACATCTTACTACATATGCATTTTCTTTTGGTGCATTCAAAAGATCGTCGTTGTACTGCATAAATCTTACACTTGACTAATGGAGTGATTTATTTAAGAATATAGTCGCGAATTTTACTACCACCATTTCGACTGTCTTTTGTTTGACACAGCTCGGTACGGCCCGGTGACTAGTGGCCAGCGAGTAACGACTATCAACATTGCTATGCCGTGCGTATTATCCAGTTGTTCCTTATTTTTTGTTATTGTTATTATTCATTAATTTATTCATAACGTTCTGCCCAAGGGGAAACTTAGCATTCTGCAATCTTTCCTATTTTTCACCTTCCTCTTTGTCTCCGCATACGATTCATGTACTGTATCTTATTTCGAGACTGTTTTCAAAGCTTTGTGTCCTAATTTTTTATTTCGTGAAACAATATATAAATTTGTAATTCTTCCCGCTCACATCCCTACAGATATATTAAATTATGGTTTATTTAACGACCCTCGCAACTGCCGAGGTTATATCAGCGTCGCCAGTGTGCCGGAATTGTGTCCCGCAGGAGTTCTTTTACATGCCAGTAAATCTACTGACATGAGCCTGTCGCATTTAAGCACACCGAAGCCGACCCCCTACAAATATTCTACGATTATATACATTATTTTAATGTACCGAAGTACATATGATATTTCCATGCAGATATTCTGCGTCATCATACGATGAAAGAGTAATGGAACGGAGAAAAACTCTCTCCGGCGCCGGGATTTGAACCCGGGTTTTCAGCTCTACGTGCTGATGCTTTATCCACTAAGCACACCGGATACCCACCCCGGCGTCGGACAGAATCTTCTCAGTTTAAGTTCCAACTCTTGGGTTCCCTCTAGTGGCCGCCCTCTGCACTACGTCATAGGGAACCCAAGAGTTGGAACTTAAACTCAGACGATTCTGTCCGACGCCGGGGTGGGTATCCGGTGTGGCTTGGTGGATAAAGCATCAGCACGTAGAGCTGAAAACCCGGGTTCAAACCCCGGCGCCGGAGAGAGTTTTTCTTCGTTCCATTACTCTTTCATCGTATTCTGCGATTAGTTTATTTAGGTTTAGTTCAATCTGTCATGGGGAGGAGCAACAACATTTACACTTTCTCCGCTCATACTGCTTCAAAAGCGGATAAATAAAATTTGCTGAAACAAGTTAATGGGTTCCCAACAAATTTTGTTTTATTCCGATTTTAATATTTTCCAAATTGAACAAATATATAAATATACATTATTAAAATATTATAATAAAAATCGTCTGAAATATAAAAAAGAACAATATGTTTATCCTACTAGAATAAATTTGACGTGTTCTTTAGCTGAACCTAAATGTTTCACAACCACTGGAATAAATCATAGCCAGAGTTACGGGTCAAGGTCATACAACTCTATTTTCGTAATAAATCCTGACCTAAATATTTTGAGTTTAATACATTAAAAAAAATTAAGCAAATTATTTTTTATTTTATTTTATCTATTTTGCTAATAATTGTAACATAAAATATAATATAAACAGAAAAACTTTAGCTTGCCCCTGAAAGAGTAGAGCCCGTGCTCAGGGGCGGATTCCTGAATTGAAATTAAGAAGTATATAATATAATGGAAGGGTTTAGAACCAGAGTGGGCCAAGCGCCATTTACTAAAACCGTAGAAAACAAGGGTTAAAATGAAGTTATCACCATAATTCAATGCAAACATATAGCAAGTAATATAAAATATACACATTCAAACTAAATTATATGTCAGTCTTCATTAAACTATGGTATTCACTTAACTTTAACCCTTGCTTTCTCCGTTTTTAATAAATGGCGCTTGGCCCACTATGGCTCTGAACCCTTCAATTTGTCCTATGTCTACTACGCATTTTAAATTTACAATTTTTCAATTTTTATAAAATCCATACATAACTTTTTTAATTTAATACTAGAACTATTAGAATTGACAAGATTAGGATATTTAAATATAAATTTGTTATATATTTTTGGGCCTAAATTACTACTATGATTAAATACTGTAGCAGTGTTCCATTTTGGTTCAATCGACATTAAAGAATTCATACCTTTTGTTTCATAACTATGAGAATACAATTCAAAATTATTTCGATTTTTATGTATGAATTTTATTAATATAATATAATAAATTTGTCTTATTTTAATAAAATTAAAGTCTAAAAACAATTTTTGATATGGAAAATCAATAGGTTTATGAAGACATGTTTTAATTATTTTCTTCTGTAATAAATAAAGTGGATTAAAATTGGATTTAAATGAGCTACCCCAGCCTATAATTCCATACATAATTACCGATTGAAATAAAGTTAAGGATATTGTACGTAATAAACTTACTGACAAGTAATTCCTCAATAAAACAAAATAATATATTATTTTATGTAATTTATTACAGAGATAATTAATGTGTTGGTTAGTCCCTCTTTCTTTTTTCTCTTTCTTAATTTCAATATACTATTTATTCATTCCAACTTATATTCTATTCTTGTCTTGATTCTGTATTTTTATCTTCATAATTATCCCTGTTTTATAATAATTGTATTAATTTTGTAATTTTATTGAATCTTTATTAGCCTATGTACTTTAGTATAAAATAGTTATTTATAGGAACCGCCGACGAACACGAGCTTCTTCAAACGGATGAGCGTTACGTAAATAACACGTATTTACTTTGTATTTTATATAGCAATAAGTGCTGAACTAATTTTTAGAAACCATGTTTATAGGACTTTTATTTCTTGTTTTAATGCGTACTACCTCCTCTCTGAATATTGAAACTTTTTTTCAAGGACACCCTGTATTTCACGTGCATCATACCGGAAGAATTGAGTCGTAGAGAGTGAATATGAACAAAATTCTTTCCATATCTGTCTTAGTGTAAATCGCAGCACACACACTTAATGCCAAAAACCACTTTTCCTTAAAAGAGACGTGTAATTCTGCGAAAATCTAGAAATTATACTTTTTGCGACATCAGAATATTTTTCCCCACGGTGGCTCAGTGCTAGTGCGCTGGGCTTATAAGCCAAGGGGCCCAGATTCAAATCCCGAGTCTGAATTGATAATTTGTGTTAAGTCCGCGGTCAAAGCAACACAGGGGTTTTCTCCCGACACTCCGGCTCCCTGTGACATCCAAACAAATCCACTATTACCATCATTATTATTCATTACGGATGCAATTGTAGATCCACTGCACTCTGGATTCTCTCTGACGAACTAAGTTTTGGCGACATGAAGTCATTAACACTTTTCATGTTACTGTAAAGAATTATGTTAATAGACTACTAAACTCATCTTTTCCCGTATCTTTTCCATGTTACTGTAAACAATTATCTTAATAGACTACTAAACTCATATTTTCCCTATCTTTTCCATGTTACTGTAAACAGTTATCTTAATAGACTACTAAACTCATCTTTTCCCTATCTTTTCCATGTTACTGTAAACAGTTATCTTAATAGACTACTAAACTCATCTTTTCCCTATCTTTTCCATGTTACTGTAAACAGTTATCTTAATAGACTACTAAACTCATCTTTTCCCGTATCTTTTCCATGTTACTGTAAACAATTATCTTAATAGACTACTAAACTCATATTTTCCCTATCTTTTCCATGTTACTGTAAACAGTTATCTTAATAGACTACTAAACTCATCTTTTCCCTATCTTTTCCATGTTACTGTAAACAATTATCTTAATAGACTACTAAACTCATATTTTCCCTATCTTTTCCATGTTACTGTAAACAATTATCTTAATAGACTACTAAACTCATATTTTCCCTATCTTTTCCATGTTACTGTAAACAGTTATCTTAATAGACTACTAAACTCATCTTTTCCCTATCTTTTCCATGTTACTGTAAACAGTTATCTTAATAGACTACTAAACTCATCTTTTCCCTATCTTTTCCATGTTACTGTAAACAGTTATCTTAATAGACTACTAAACTCATCTTTTCCCGTATCTTTTCCATGTTACTGTAAACAGTTATCTTAATAGACTACTAAACTCATCTTTTCCCTATCTTTTCCATGTTACTGTAAACAGTTATCTTAATAGACTACTAAACTCATCTTTTCCCGTATCTTTTCCATGTTACTGTAAACAATTATCTTAATAGACTACTAAACTCATATTTTCCCTATCTTTTCCATGTTACTGTAAACAATTATCTTAATAGACTACTAAACTCATCTTTTCCCTATCTTTTCCATGTTACTGTAAACAGTTATCTTAACAGACTACTAAACTCATCTTTTCCCTATCTTTTCCATGTTACTGTAAACAGTTATCTTAATAGACTACTAAACTCATCTTTTCCCGTATATTTTCCATGTTACTGTAAACAGTTATCTTAATAGACTACTAAACTCATCTTTTCCCGTATATTTTCCATGTTACTGTAAACAGTTATCTTAATAGACTACGAAACTCATCTTTTCCCGTATATTTTCCATGTTACTGTAAACAGTTATCTTAATAGACTACTAAACTCATCTTTTCCCATATGTTTTCCATGTTACTGTAAACAGTTATCTAATAGACTACTAAACTCATCTTTTATCGTATATGTCATATTGAAGTTGTTTATGAATTTAATGTATACCTACGTGTATTCAGTTTACCTCCAGTAAAAATTTCTTCCGTCAGTGACCGTACAACTGTTCGAATTCGTACACATAAGCTACATGTCGCTTTAAATTATTGAAGTACCTACCGGTATTGTACATGTCTGTTCATACACGTTGTATATGTCATTGTATTCAGTTGAGCAGGGAATGTACTCTTTTTTTTAATTTCTGTTAATGTTATGGAAGGTTGGTAATATCGCATGGCAGTTCTTTTTGATAGAGTATGTAAAACAGTTTATTTATATGCTGGAATAGTTTTGTCGGTGTATAGGCACGTCATAATATAGTCAGTATTGCTGGTTTCCTATTGTGGACGTGTCATATACTTAATAGCGTATATTTGCTTCTTTATTCAGAAGTCCGCGTTTCTTTCCCGGCACCTAGTAGGCCTATGTGATATGTGCAGTAAAACTGTATCTCTGCAGAAATTCTTTTTCGAGTATTTTGGTATAATTTTTACGTCGATTTGTTCCTTTATGTATACTTACGATTAAAAACTCTACATTTATCTATGGTAATGTCACAAGAGATCTGAGATTTGCCGATAAATCTGCGAGCGAAGCGAGTGGATTTATTTGGGAAATCTCAGACCTCGAGTGACATTTATTAGGACTATTTCGTGAATAAAATATAAATATAAATAATATATTCCTAAAATTCGCTCACAAAATGTTGATAATTGTATATTTATGAATACTTAACCTATTCAGAAAGTCGAAATATATTAATAACGATTATTGCAATAAAGAAATTGATGTTGTTCAGTAATGCCAATTGAGAAAAGCAAAATACAGATTTAAAAATGTTAATTACATGTAGCCTACTGCGCTTTTCTCTTGTTATTATAACAGAAATACGTTTTCATTATCTGCTGAAATCATAATTTAATTTAAACAATTTATAATATGTTATAATTAAAAATAACCTGATTAATACATTAATTAAATGAACAATTGTTATGAAGGAGTATCATTTTCTTTAGATACAATGGACATGGAATTAGAAGATGAAGATGTAGATGTGGAAGTAGGATTTCGCATTTTATTTAGTACAATGACTTCATGCTCATCGATTTACGTGGAAACAGTTAGCGACACTGACTAAACAACAGAACGACCACGCGATAAATTTGGTTGTGATAAATCGAGCTGCAGAAATTATCGCGATGTATGACTGTGATTGGTTGGAATTCAAAATTTCATTACACTTCATTGGCCGAAAATGGAATGACGTCATATAAACGAAATAGTGTATGATATCCAATTTCTACACATATTGGCTTTATGTACTCCTAGTCATTTGTTGCGATAAATTATTCTGAATAACATGACTAAAGAGTTCTGTATGTGGGAGTAGGCCTACTATAAACGCACTGAAAATACTCTATAGACATAATAATAATAATAATGGTGGTGGTGATAATGGTGGTGATGATGGTGATGATGATGATGATGATGATGGCAGTAATAGTGGTGGCAGTGGTGGTGATGGCCGTGTACCTCAATTGGTAGAACTGGTCTGGAATATGGTGGGATTTTTCTCTTTGTCAAAACTTCCCGAACAGTCCTGGCATCTACTTAGCGTACTATCAGATTGAATATCTAGTCTTTTTTAAGTGTAAAGGCGGTCGGAGCGTAGTGTTGGCCACATCACATCATTCTAGTGCTGAGATTATGAAATAATGGAGCTCTACCGCCTTCCTCATGTGTATTCTTATTCTTATTCTTACAACTACTACTACTACTACTACTACTACTACTACTACTACTACTACTACTACTACTACTACTACTACTACTACTACTACTACTACTACTACTGCTACCACTACTATTATTACTATCATCATTAACGGCAAAATCAATTATTTACAATACAAATTTTTATATTATGAAGAAAAAAGGAAGAGAAATGCTCGAGGAGAAGAAAAATACGGGAGCAGGGAGAATGTTAAAAATTAGGGGCAAATACGGGAGATGCCGGGAAATACGAGAGGGTCGGCAACCCTGGGATGAATTGATATCGTTTTCAGCAACAAATCCAGAGGACTCCTATTGTACTCTGGCAGGGAACTAAAGATTTTTCTGCTTGGAAATAAGCGTGTATCTTTTAACCTATGTTTGTACTCTGTTATCTCAAGCTCTTACCATGCACCATGCTGACCACATGACGAGGGAATCCCGCTATTTACGAACGTAGGATTTGGTTTATAATCTTTACAGAAGAGAAAACGGGGACGGATCAAACAATGCGGTTCATGTACAGTATATAGAGATGAAATATTATTATTATTATTATTATTATTATTATTATTATTATTATCATTATTATTATTATTATTATTATTATTATTATTATTATTATTGTCATCATCATTATAATTAGTGATCGACGTGATGGCGCTTTTAGGTACAAATCCTAACAGTCCTGGAACTGAAGATTTTCCTCCCTGGAAATATGTGTAAGTGTGTCTTATCTCATGTTTGCACTGTGTTTTCTCAAATTGTGAGCAAGCAGCGTGCTGATGACGTGTTCAGAGGTATTTATAAATGTGTAATTTGGTTCATAGTCTGTACCCGAGTGCGAACCGACGGATCGTACAATTTAATTCCTTGATGGTGGTGGTGGTGGTGGTGGTGGTGGTGATTATTTACTTACAAATTGATCTTAAGGAACTCGCAGGTTCATTGCCGCCCTCACATAAGCCCGCCATCGGTTCCTATCCTGTGCAAGATTAATTCACTCTCTATCATCATATCCCACCTCCCTCACATCCATTTTTATACTATCGTCCCATCTACGTCTCGACCTCCCCAAAGGTCTTTTTCCCTCCGGTCTCCCAACTAACACTCTATATGCATTTCTGGATTCGCCCATATGTGCTACATGCTCTGCCCTTCTCAAACGTCTAGATTTAATGTTCCTAATTATGTCAGGTGAAGAATACAATGCGTGCAGTTCTGCGTTGTGTAACTTTCTCCTGTCTCCTGTAACTTCATTCCTCTTAGCTCCAAATATTTTCCTAAGAAACTTATTCTCAAATACCCTTAATCTCTGTTCCTCTCTCAAAGTGAGAGTCCAAGTTTCACAACCATACAGAACAACCGGTAATATAACTGTTTTATAAATTCTAACTTTCAAATTTTTTGACAGCAGACTAGATGACAAAAGCTTCTCAACCGAATAATAACAGGCATTTCCCATATTTATTCTGCGTTTAATTTCCTCCCGAGTGTCATTTATATTTGTTACTGTTGCTCCAAGATATTTGAATTTTTCCACTTCTTCGAAGGATAAATCTCAAATTTTTATATTTCCGTTACTCCTGCCACCAGTATTAAGTACTATTATTCCGTTATTTTTTTATATTGTAAGACTGAGATGAGAGCAGATACATTTTCAAAGTAGGCCTGACCCAAGCGAAAGTTTCAACCGTCCGTCTTCTAGTTTATGTAAGTTTTTATAGCGAATAAAATAAATGGCTTAATGAAACAATAAGGATGTCTAAAGGGTCACAAACTGAAGATCCCACGCGCAACGTCCCATGTGAGAACTTGTGTTAAATACTGGTTCAGAAATCGCCTCCAACGTTATCTTTGTAAACGGATATTCCCATATAAACATGTTCAATTTACGGGACTGTCCTGTACAAGGATATCCTCTGCAGGCGGGACATCGCATCGAAACAAGTTCTGACACTCTTAGAACAAGTGTTAACGGTCTAAGTAGCCCCCCGCATTATAATAGTTTTCCCACCAAAACACGTCGTCTTCTTTGCAATAGATCTCGGGTTTTCTATTGTTGGATTGTTGACATAATGAAGTGCGGCCGGTTTGTCGCTGGCGGGGCGTTGCACGATACGAGTTGGCGGCAGCGGACCTGCCGCTCGCCGATTAGCTTGCAGGTTCAGAACCGGCCCGGGCCGGGACAGGGGAGCTAGGCCCAACGAGCCCGGCCGAGGCGGCGGCCAGCCCTCCGCAGCGGAACAAGTCGGCCCGGCCCGGATCAGACCTCGGAGAAAAACGAGCCGCGATCTCCCTTCCTCTCTTGCCACGGTCTCTCTTTCTCAGCAACCGTCTTCTCCCCCACTGCCTCGTCACTTTTCTCCTTAAAGCCTCGTTCACACTTTTCAAGTAACTTGAATTCAAGTCACTTGAAAAGACGAACTAGGGTGCTATTCATAGACATTTTGCAGCACGCGCTACGAACGTACTAAGCTAGCCCCGGCTATCCACTGGTTACTTGTACAGAATTCAAATCATATCCTATCGCTAACACTGGTTTATGAATACGAAAAACGCTGATCATCCACCGGAAGCCAGCGCTAAAAATGTCTATGAATACGGCCCTAAAAGTGTGAACTATGTTTCAAGTTGTCTTGAAATCAATTAACGGCTTGAATTCAAGTTTCAAGTGAAGTTGGATATCCCTTTCTACTTTTTACTTGACTCGAAAGGACAGTTGAAAAGTGTGAACGTCACTTGATAACTTGAATTCAAAGAGAAAAGAGCGGAAATTTAAATTAACAGCTGTTTTAAGAGCGTTAAATTAACAGCTGATTGTTTTTCTGTTCTACTGGGAACGTAAAAATAATAGGAAACAGCAGCAAGTGAAATAATGACCAAATATTTGAACTTCTGAAGATGTATAAAATTCACGAAGGCCTGCGGATTATAGAAACTCCAAAGTTTCTGATTAACCAGCGGACTTACTCGTGTTAATTACGTAAGTTTGTGCGGCTTACAGCAGTTTCAGTGCTTCATCACTATCCTCAGAGCCTACTAGATCTCGGCGTCATCTCGAACTTCTCTGCCTCTTATGTGGGTGCGTTTGATTGTTGAAAGGTGTTGAAAGGTGGAGTCAAATAGTGTGTGTGTACTGAAATTGATCTCTGTGTTGAGAATTTGATCGGGGTGTGTTTTAGTGTGTTTGTATATTTTGTATTGTTCTAGTGTGTTGAGTTTTTGGTTCTTGGGTTGTATGTGTAGAATTTCCATGTCCGCATTTATGTTATTGTATGTATGGTTAGCATTGGTTATGTGATCGGCGTATATAGATGTATTATGTCCTCTGGTTATTGCTTTAATGTGTTCTTTGTAACGTGTTTGGAATGATCTGCCTGTCTGTCCAATGTAGAACAGAACAGAAAACACACTACAAAGACATCTCAACACACAAAAAACACAAACAAATAAATACGACCACACAGGTGTATACAAACTCACATGTAATAGTTGCGATAAGTTATACATAGGACAGACAGGCAGATCATTCCAAACACGCTACAAAGAACACATTAAAGCAATAACCAGAGGACTCAATACATCTACATAAGCCGATCACATAACCAATGCTAACCATACATACAATAACATAAATGTGGACATGGAAATCCTACACGTACAACCCAAGAACCAAGAACTCAACACACTAGAACAATACGAAATATACAAACACACTAAAACACACCCCGATCAAAATTCTCAACACACAGATCAATTTCAGTACACACACACTATTTGACTCCACTCTTCAACACTTTTCAACAATCAAACACACCCACATAACAGGCAGAGAAGTTCGAGATGACGCCGTGATCTAGTAGGCTCTGAGGATGGTGCGTGAAGCACTGAAACAGCTGTAAGCCGCACAAACTTACATAATTAACACGAGTAAGTCCGCTAGTTAATCAATTAATTAGCGTTAAATTAATAGCTGATTGTTTTTCAGTTCTACTGGGAACGTAAAAATAATAGGAAACAGCAGTAAGTGAAATATTGACCAAATATTTGAGTTTCCGAAGTTGTATAAAATTCACGAAGGCCTGCGGATTTTAGAAACTCCAAAGTTTCGTAATAGAAATGCAAAGGAAGCTGCAAAGAAATGAAGAGTTCATTGAAGAACTGAACAGCAGAGATTTTAACGTGGACACAGATGTGATAACCTATGAAAAATAATAAAAAACTATTAAACTGTAGATAGAAAAGAAGTGAGGAAGATAAGAGGGATTAAGAAGGGAAGAGCGTTGCTTCAAGGGATGACATTTATCGCCGAAACTGGCATGGTTCAATGTGGTTGATAGATTTTTGTGGCAGAACTGTAACAGCTTCAAGATAATCATTTTCAATTATGGTAAATCAGACTCGCTAATATTTTATTACATTTGCGATAAGAATTATTAAATCTGCTTGAGGATTTCACTTATTCTATTTGTAATAGTCAGTGGTCGTGTAATGCTTTTACTAATCTAATTCCTAACCCATACTGAACAACGCGTTTTCCATTTCTTCAATATATTTATCATTTCCCTGGCACGGAGATTTGCTACTACAGAAATTCCTAATTGCACAACATCCATGGACGCCATTTTATCCTACTTGAAAACAATAGTAATATACGTTCCAAGAGCGGTATGTTGACGTTTTCATGTTCGAGGAAAAGATTGAAAAAGCGAGACGTAGTTGAGCTTTTTTAATTTCCGAGAACATGAAAACAAACATACCGCTCGTGTATCGTACATTATTTTGTGCGAAGATCGTTTATTACATACCTGAAAGAGGAATTTCTAATTAGTTGCAATGAAATCTCCATCTTGGTTTCTGTTTAATGACGGCAACTTCGGAAAACCAAAATATCTTTCTTCAACATTGTTGCTATAAAATGTTTTCTGTGTTTACTATACTCCAGCAGGCCGTGATATACGTCTGTCTTTTTTTCCCCCAGTCTATAAATGCGAACTTAAAACAAACGGTAAGGTTATGTAATGATTTATTTTTCATTTTAATATTTTAACAATATTATTTATATAACATATTGTAGTAATAACATCGGCATCTGGAATCTTGTTGATTTTTTCACGGCTTCCTTGATGTTACTTGTATCAGGAATGCAATAAGTTTCGTGGAGTAGTAGACTTTACTTAATTTTTGCAAATATTTAAAAACAATAATTAACAGTGCAATTTAGGTGAAATTGCAGTGGTAAGTTTCCAATTTATAATTATTACTATGTTAAACGTCTCTAAAAATAATATGTTAAAAGCTTAAAGCGGTAAAATGAATGTCGCGCTTAAGCGGTAAGAAGAGGGAAATTGTTATGTGTGTTACGTTGGGAATACTGAATGCGGTATTTCACACTTACCGCGTATTGGTTCTGTGAGGAAAACAAGCAAATACGCACGATCTCGCACAAAATAACTTGAATATGTCTGAACGGCGACTTGAATTCAGGTACTTGAAATCAGGTGACTTGAATTCAAGTTACTTGAAAAATGTGAACGAGGCTTAAGAGAACACTGCGATCCTTGTCTCTCTTGTCAAGGAGAGAATCTATTTTATGATTCATTCTTCCCTCCCATTCTGTTTAGAAATTCTTTTGCATAGCTCTAAGGATGAAGCATTAAATAAGATTATTCCTCCAAGTTCTGAAGAATTGACTCTAATGATCTTGTAACTTTTTAATGCACGTTGTTTAATGGCGTACTCTAGTACGAAAGGGAGGAGGGGGGGAAGAGATAGGACTACCAGCAAGATGAAGTGTTGTTTGGAACTGGTAAATAATCTATGAGATTCACACTATAAACTCCGAACGGGGGGCTTTAATTATATGGTAGTCCTATCAGAAACGAACCTAGTTTGGAATTGATTTTAAAGTTACTGAAAAAGGGCGGTGTCCTATGAACGTAGCCTTCTTTGGGAAAATGAAGCTGTGTGGAAAATATTTTAAGCAGGTTCGAAGTCTGATGTAATGCCACCTGTATCAAAATTGACTACTCGTAAACATAGGTTATAGCTACCGCCAGTTGGTAGCTATAAGACGTGTTAATAAAATTCGTATGCAATTTAAATCTCTTCATTATTCCTTTCTCCATCACGGGCTACCTTCAAGACTTGGCCATTCTGACCCGTCTTCTTTCTACTCAAGTGAGTACTATGAAGCAAAATTATATGTTAATACCACAGCCTACCATATACAGTCACGAAGCTTGAGTTTTGAGGGTGCTAGAAACAATAGACTGTGACGGTACTATTTTACATTGCCTGTAATGAGGCGATATTAGCGACCCTAGTGGTGAGCAACTATCTAATGTTTGCATATTTACTACGTATTGAGCTTCGCGACTGTGTTAATACTTAATTAGCGAAACTCTGTGCTTGTGTGATCGGGATGGCGCAAGATCGCCGTTTAAGAACCGAATGTTTGTTTGTTTATTTATTTATTTATTTATTTATTTAATTATTTATTTATTTATTTATTTATTTGTTTGTTTGTTTGTTTGTTTGTTTGTTTCAAAGCTGTTGAAAACCGTCGAAAACGTACGATTAGATTGCACCCAAAGGAAAGAACGTACAGTACATTGAGAACGTCGTCGTCATCATCATCATCATCATCATCATCGTATTCACGGGTAAGCCCTGCTGTGTGTTTCAGCTTAGTATCCCACCATTTCCTGAGCCTTCCAAAATTTATTCTGCAACATGGCCGATATTGCCATTCTGCTTTTGGAAGGCGTTCACTGTTTATTCTTTTCAATATTGACTCCATTTGGTTTTATAATTTATTATCTGCTCATTGACAGGTTCAAGTTCTAGTTGCCAATATTTAAATGTTTATTATTGTCAAACGAATTTCTCTTTGCATTCATTGCCTTCCAATTTGTAAAATGTCTGTTATCATTGTTCTCGATCCTTGTGGTCACCTTCATTAAACGGCGGATGATTTTTTAAATAAATCTTTCATCATACTTACTTACTTATGGGTTTTAAGGAACCCGCAGGTTCATTGCCGCCCTCACATAAGCCCGCCATCAAGATTCATCCAGTCTCTATCATCATATCCCACTTCCCTCAAATCCATTTAATATTATCCTCCCATCTACGTCTCGACCTCCCCAAAGATCTTCTTTCCTCCAGCCTCCCAACTAACACTCTATATGCATTTCTGGATTCGCCCATACGTGCTACATGCCCTGCCCATCTCAAACGTCTCGATTTCATCATCATCATCATCTTCATCACGGCATAAACCTTATGGCTCATTCCGTCTCGATTTAATATGCCTAATTATGTAAGGTGAAGAATACAATGCTTGCAGTTCTGCATTGTGTAACTTCCTCTATTCTCCTGTAACTTCATCCCTCTTAGCCCCAGATATTTTCCTAAGAACCTTATTCTCAAGCACCCTTAATCTCTGTTCCGCTCTCAAAGCGAGAGTCCAAGTTTTACAACCATGCAGAACAACCGGAGTTATAACTACAGTTTTATAAATTCTAACTTTCAGATTTTTTGACACCAGACTAGGTGACAAAAGCTTCTCAACCGAATAATAACAGGCACTTCCCATATTTATTTTGCGTTTAATTTCCTCCCGAGTGTCATTTATATTTGTTACTGTTGCTCCAAGATATTTAAATTATCCTTCATCTTATTTGTTTATTTTTAATATGGTTGAATCGTGAGAATCCTTTATGCTACAACATTACCAATGAAACTTTCGTATTACTATAAGGACAATGGAATATCTTAATCGGTTATTTAACGACGCTGTATCATCTACTAAGGTCATTTAGCGTCAAAGGAACGTGTGATGATATAGTATTTGGCGAGGCGAGTCCCAGGATTCATAGGTTTCGCCTTACAGTTGGAGAAAACCTCGGAAAAACTAACCAGGTGATCATCCAAAGTGGGAACCGAAAACGCACACCCGAGCGCAGCCTCAGATCAGAAGACAAACCCGCTACCGTCTGAGTTACGCCGGTAACAGCCCAATGGAAAAAGAGCTAGTAAAAAACAGAGGCGAAAATAATAAAAGTAGTATTAAAGTGACGTCAGAGTCTTGGGAGAATAACCTGCCTGTTGAACGCTGATGTGATAGTGATTATTATTATTATTATTATTATTATTATTATTATTATTATTATTATTATTATTATTATCATCATCATATTCTGTCACCATTTCGTCACCATTCCATAACATTCCCCGTTCGCTGGCTGGCGACACACGGTGGAGGCTAGCCTAGAGTCGAAGGGGGTTGCCTGCTCGAAACCTGGGTACGCAGCGAACCTTAGTGTAGTCAGCCGGTGTGTGTTTGGGAATTCGTCTAGCTTGAGAGTTAGCGCAATAGATCGTAACAGGTCGCAGTACCTACTGGGCCATAGTGCCCCTCCCGTAAATTCCATTGCATTATCATCATCATCATCATCCTCGTCGTCGTCGTCGTAAGTTGTTGTTGTGGTGGTGGTGGTGGTGGTGGTGGTGGTGGTGGTGGTGGTGGTGGTGGTGGTTGTGGTGGTGATGGTGGTGGTTTTGGTAGTAAAAGTGGTAGACCGTTTTTGCGCTATAAAAGTAACCGCCTTTGGAAACAAAACTATTAAAATATATTTAAAACATGCCGTAATGCTGTATTTTCAATTTGCCTATATAGTGTACTTGAACATATGCTATTGTTATCCGTACTTACGGGCTCCATTGTAAGATTATTAATATTTTAACCAATTTCTGTACTGTATTATTAAAATTGTTGTTGATGTTCTTGTAGAGGTGGTGGTACGAAGAGCAGATTGTTGTTGCGCTATAAAAATAATAGACTTCGGAAATCAAAAGTATTTCAAAAATATTTCAAATGTGTTCAAGAAATGCCACAATGCTGTATTTTCAAATTGCATATGCCCAATCACAGGCTGGCGAATTGGTAGGTCATTTGTTAGAGCAACTGGGTACGAACTGGAAGGTTCCGTGTTCAATCTCGAGTCGTCACGGTATTTTTCTCGCTGCCAAACTTCCAGAACGGCCCCGAGATTCACTTAACCTCTTAACAAACTGAGTACTGGATCTTTCCCGGAGGTAAAAGGCGTTCGGAGCATGGTACCGGAACACCACCTCATTCCAATGCCGATGTTATGAAAACCTGAGGCTCTACCTCCATGACCCTCAAGCGCCTTCATGGCATTTTATGGGTAGGTACCAGATCTTAAACATATCCGTTATCCGTACTTACTGGCTGTATTATGAAATATATCAATCCAGTTCGATTGTTACTAAAATGTTTTCACTGAAATTATTATTATTATTATTATTATTATTATTATTATTATTATTATTATTATTATTATTATTATTGAAGCCCGGTTATAACCGGATGATTGATGTTGTCAGACATACAGAATGGCCCAGGAGTTCACCCAACCTCATGTCAAATTGAGAACCGGGTCTTTTCCGATGGTTCATGGCCATCACTTAAGATAATATAGGACAAATATAAGAAAAAAACACCCAGTGTCTATGAAACCAGAATAAAACTTCATTCGTCCACAGAGAATCAAACCCGGATCCTCTGAATTTATGGCTAGCAACGCTATCGCTTACGTCACAACGAGAATTTTAATTTTGACTACAATATCTACTGTCTTAAGTACTATACTTATCGTTTCTCTGCATGTAATACAGTTTCGACACAGTAGGATGGTCCACATTCTATCATTGTTTACACTCCAGGTTTAACTATTTAACCCATGGCTTCTCATCACGGATCCCGGATTTGGTTACGGCATATCCTGTCTGAATTTTTATGAACAAAGCGGAATTTTCAGTCCGACATTACATAGTCGATATGACGTCAGCAAAGCGATGATTGTTCGCACGAGATGTCATGAAATATACCTGACCAATATTTGTAGACCTCGAACCAACGACTGTTACTTTCACAAGTCTTCAAGGTTACACTTTAACAATAGTTATTTATAGTAAGATTTACGTAATTTAATCCAGCAGTATCTGACGTCAGGAACAGCTACAATTCCAAAATGCGACAGAGGGTTAATCGAATCCATATTATAATTGCGTGAAACATATTTATGTTCGTGACTATTAATGTGAGCATGGTTGAAACTGTAAAGGTGTTTGGGACTTGAAATAAAATTATATTTCTTCTCATTTCTGTCTTTATATTTGCCGCATTTAAATTCAAGAAGGCCAAGCCTTCTCGTTAATTACTTAATCGCTTCCTCATTCCATAGACTTGATCTCGAGACAACGATGCAATTGATAGTCGAAGTGATTCATACAAAAATGTGACGCCAATGAGTTGTTTGAAATTGTAATCAATAATAATATGACACATCTTTTGCCTAATCCGTGGTAACCGTTTAATGCCGTTAACGAGGATGTTTCTGTTGTTCTCTCTGATGGACTGCCCTACTGCATGAAGCACTGATGCCATATCTGGAAACCTCTTGCCTCTAAGTGGTTCTTTCAACCGTGGAAACAAGTCGTAGTCACAAGGACTCAAGTCAGGGGCATACGGAGGGTGTTCCAATACTTCCTAATTCCATCTCTGTAGCAATTCAGTCACTGCTCCTGCGACATGACGAGCATTGCAGTGATATTCTACTAATTAATTAGCTTATTATTCCCAGAACATGAATTTTATCAGCAATCGAAAAGTATTGGGAATAAATTTGAGTAAGGAACAAAAAGGTTTCCTTCCCAGGCAGGATTCGAACCACGAAAGTTTTAGTTACCAGTCTATCGTGCTCTGGAGTGAACAAGGCTCTGAAATCAGCTACAAGGGTCGATCCGGTTTTTTTTTTTTTGCCACTACTGTACATTATTGAAATGGACGTATATAATGACAACTTTCTTACAAGCAAACATTCTAATGGGGGCAGATAAAAAAATTTAATTTTTTTTTTGTTCATAATGTCAAAAGAAGAGCTTATACAAATTTTGGCCACTCGACCGCAATTACGAGGCCGTCCAGAAAGTGATTTTCCCTGGGACCGTTTACAGCAAAAACACAATTGCATGGAAAGATTTATTGAAACAGATACAGCAATTGTTGCGCTATTTGTCATCATATCCGCCACTCGAATTGAGACATTGTCATACCATGGGATCAATTTTTGTATCCTTGAGTCGTAGAAGATAGACGCCTGGGATCGGAACCAGCGTTTGACAGCCGTCTGCACTTCTCTGTCGATCCTATGATACGACAAATGTCTCAATTCCGGTGAGGAATATGTTGAAAAATAGCTCAACAATTGCTGTGCCTGTTCCAATAAATTTTTGTAATTAAATTGTGTTTTCTTTCTGTTAACGGCTCCCGGCGAATTTATTTTTTACGGCTCTCGTAATTGCGGCCGAGTGGCCAAAATTTGTATAAGCACTTCTCTTGACATTATTAACATAGTGAAAAAAAAAAAAAAAAAACTTTTTCATCTGCCCGCATCAGAATGTTTGCTTGTTAGCTTTACAATTCCTACAATTATTAACTGAATCCGGAGATTCTTAAATTTGCAATGAAAATTATTACGATTTTCAGCAGCACATACGTAGGCCTACAAATAGGTAAACCATATATATATATATATATATATATATATATTTTATGAACCTAACAAATTCAAGAATAAGGATCAAGCAGTTTGATGATCGTGAGTTCGCTATGCTTAGACTTGCTTCTTCAAATAAAGTTTTAATTGACTATTGAGAGACGAAAATCGAAGAAGCGATTCTGTCAAAATGACATTTTGAAATGTTTATTTTCACATAACAGTATTGCTATCAATGGCAATGATGTTATACTCCAGAAGTTTGAGAAGTTTTATACGTGGACGCAGTTATTTTCAAATTATTTATTTGGTAGTACTGAAAATTTTAAGTAACTTTTGGTTGGTTATTCAAAATCGCATATAGGGGAAACTCGGCTAATTCCGCAGTACGGGTAATTCTGCAGTAGTGCATATATGATTTTACTGCGGCTTTACATAACGTGAACGTAAGTTTTGAGAGGCTGTCAACAGGAGGCATGTCCTTTGCAGTGCTATAGAAAAAAATCAAGGACATTGGTCGACACCCTCTGTCGGCAATACAGTGAAACATCGAAAGTTGGCTGATTTTCGTGTTTTACTACACAGCTGTGAAGAAAGTGAGCATTGTTACATATAAATTGTTCCTTTTATGTTGCTTTCATAATGTGTTTCGTAATTATTTACTACTGTGGAATTAGCCAAGTCCTATTGCGGATTTATCCACACTGTTGCGGAATTACCCGAGTTCTTTTTCAACTGTAATATATGTACAACTAAATATATTTGCATTTTAATAGATCTCTTTATCTCATTTGGTAATGAAAGGTTTCGTGCATGTCTGCATACCTTGATAATATTTTTCAATAAACATTTTAATACAAATATTATATATTTACTTCTTAATATTGCGGAATTAGCCGAGCCTCCCCTAAAACATCTTCTGTTGTGAAATAATTTTATTGAAATTATTAAAAAGTAAAGAAAAGTATAAAGAATTATTGTAAATCCATTTAATTTAAAGTTCATTTCGTTCACCCTTGTCTTTTAGTCACTCCTACCTGTACACCAATATACACTAGAGCTAGGTAATACGCTAAGTAACCGAACGTCGTTCACGCTAGAACCTAGCCCTGTCAGGGCTGATACAGAATGGCCCATCTGTCAGCATCGGATTCACGTATGCCACATAGATCACCCTGGCGTTAGTTCGAATCTTTCCTTTTTTTCTCTCTCTCTCTCTCTCTCTTGTGCGGAGGAGAGATCCGAAGGCTTACACTGCAGCATGAGGCTTATTGTGTTTACCACTCCTATTCTGTGGTAAGCCGAACGACCGCGCTCTTGTACAAGTACAGCATGCCGCACCGGGAACTTAACCCGGGCTGTTATATGGATGATGATGATGATGATGATGATGATATGTGAATTAATTATGGCGAAATGAGTCCGAGGTCCAACGTTGAAAGTTATCCAGCAATTCTGCTTCAATTGGTTGAGGGAAAACCCCGGAAAAACCCCAACCAGGATTTGAACCCGAACCCACTCCATTCACTTCCAGACACGCTGATCGTTACTCCACAGCGGTGGACTAATCTTTCCTTAACATAACTGAATAGTATAATGTCGTGTTTTCTTTGAAACTGCAACGATTTGTTGTCTTACCAACAGTAAAAAATAAGACTAGCGAGCTAACGTAATGATTTCCTGTTTTGCAATGCTTTTATTTGACCTTGACACTGCATACTATGGCGACTAAGAGCCATTCATAGTTCAGTAGATGTCTGACACGGCAGTTCACCAATGACGTTCATTGCTATCTCCGATAACTGTGTGTTTCCTACCCCAGTAGCAAGCTATACAATTTTTTAATTAAAAAATCTGTTTGTTTTATTTATGGATGCTTTGAACTGTAGCAGTTGTTCATAATCGACGTAATGATGGTGACTACAGTAATAATTATAATAGCGGTACTCAGATAATTAAATGAATAATTCATGTTGTAAATAATATTCTGAAATACGCTGTTTCAAAATTGTATTTACTTATTGATTGATTGACTGATTCGTTCATTTGTTCACTCGTTCATTCATTCATTTACGTGTTTATTTATTTATTTATTTATTTATATATTTATTTATTTATTTACTCAGTTATTCATGTATTTATTTATTCATTCATTTAATTATTTTCATTTATTAAGTTTGTTTCCTTATTTATTTATTTATTTATTTATTTATTTATTTGCTTACTTATTTACTCAGTTATTCATGTATTTATTTATTCATTCATTTAATTATTTTCATTTATTAAGTTTATTTTTTCCTTATTTACTTATTTATTTATTTATTTATTTATCCATTTATTTGTATGCTATTTTTATTTAATTATTGTTCCTTTATTTATTTGTCTATAACAGGAAAAAACCCAAATTACAATAGACACTGCAGAATTCGTTCATCCATTTATTTATTCATTTATTTATTTATTCGTCAGTTATTCATGTATTTCTTTATTCATTCATTTAATTATTTTCATTTATTAAGTTTATTTTTTTCCTTATTTATCTATTTATTTATTTATTATTTATTTATTTATTTATTTATTTATTTATTTATCCATTTATTTGTACGTTATTTTTATTTAATTATTGTTCCTTTATTTATTTGTCTATAACAGGAAAAAACCCAAATTACAATAGACAGTGCAGAATTCGTTCATCCATTTATTTATTCATTTATTTATTTATTCGTTCAGTTATTCATGTATTTCTTTATTCATTAATTTCATTATTTTCATTTATTAAGTTTATTGATTAACTCGAGACGTTTGAGATGGGCAGGGCATGTAGCATGTATGGGCGACTCCAGAAATGCTTATAGAGTGTTAGTTGGGAGGCGGGAGGGAAAAAGACTTTTGGGGAGGCCGAGACGTAGATGGGAGGCTAATATTAAAATGGATTTGAGGAAGGTGGGACATGGTGATAGAGACTGGATTAATCTTGCACAGGATAGGGACTGATGGCGGGCTTATGTGAGGGCGGCAATAAACCTGCGGATTCCTTAAAAGTCATTTGTAAGTAAGTATTAAGTTTATTGTTTATTTATTTATTTATTTATTTATTTATTTATTTATTTATTTATTTATTTATTTATTCATTCATTTAATTATTTTCATTTATTAAGTTTATTGATTAACTCGAGACGTTTGAGATGGGCAGGGCATGTAGCACGTATGAGCGAATCCAGAAATGCATATAAAGTGTTAGTTGGGAGACCGGAGGGAAAAAGACCTTTAGGGAGGCCGAGACGTAGATGGGAGGATAATATTAAAATGGATTTCAGGGAGGTGGGATATGATTATAAGACTGGATTAATCTTGCACAGGATAGGGACCGATGGCGGGCTTATGTGAGGGTGGCAATGAACCTGCGGGCTCCTTAAAAGCCATTTGTAATTAAGTATTAAGTTTATTGTTTACTTATTTATTTATTATTTATTTATCCATTTATTTTTATTACTTTCATTTATTTATTTATCTATTTATCTAAAAACAGGGAAAAATCCAAATTACAGTAGACAGTGCAGAATTCATTCATTCACTCATTCATTTATGTATTTATGTATTCGTTCATTTAATCATGTATTAATTCATTTTATTATAGTATTTATTAATTTTATTGTTCACTTATTTATTTATTTTTTATTTATTTGTCTATAACAGGGCAAATGCCCAGTTTCAAAAGAGTGTACAGAATTTATGTATTTATTTATTTATACATTTATTTATTTGTTTATTTATTTATTTATTTATTTATTTATTTATTTATTTATTTTACTTATTAATTATTTATTTATAACAGGGCAAAATTCCAATTGCAATATTCACTACAGAACTTATTAATTAATTCGTTCGTTCATAGGCCTAGTTTTGTTTGCCCAAGGGCCGGTCTTACACTGCAAACCCAGCATTCTTCAATCTCCTCTTTCTTTTGCTTCTCTCTTCGTTACCGCATCTGATCCAAATATTTTGATGTTGTCTATCATCTGATATCTTCTTCTGCCCCAAATTTTTCTCCCGTTCACCATTCCTTCCAGTGCATCCTTCAGTAGACAGTTTCTTCTTAGCCAGTAGTCCAGACAATTCCTTTTTCTCTTTCTGATCAGTTTCTGCATTATTCTTTCTTCATTCACTCTTTGTAGTACAGCTTCATAATAGAGACATAGTTTCATATAACATAAAAATAAAAATGGTACAAGTATGAAAAGGAGATAATGTAGATATAAATACTAGATACATGTATAAAAATCAATGAAAAATGAGAACAGGAGAGAAATGCATAAGTGTAAATAGAAAACACATTTATAAATAAAAAAAATACAAATAAAGAAATGAAAAAGTAGATAAAGCATAGATATAAATAAAGGATGTAAAAGGTTTAGATAAAGATTACTGAATAGAATAACAAATAGATAGTATTATTTCAAATTAACAACCTTCAATCATTAACCAATATTGTGTTAAGAATTTTTTGTAGCGTAACAATTGACGATTTATTAAATTGATGTTCGAGCGTTAAGCAGAATTTGCTACAATATTTCGCTGTTTTCCAGTAGGCCGTTGAATATTTTATACCATATAAAGTACTCAGTAAGTAATTTACGACTAACCAGATACATTAAATTAAATTCAGTAAGTAGACTATAGTACGAAATTTTGTTAATGAAGGCCGAACACTGATGTAATATTTTCATATGATTATTAGTAATACATATTAATGACAATTTAACATAGTACACGTCAAAAGAGAACCAAACTGTCCTAAGGTTTGAAAACATATTATTTCAATGGTCATGAGACATATTTGCTGACAAACGACAACTCCACAACAAATCGTTCTGCAGCTTGCGGAAACAAATTCAGTAACAGTGGTACAAAGGCATTTCCGAATTGACTATCTATCACGTCGTTGGATTGGATGTCCTACCGCGACTGATCTGGCCTATCGCCCTTGCCCTCCCAGGTCACCAGACTTGACACCATGTGACTTCTTTCTTTGGGGTATGTAAAATATGAAGTTTATGTGTCACCTTTAACCCAAGACCTTGAAGAAGTGACACATCGGATCATTGCTGCGATTGCATTCATAAACAGAGATATCTCTCAGAGAGTGAGGCAAGAAATTGATCATCGTGTTCATGTATTCCTTGTAACAACGGGTTCTCATATTGAGTGTTTATAACGTGCCAATGAAAACTTTTACAGTTTCTTAAACAAATTACATGTGCAAAGTCCTTCTATCATTAATACTTAATAATAATAATAATAATAATAATAATAATAATAATAATAATAATAATAATATTAAAATGTTAACCGTAATTTTGAAAGACGGTTTACATGTAAAGGTATTATTTGTTTACCATATCTTTTCAATCGGTTTTACATTCATTAAATTGTACGATATTTCGGGAAAAAATAAATTGCATTCATTATTTATATATCTTTTTTTTCAAGTAAATGCACACTTCGACTTACATTTGTCCATTTCCAGCAAGGACACTATAAATGGGATCATATCGAAACAAACCTTTCCTCGAACCGCATATATTGTTATATTTCTGCAGCAGGTAAATGCAAAAAAAAAAATAAAAAATAAACAAACAAACAAAAAGTTACCTTTACTAACAGTAAGGTTCCTAAATTATTGCTTGAAGAAAATACTATCGAAATATTAAGTATCTCCTTCTGTGAGTAGCTAGTGCTCGCCCAGCTGGCGAAGCGCATTGAGAGTACAAGGTCTCTCGAATGTCACGTGACAGCGTCGAACGCATTCACATTGGAAGACAATTCAACTATTCTTTCTGAGTATACGCCGTTCTTCGTAATTCAACACCTAAAGCACGTTTTTTTTTTCTCTTTTACCATAAATACGGGCAGGTAATTGTTTTACATATTTGTGTTATTTGCTGTGGAAATTTGGCTATATGCTTAGTTTGAGGAGAGTTTCCATAAGAGCTCTCTGGTAATTCTCTTACAAGTTTTAGATTTATTAAGACCTCAGATTTATTAAGAAATTGGCGATTTGTTTTAAACTAATGAAAAAAGTAATCATTTTGTATTTGACGGACTTTCTAATTTGACAACCCTACCCTTTAAATTTCTGTTATTTATGGATATCACTAACGTCTTATAATGTAGAAAAAAAATTTATTGCATAGAACACTCATCAGCGACAGATTTGCTTTGCTTCTGCTCTTTCGGGCTGCAATGCCTAATGTAGCTCAAGTGTAATGTATTAAATAAATAAATTTGAAATTTCATCAAGAAAAGTCTGTGAACGACTTTCATTTCATATAGAAATATTTAGAAAGTAAAACAAATTGATTGGTGATATGTATATCACATTTTCTTCTTATCGTTCTATTATTTTCTTCTTCTTCTTTTCTTTCTGACTCGTTAAACATAAACCGTTTTACATCTCATGTCTTGCCAACCTGTTTTTCCTGTTTCAATTGCGGTATATTGCTTTTATGGTAATTGCATATTTATTTAGCTATTCTGTTATATTACTTAATTACTCTTCTGGCGAAGATCATGATGATATCGTTAATGTTGTGATAATGGATGTAGAAAGAGGTCGTTGTGATATACGGTTGTCTGCATATGATTGAAATGGTTTCAAGAAAACCACTGTAGGTATATTATTTGACATGACCACAAAACTGCACAGTTAGGCTACATAGAAAAATTCGTCAGGTTTTTTTTTACATGTTACAGGAGCTCGATATATATTGCTCTATTAACTCTGCGCACGCAAATTCCGTAATAAAGTTCGTCCCAATTCGGTGTAACATGTTTCTGTCAATTTGAGCAAAGGCGGTAATGATGCGATCCCGGTGTTCTAGCAGATCAGCCGGTAACGGTGGAAGAAACACTGAATCCTTCACATACCGCACTAGAGGTTAAGTCGGGAGAGCGTGGAGGCCTTGACAGCAGTTCGTAATCAAGACTTTGCAAACGGTGGGTGGTGGAATGTTCAATTCACGACTCTCTCTGCGAGTTGACTTTTGTGGTCTACGTTCGAAACTGGCCCGTACGCGTTCAACTGTGTCTTCAGACACAGAGGACGACTCGTTGATTTCCCTTTATAGAGACATTCCGCATATTTAAATTCTTCATACCATCGTCGAATGGAGTTGGCGCTGGGTGAATATTTATGGAATTTCTTCTAGAGTGTCGTCGGAACGTTACAGATTGACCTGAATGGAATTCGGGGACAACATGTGCTTTCTCACTGTTTGTCACCATCTTACAACTATAGCGCTCTCACGGCTGCAGGCGGAAATATATACTAGTTGGGAAATTTAAACAAAATTTTGAGAGATATTTAGGCTTGCCAATTTTCGTAAGTAAAAATTAGGGACACAAACATTACTAACAATTTTATTGCACTAATTATTTCCACCTATCAATCCACATATTCAACAGTAGTACTTTTATAACAGTATACTACGAGTATATATTATAACGCATGAATATGAATGTGAATATGAAAAGCCTGAAATCCCATAAGGGCAACGGTCTCCTACAGTAGTGTAGGGTGAGCTGAAGGTATACTAAACTTGGGAAGCCAGTCCAAGAGAGCTTACAATGTACACTTACAATCTAAACACATAAACAAACTATATGAGCTAAACACGAAAATCTATACAGACTAAACACATAAATTATATAAACTAAACACCCACAAAAAAAAACTATACAAACTGAAAACATAAATTATAGTCTGAACACACAACTATCCACACTAAACGCACGACAAATTTTGCAATTATACAGTCTTAACTCACACACAAACTAAACACACAAAAGCTATACAAATTGAACACATAAATTATAGTCTTACACAGAAGAGCTATACAAACTGCATACATAAATTATACAGTCTGAACAATCTAATCTAAACACACAAAAACCATACAATGAAACACAAAAGTTATACTAACTAAATACAAAAACTATACCAACTAAAAACAGACTCAAACTATTCAAACCAACACACACAAAAAGAACTGTGTATAAACAATACAAAACTATACACAGTTTACATAGTGTTCGTAATTTCTTCCAGTCTTTCCATGCCTGCCTGTCCCTCGCTGTTCTCGTCCACTGCGCTCCAGTCTCTCTCCGGAAAGCGTCCGATCACCTTCTCCTTTGACGTCTCCTGCTTCTTTTCCCAATGCGTGGGTCCCACATGGTCGAGGTATAACATTTGTAAAAAGATACAAAAATATGCCAAAATGAAAAACAAAAGAAGTTGAAAAATAGTATAAATTTGTGATAAAAGAAATGTTAAGGGGAGAGGACGATATTTTTTGGTGAAAAATAAGTAAATTAAAAAAAAAATCTTTAGAATACTCTGTGATATGTGTGGAATGCATTGCATAACATTTTGTGGGTATTTGTGCCCTTAGCGGATGTTGAGACACCATTTTTATACTTCCTGCGCTATGGATTTGTAAATCACACGTCTCCTTTCATTGTTGTTTCCGGTAAATTAAATTTTCAAAAAATAAATAAATAAATAAATAAATTAATTAATTAAAATAAAATAAAATAAAATTTCTTTAAAATACTCTTTGATATGTGTGGAATGCATTGCATAACATTTTATGAGTATTTGTGGCCTTATCAGATGTTGAGACGCCATTTTTAAACTTCCTGCGCTATGGACTTTAAAATCACACTACCCTTTATCGTTGTTTCCGGTAACTTAATTTTTTGCTACATTGCCAGATAAAAATGGATATAATTTCTGCACTATTAAACATACATGAATGAAATTTAGAACACACATTCTTTAGACTATTAGGAAACTTTTCTCTGTAATAGAATTTTGTTAATAGAATTCATTTTTAAAATATGCTCGTTTGTTTGCGAAAAAGGAAATAAAAAAAGGTGTTATTAAATTTTAATTGTTTATTTTACAAACGTAGGGACTAATATCAAAATTCTGTTACAGACAGATTGTAGAGCATGCTTTTGCAAGTACGTTGCAAAAATGTTTTGAAACTATATTTAAAAATGGTTTAGATATATCGGTTTTAGTAAAATCCTGCATTCGGTATATTTTTTTTTTTTCAAATTTGGGCCCCAAATAATTTTTTTTTTCAAAATATTTATTTTTGGTTGAGTTGCTACAGCTATGAGCTCTCTACATACAAAAAATTAATATTTTACACCAAATAGGAAAAAAGTTAAAAAAAATACTATCCTCTCCCCTTAACTCGTTGGAATCTAGGAACCCATCATTTTGATGTAATTGATAACCTAACTCTACGTAACCAGAACTAACCCGAACTAACTTAACACCTTCTTCTTCTTCTTCTTCTTCTTCTTCTTCAGTCCCTTCTGCTGCTAAGCGTTGGGTTCGCCTCTCTCCGTCCATTTCATCCATTTTTCCCGGTCTCTACACATTCTCTTCATCTCTACCATTGTTTTTCCTTTCTGTTGGCCTATTCTTTCTACACTAACCTAACCTGCCTACATAAAAAAGTTCCAGCCACTCTTCTCGGAAAACGCAGAGACATTTACGTGATTTATCATCAGAGCTATCAGGTCTTATCACACTTGAGGGGCTGCGGTATTTTACAGGTCTTTGTTGTTGTCCTCGTTGATACCTATATCTATCGTAGAAGTAGTCGTAAAATTGTTTTCTTTTCTTTTTCCATTTTTCCGCCGAACTAATGAATAACGCATCAAGTGGAACAAAATGGACGTAATACTGAATAGCGCAAACTAAAGTCAAAGTGCATAAGATGAGCTCAGAGGATAGATGATTCAGTAAGTATCCTATAGGCATTTAGGAACATTAAATCCAGAGGTTTGAGATGGATAGGAGATGTAGCAGGTATGGGCGAAACCAGAAATGCTTATAGAGTGTTAGTTGGGAGGCCGGAGGAAAAAATACCTTTGGGGAGGCCGAGATGTAGATAGGAGGGTAATATAAAATGGATTTAAGGAAGGTGGGATATGATGGTAGAGACTGGATTTCTCTGTTCAGGATAGGGACCGATGGCGGGCTTATGTGAGGGTGGCAGTGAACCTCCGGGTTCCTTAAGGGGAGGCAGAGGTGAAATTTTGAACAAAACTGAAGAAAATTTGGTTTTTTCCATTTTTATTATCTTTATACACTATATTTTCATATTCCGATGTTAGGTTTTGATTGTGTGCCCTTTAAAGTATCAAAGTATTAAATTAAAACCAAGATAACTGTATTACAATATTATTCCCATAATAAACTAATACTTATCATCAGGGAACGGATTTATATGGACTAAAAATATATGAAATATGTAAATATATATGTAGTTATTTTTACCAAAATATGGAATTAAATATGGATTTTTACCAAAATATGGAATTAAATATGGACTTAAAATTATAAAAAAATGACTATGTACGTTAAATATTGGTACATTTTAATCAAACTAAACAAAAAATATAATGGACGTACCTTATCTTCCAATGTAGTTTCAACAAAACACAATTTTTATTGTCTGTTACCATAACAATAGGTTACAAACATTTCTTTCAAGTGCTGAAAAGTGAATCTTCTTCTATTGTCTCTGAGGATAGATTTATACTGACTAAAAGAGCGTTCGACGTCACAAGAAGTAACTGGTACATAATTCAATTTCACAATGTCTGCTGGGGATAAGTCCAAGTTAATCTTCACTGTTGATTCACCACTCATCACAGCAACAACCTTTTGTAGTTCTTCATATCCAGGGTTTTTTGAAAGTACAGTGTCCACCTTAGCTCTTACTGCATCTGCAACTTTACCTCTACCACGATTCAGTTGTTCCACAGTACTATTTATAATTTCAAAACTTTCAGATAGTGAAAGGTGCCTATTTTGGAGACTTTTGAGCGTTTTTATGATGCATGAAAATGTATGCTGAATGTGAGCTAAGTCATTCTTCACACTTATGTCACAGGAACTGTTTTCGCAGTATCAATTGAGACTGCATCTTCAGAGTCCAATGCAAGGAGAACATTGTTAATAGAGTCTATATGTTCGGCATAATATTCAACTGCTTCTAGCCATGTACCCCATCTAGTTAAAATTGGCTTTGGTGGCAATGGAATTTCAGGGTACATTTCTTTCAACACGTTAACTCTACTGGGAGCTTTGAGAAATACTTTTTTCACTGATGAAATCAACAAATCTACTTTAGGGAAATTGTCTCTGACCACTTCTGCCACACGATGAAATGCATGCGCCACACAAGTAAAATGAGTCAATTTAGGATATACAACAGATAATGCTTGTCCAGCTTTGACCATATAAGGGGCAGCATCGCTAATAAAGAATAACACATTATCGTACATAATACCCTTTGGCCACAGGATACCCATAGCTTCGTTGAACAGTTTAACTATAGTTTTGTTATTGCACTTTTCTAGAACATCACAATGTAAAAGAATTCGTTCAGAATATTGTTCACTTAACAAACCGATAACTACATTACCAACAAGTCTACCTTCTTTGTCGGGAGTCTCATCAATGGAAACCCAAATTGAACTATCTTTAATTTCATCTCTTATCTTCTGTATTGTCTCATCGTAGATGGATGGAGCATACGTCTTCCTAAGTGTTGACTCATCCGGGATTGTATGTTGAGTATATTTTTCAAGGAATTCCCTGAAGACCTTATTCTTTAGTTTGTAGAGAGGAATATCAGCAGAGATGAGAGAACGGCACAGGTCGATGTTAAACTCAGATCTTACATTCGATGTTGTTGGTTGTGTTAAAAACAATTGTCTCTGCTTGGAATTTAGTTGTTTGTTGGCCTGATGTTTACTAGTTGTAATGTGTTGTTGCACCAGGAACTTTTGTGTAGATGATACTGCACACTGACACAAATTACAAAATAATATTTTATTGTCAGTTGATAAACCATCTTCTTTAAATTCTGAAATGTAACTTGTTAGTTTTGATTTTAAATTGACTGAATGACGTACTTTTGGCATATTTACCGTCTTTATAGTATGATTTACAAAACTGAACCTATGTGTACTCTGACTGGCATTTAACTGTTGAGCTGCACAACTGAAGTCTGTTAAAAATTTTAAATTAAATTAATACAGTTTTGTAACTTACTTTCCCATTGTTGATAGGACTGCTAATTTTCAAATAACTCTGATGTTAAAGGGATTACTGAACATGTGTTTAAATCTCTATTGTTGAAATGTATTTTTAAAAGTTAATGGAATTTTGTTTTGTTTTATTGTTAAACCTAATATAATATGGACTGTTTTATATGAAATATGGAAAATATATGGAAATTAACGAAAATATGTACTAAACTCTAAAATATGGAAAAATATGGAAAATAAAAGTAGGATTTTTCAACCCTACACATTGTGAAACATAAAGATAATGCAAAATATAAATTATATTAGCTTTATAAGTAAATATGTATTCACATATAAATCCTTTCCCTGCTTATCATTATTTATATACCTTCTCTGAAGATATAAATAAAAAGAAATATTGAAAATTTCTTACAATACGGTGCATGGAGCATTTTATATCAAACTATATAAAGTTTTATAAAATTATTAATATTTACAGAACTATTGTACTTATAAAGTTGAAACTTGGTATATCCATTACTAATAACATACGTAGTAGGCCTATCCATGATCAATTTCAAACAAATTGGATAAATTTTGTGGATTTTGAAATATTCACCTCTGCCTCCCCTTAAAAGCCATAAGTAAATAATCATTATATAGTTCGTAATAATGAACTTACCCGAAAGTTTGTCTATTCCAAAATTATTAATATGGACTTTGTTTAAATGTCGTTTAAATTGAAATGACGAGTAGAAATAAATTGGCTGGGACATAGTAAACAAGCAATTCTTTCGTCTTCTTCAACAACAAAATAATTATACTCCCATTTCCTTTGGAAGTAGTATTTCTTCACGGGTTTAAATTTTGCCATTTTTCAGTTCTCTTCGAACTGCTGTACGCGTATTGTGTACCTGCCGCCGCTAGGATGAATGAATAGCTGAGCGCAACTAGAACGCCATGACCACACTGGTAGAAAAGGTGGGTGGAGTAGAAGGGGG
The DNA here is from genome assembly GCF_040183065.1 of Periplaneta americana. NCBI lineage: Eukaryota > Metazoa > Arthropoda > Insecta > Blattodea > Blattidae > Periplaneta > Periplaneta americana. The sequence continues at coordinate 130,601,616 of NC_091122.1, read as the reverse complement.
TAAGAAGGCAGTCGCTCTGAGGAGCTACAGTTCTGCAGATCTGGCGTAGGATATGATATCATTATACGTTTTCAGGAACGTCCACGAAATAGCGCGCCCTTTTTTAAGGTTAACTTTCTAATTTCTGAAGTCTGTTACAGTAGCTATAATGTTTTAGGTACATAATATTGAAAAGTTATCCTATGGAGACATTACACTGGTACCTTCAAATACTACACGAAGACATTTTTTTCAATTATTTAGCAGAAGAATAGGCACCCCGTATTCTCTCTGAAATGCCCTTTGTGTGGCAACGATAGAGTATGATCGCTGGTAAAATATAGTTTGAATGTGAAATTCCGTGTGAATATAATGCGATGTTTTTTAGATATTTAATTGCTTGTCACGGATGTAGACACACCCAACATTTAGAAACTACATATCGGTTTCTTCAGCAGGGAAGACAGGGAAAGAGGTAGCCTATTCATATACTAAAAATTACTCAATAGGATTGAACCCAAAACTTAATTCTATGTTGAGCACGATGTAAATATGAAATTAAACTTACTTTTTCTCACTGTTTTTAATACGTTTCTCGCATGTAATAATCTGTAATAGGACGTAGTTGTGCAATGTTATTCATAGGTCGTAGATGTAACACTGCATTCTCTTCGGTCCAGAATTAGAAAGTAAATTTATTTATAAATATTTTAGAAACACTTCGTTATTTTACGAATTAGTGGTGAATAATGTACTGCATTTTCCCGTAGCTAGATCAGAAATAAATAAAAAAATATATAAAATAACAGACTACAAATTTAATTTTGTTAATATTTAATTTGTCCTCCGCTGTGGCTCTGAGATAGCGTACACCCTGCCCATCAAAGTGGTCCACGATTCAATTCCCGGTGTGGACAGTGAAAGAAATGTATCTTCCATCTGTGGTATTGGGTGGTTGTCCGTTGTTTTATGGTTGTCCTGTGATGTCTATGCGGTGGCTCTGCGTCGTGTTAATTTCACATCCAGGGAGGCCCGCAATGTGTGAATGTCTAGTGTCGATTCACAGAAAATATCCTTCCTGTTCTGCATCGAATATTCTGTATTGATAAGTCAGTAAAATAGGGAAAGTAAAACAAAAATAATATAAAATAAGGATATATAAGTTTTGAAATTATTGGTAAAATGTCTTGAAGTTGTTTCTGGGCACATTTGGTTACCTGTAACGGAACACTAGTGTGTTTATTCTTAATAAATCGTATATTTAACCGTTATCGCTTCATTTTCTTATTGTGGAATGGGATTATGAAGTTTTTTTGTAAGTATCGGTATACTAGATGTGTCTGATATTATTTTTCTTAACATCACTGTGTCCTACGATTATTAAACTGTATATTGAACTACCGGATCATCATTTTCTTTTTACTAATATTTTTAATATTAACCTGGCTATACCTCTGGATTAACGGCTGAGAATCGCAAACACTGTTACCCCCTTCCACGACCGGAGTTTGATGATACTAGTGTAAAATACATACAAATGACTTTACTAGATATAGGAGGGAAGAAAAGTAGAACATCCATTTATGTAAACTAGGAACTATTACGATTTTCAGTTTGACAATTTTCGTTAGGTTTTTTTTTTTTTTTTTACTCAAAATACAGTATAACATATTAACATTAAGTGTTTTTACTCACTAACTGAACTATCCAGGCGGACGTATTCATTATGCAATGTAGTGTATAATATACTGTCTACAGCACATTAGCATACAATATGGAGAGTGAATTTAAATTGAAAAATAATCAAAATCTGGATATTTAAACAAATTGTTGAAAATGATGACCGTTCATTTCTATATGGGCTTCAGTTCTTTTGTGTGCATTATATCGAAAACGTTTTTAAGCATATGAAGACATTATTACAAAAACAACCCTTGTCAAAACTGCTATTTTTCAGGAGAACAATAAAAATAAATAGAACAACACATGTCAGCTGTTTCCGGACAACTGGAGCTTATCCTTGTGGCTATTGCACCTGACATGGATCATTTTTGGAGTCTATAAGCATTTGAAATAGTAGAAAATGTGTCCTTAACTCAATTTCATTAAAAATGACTAGGGCTGTTTTTGTAATAATGTCTTCATATCTTCTGAAGTTGAATGTATGTGTCTGGAATGTAATTCTTTAATTCTTCTATTGTTATAGGATGTTTAACAAACACAACTGTTTTACAGTAACCCCAAAAGAAATAATGCAAAGCATCAGTCGACATGGAGGGGGGCATAATCCTCTGTCTCTTAAAATAATAATTCTGTACTACTCTATAACAGAGTACCTTACCTACGTATTGTTGTATAATATTACGTAGACGTCCAATTCCTGACAGCAAATGTTTTCAGAAAATAGATAAGATAGCTCAGCCACTAGCCTTTACAGAGGGGCCAGTAGAAACGGATGTTGGAAATAGGGAAACGACGTAACCAAACGGATACAGTACCTGTGCGAAAATATGATTCAATGATGAATGCACTTTATTCACTGGAAGATACCACCATATTTCTGGAACGTACTATACTCACTCAATACTGTAACCGGACAACTTTGACTGCATATGCGGCCTTGGGTGGAAGTTCCCTAGTAGAAGGGTTGGGGGTGAAGTACATTAAAAAATTCAGGTACAATAGAAATTGAAGTAAAAATAAAATGATGTCCCTGTATTTCTTGTCATTTTCTTATTATGGGGATGAGGTTGTGAAATACAGGGACATCATTTTATTTTTACTTCATTTTTTGTCCCGGAGTTTTTTAATGTAGTTCACTCCCACCCCTTCTACTAATGAAGTTCAACCGTCCTCCACACAGATCCAAGACCGCATATACAGTTATAGTAGCCTTACGGTCATAGTAAACAGTACGTTCCAAAAATATGTTCGCGTTTTCCAGTGACGAAAGAGCTTTAAATATTGAATCATTTTCGCACAGGTACTGTCGTCCAGTCCAACCTGTGGAGTAACGGTCAGCGCGTCTGGCTGCGAAACCAAGTGGCCCGGATTCGAATCCCGGTCGGGGCAAGTCACCTGGTTGAGGTTTTTCCCGGGGTTTTCCCTCAACCCAATACGAGCAAATGCTGGGTAACTTTCGGTGCTGGACCTCGGACTCATTTCACCGGCATTATCACCTTCATATCATTCAGACGCTAAATAACCTAGATGTTGATACAGCGTCGTAAAATAACCCAATAAAATAAAAAAAACTGTCGTCCATTTGCCTACGTAGTATCCCGGTTTCCCCCCATCAGCTTTTATTCGCCAGCTAGTGGCTGGGCTGTCTTAGCTCTTTTCTGAGAACATTAATTTCTGTTAGGAATTGAACGTCTACGTAATATTATAAAACTGCTGAAAATAACTTAAATAAACGGTTCGCGTTAAGTAATTAACTGCCACGTGATTTCTTCCCTTTCTACGATCCTACGTAACCACTTGGACGGACAGTAGATAGTATGTCTGATAGATTTTATCTTTTCAGATCGGGCAGAAGTGAAGATTGAATTTACAGTACGTAAGGTACTCTTTTATAGAGTAGGTACAGAATTATTTCAATATGAGTTACTAGTACGAAGAACGAAACTGGTAATTGGGATTAGGTACAATAGTCTATAGTGCGATAATATGCACATTAGAACTGAGGCCTGTATCGAAATGAACGGCCACAATTTTTAAAAATGTACTTAAATATCCATATTATAATTATTTTTCAATTTAACTTCGTTCTCTATATTGTATGCTAATGTGCTGTAGACAGTGTAATATACACTGCATAATGAATACGTCCGCATGGACACCTCAGTTCGTGAATAAAGACACTCAATGTTAATACTGTACTGTATTTTGATTAAACAAAAACCTAATGAAAATGATCAAATTCAAAAGCGCAATATTTCCTAGTTTACGTAAATGGATGAACTACTTTTCTTCCCTCCTATACCTAGTGAAGTGATTTGTTTGTATATTACGCCAGTATCATCGAACTCCAGTCGTGGAAGGGGGTAGCAAACGGCGTTGATCGAGAGGTATAGGCAAGTTAATATTAAAAATGTTAGTAAAAATAAAATGATGTCCCTGTATTTTATAATTATTCTCCGAACACCTGATAATCTATGATTGAACACGAATGCGGAAAATTATTCTATGTTTTGGAGACTACTCTAAAAAAGTTGTTTTCTTCCTGATGACAGTGTAGTACTGAAATATAAATGAGTAAATAATGGGAAATCGCAAATAAGCAAATATCCAAAGGGCTGTTCCCAAATATTGTTTCAGGAAAAACAATGGTTAAGATCTCATTCATCGAGAGGAGCCCATAGCCCAAAAATAATTCGGTAGCTATTAGATCTAAATTAGCATGAGAGTCCGGCATACGAGCGATGTGTTGTAAAAAATAAAAAAACGCTTCTTTTGGGGAAAGCTAAAAAAAAAGATCGGACGGCCATTGGGAGACGCCGAGGTGGAGGGGTAAGGTGGGCGGAGACACCGCCGCCTCGCGACGTCTCGAAGGCACGGCGTCCCGACGCGACACGTGCTGGCCTGGCCTGGCCTCCTCCATGTTTCCGCCAACAACTGAAATGCGTTATCCCTTTTGACAGTATTTCGGGATATTTTTGTCGCTAAGCTGTTGTCAAAGCCAGTGGGGGCGGACTTCTCGTATCTTCTTCGTATTCTGGGAATCAGGATTTTGATTCCTAATGCGACAGAAATCCTTAACAAAAAAAATTATATACAATATATTTCACAAATTAAGGTACGAGCCTTTGAAAATAGTATACACATGCAAATAACTCTTTAATCCCTATAGAAATGCAGGAAATGAATCAAAATTTGCTCTATAGTTATAATATAATAATAGGCCAATAAATAATTTTAATTTATTCAAATTAAAATACACACAGGAAATACAGTGAATCCCGAAGGAGCATTGCTCGTGTTCGGGAATCATTTCAATAGATGGAAACATTTAGGAATTTGTTTTAAAAATACAAAAACAAAATACAGTAAAGATGATGTGTAGAACCAAAAACTACAAATAATGCCCATGGCTTGTCAGTATATTTTTTCATTAATAATCTTCCCCTTATGTAATCGTGAAAACTTTGTAACTAATTCAACAGTTCATAGCATAAACACACATAAAAAAAAAGACTTTCATACTCCATCGGCAAGTCTATCGTGCAATCAAAAAGGAGTGCGTTATGTGGCAGTAAACATTTTTAATAGCCTCCCTATCGATATAAAAAAATGAAACTCAAAACATAAGATTATTTAGGGTCAAATAAAGAAGTACCTAATTTCTCACGCCTTCTATTCTATGGATGAATTCATGACATTCAATAACACTTCATGAAATTGATACTAAAACTGTGTGTTGTGCTAGTAGACTATATTGTAAATCTGTTCTGTATATATTTCATCTAGACTGTGACTATAAATAAAGACTTTGTAATAGTATTAAGTTTTTTGACTTGTTCCAAATCTAGCTGTGCAGTAATGTATGAATATCATGGAATGTTAATAAATACGATACAATACAACACCATTTAGTTTAGTAATCATAATTAGTAAGGAATAAAAATCAAATGCAGTAAAGACAAATTGTAGAAGCATTTAGTAGTTATTAATTATAATTTGTAAAGAAAAAATGTAAGGGGAACAAAATGTAGAACAATTTAGTAATTATTTATTATAATTAGTAAATAATAAAAATAATAAACAAAATACAGTAAGAGCCATTAGTAATTGAATCGCCCCATGCAGAAAGAGCTTCAGTCAAATTTTGAAAAAGTGAGATATCGATGGAAATCATAACTTTATGGGTGGCTCCATCGGCCTGTGCAGAAAAGTGTTCAATCCATTGCTTGGAAAGATAGAAACTGGAGCGTCAGGCTCAGAGTTCAATGCAGAAAGGAATTTAGTGTACAGAATATATATATATACATATATTTTTTTTAATTTTCTCAAAACTAGGTCTAATGGACTGAAGTTCTTTCTGCATGGGGCGATTGTTATTAATTATAATTAGTAAAGAATAATAATAATAAACAAAATTCAGTACTAATAAAATTTAGAATAATTTTTATTTATTATTATATTATAGCTATAATGGAAATTATATTTATTTTCTATATTACTTACTTACAAACATACTTACAAATGGCTTTTAAGAAACCCACAGGTTCATTGCCGCCCTCACATAAGCCCGCCGTCGGTTCCCATCCTGTGCAGCATTAATCCAGTCTCTATTATCATATCCGACCTCCCTCAAATCCATTTCAATATTACCCTATCAATTTTTTAATGACAAAACTTATTTGTTTTTAATTTTTCACTGCTGCTGATAAAATTACAACACACTAGAGATTCAAAATGCCTCATAATATTTTCAAAATGTGTACTGGATACAAAAATGATGTTACATAGTTTAAAACACGACAACAAATAAAAATATTTCATGCGTATAATGAGAAAAATCTCGGAATTTGAACTTACCATTTAAAAGGATTTTCTGGATGACTTCTGTTTATAACTAGACCCGGGACTGTCTTTTACAAGGAACCAATAATAGTCTGCAAGCATGCTGGATGATGATCTTTCTTTATATCGCCTTTCCATTTCAGATATTTCTTGATGAAATCTTTCCCCATGCTCTTCGCTTACCGCTCCAAGGTTAGGAGAAAAGAAATCCAAATGAGAATGTAAAAAATACATAATATTACACCCCATTGTTTCATATGCACCTAACATGGCCTCCACAACAAGTTCTTTGTAGTTGTCTGCCCTAGAATTTCCAAGGAAATTTGAGCGAACACCTTTGAAAGCGCGCCTTGCCATTCTTTCTGCAAATGAAAGTTTTTACCTCAAACAAAAAGTCAGCCATAACTTTGCGAATTTGTGGACCGATGAAAATGCCCTCTTTTAATTTTCCTTCACTCAAACTGGTAAACTTTTCTTTTAAATACTGAAAACCACACACTTGTTTGTTCATTGCAGAGACCTCACTTTGAACCTTTATGAAATTTACTTAATACAAGGGACTAATATCTTTTTATTTATTAGAAGTACAAAAGAACATGCCAACAACCGTAAGAAACCAGAAATAAGTCATAAACTCAAAAAATTCATTAGCGTTTGTTTTGGTTTACAAAACCTGCGCCAGATGTTTCCTGGGGGAGCTTTTATGGAAAAGTCAAATCATAATTTATTTTAAAAACCTTACGTGATACGAAGAAAAGAGATGCATTTTCGGAGTCAGCGCACACCAAACCATAAGGGATACATTATTTTAAGTCGGAGCAAAATTCTTGTTGTTCAGTGTAATAATAATAATAATAATAATAATAATAATAATAATAAAGTAGCAGGAAAACTCATTTTGAAGAAGAACAAGAATAATCTAGCCACTTTAACTACAATTGTTAAGCCATTTTAAAAGTGTGGCCCGGACCTCGATATTACATAGAGAATCGAAACGCTGTAAAATGTGACGAACCCAAGCCTGCTTTGAAATCCGTGCACTCTTCTTCTGCTCGCAAAGTCACATCCGCCCATTTGTTATTTTAAAGAATAGAATGGTGGGCCTGCCCAATTTAGTTATTTTTATTTTAAACTCGGCTTCAAATAAAATCAATACAGTTTGAGCGATGAGACCAATCCGCAGGCGTGCGGGCCAGTTCGCAAGAGGCCACAGATTTAATTATTTGTCCCTTTTATTAAATAAAAGTCTAACAAAATTCGTTTCGGGTTCCATGTACAAGGAAATGCATAATGGATATTCATAGTAACTCGCAACTCCACCAGGACGTGCCTTTTACACTTGCAGCGATGAATACAGGATCAATCTTGCTACACATATAAAACATACTCACATTGATATTATTTTATTATATATTCCTCTTCCTCTCCTTCTCCTTCTCCTTCTTCTTCTTCTTCTTCTTCTTCTTCTTCTTCAGTTTCTCCACTTACGGGTTTAGGCACTTTTTCCTGTTTCGTCGTTAAAAATAATTTAACAAATTATGTCTAGGGCTGGATTCTTAGGTAAATAAATTTATATTTTATTTGCACTGTAATAGAAACTCGTAATTGTGTTTTAAGTTTCAGACAAGGTCACCTGAGCATATATTTTAAATTTTATTTTACATAAAAAAGCACCTTTTGAATTTTTTATGTCGGGTAAAAGTTGGTAATATTGTGATACTAATAATATTATGTTAGTACTTTTTGAAAACTTTTTACAATTTTACTGAGCGAGAGAAGGACCGGTTTTGTGCAGCAACTTGTCCACGAACATTCGCTTAATACGTTGACGCAAAAAATCGATCTTCCTCTCGCTCAATAAAATTGTAAAAAATTCTCAAAGAGAACTATCATAATATTATTAGTATCACAATATTACCAAGTTTTACCCTAAATACATATTTTCAAATATTCACATAAAATTAAGTTTTCATCAAATAGTTTTCGACAAAAGCCTTATTACAGATTAATTTTTTTTTATTATTTTAGTAGGTTATTTTACGACGCTTTATCAACAGCTTAGGTTATTTAGCGTCTGAATGAGATGAAGATGATAATGCCGGTGAAATGAGTCCGGGATCCAGCACCGAAAGTTACCCAGCATTTGCTCATATTGGGTTGAGGGAAAACCCAGGAAAAAACCTCAACCAGGTAACTTGCCCCAACCGGGAATCGAACCCGGGCCACCTGTTTTCGCGGCCAGACGTACAGATTAATCATTACCAGAATGTTCAGTGCAGTTGCTTAGACGTGACAGCTGGCAACTGTTTCTCGGAATTGTCTATCTGTGGACCTGTGGAACTGCAGTCTCCTCTCTCATCACAAACGATAAGAGCTATCTTCACTAAAAAATTGTACTGTAGCTAACACACAGAAACACTGATGTGTCGTTTAGGAGTACGTTGTAAGTTGTCATAACGCTGATTCAGGAAGCAATTATAATTTTATAAACATCAGTTTAGGTCAAAAGGAGGATAGCAATGGCAAAGGAAGCTTATAATAGAAAAAGGAACATCTGCGGACCTCTGGAAAAAGAACTAAGAAAGAGATTAGTGAGGTGATTTGTATGGGGCAGAAACGCGGACATTACGACGAAGTGAAGAGAAGCGAATAGAAGCATTTGAAATATGGATATGGAGAAGAATGGAGCGTGTCAAGTGGATAGACAGAATAAGAAATGAAGCTGTGTTGGAAAGAGTGAATGAAGAAAGAATGATGCTGAAACTGATCAGGAAGAGGAAAAGGAATTGGTTGGGTCACCGGTTGAGAAGAAACTAAAGGATGCACTGGAAGGAATGGTGAACGGGAGAAGAGTTCGGGGTAGAAGAAGATGTTATGACATTGAGATATACGGATCGTATGAGGAGACAAAGAGGAAGGCAGAAAATAGAAAAGGCTGGAGAAAGCTGTCTTTGGGTAGAACACTGAATGAATGAAATGATCTACTCTTAAAAATGCCATTGTTTTAGATTTAACGTTGGAAATTTTAAGATTATAGGTCATCATGCATTTTTTAAGATGATGCATTGTAATTTGTAATTCTTCGTTCAAGAAACTCAATATATAAAAGTCATATGGAGTGGAAACGGAATATTTTCAACACATTTTCATTTATAAAGGGTGTGCAAAGGAATATGTTTTTCTTAATGATACCTTGTACTTATTTTTCCACTTTCGGAGCGTTCGGATCTCAAAAAGTACAAAATCACATTTTTAAATCATTTATAAAATACTATTTTGAAAAAAAAAACTCAATTTTTATATCAATGTATGTGTACATAACAAAGATAAATGTATTTGTATGTTAATTTATAAGTAAGAAGAATAAAGGACCTGAATTAAGTAATCATGGACAACACTTAATAAATATATATTAAATAATAATAGTTACCCCGATCTCAACCCAATACATTTATTCATGTGGGACTGTTTGGAATGGAGGGTGTACCAAGACAGACCATGATACTAGAAAGAGTTAAAACAAAAAATTTGAGGATGAGATGCAACAGAACAACCGAACAGTATTGCTGAAAACATAAAACAATTTCCAGTCCAGTCCATCGAATAGAAGAACAAAAACAAACTTGATTTGAACACATTCAAAGAATGGAAGAATACTGATTACCAAGAGTACTCCTTAACTATCAGCCGAAAGGACGAAGAAGTGTTGGAAGACCTAAAGTGAACAGGCCTTCAACAAGAAGAAGAAGAAGAAGAAGAAGAAGAAGAAGAAGAAGGAGAAGTAGTTTCGTAATAAAATTAAAAATAGGAAAATATAAGCAGAGTTAAAGCTTTTACTGTCCTTGTATATCAATGTCCCTTAGTATATTTCAAGAGATTTTTGCTACCGTTTTATAATGAAGCAGTATTTTATTTTTAAGTTTATATCCCGAGTTTTGTAAATATAAAAATAATATCGCAGTAAATTACAATAACTTTAGATGTGCAGATTATTATGTGGGCTAAATTTGTGTAATTTAAGGCATCCTGCCTAGAACTCGCGTTACGAAGTGCGCGCTGGTTCGAGTCTTCATGGGGGAAGAAATTTTCTCATGAAATTTCCGCCAGTGTATGGACCGGTGCCTATCCAGCATCGTGATGCACTTGGAGAGCTACGATAGGTAAAGAAAATCCGGTTGCGTATGCCAGCTATAAAGACTGGGGGGAGCATCGTGCTAACTACACGATACTTCCATTCTGGTTGGATGATCGTCCACCTCTGCTTCGGCATGTGGTCGTGAGGCCAGCAGCCGGCTGATCGGTCTAGGCCCTTCATGGGCTGGGTAGCGCCAAGGAGTTTTTTTTTTTTTAATTTGTGTAAAATCATTTACATATAATTAAACCGTATAATGTAGTCTATACCCTAAATTTCTATATGAATTGAAGTATTCTTACTTTTTCTTGTATAAATATTGTCCTTGCGTGCAATTCAGAAATAAAATTCATCTGCTTATTTGGGTGCATTATAAAATATTCAATTTTATTTACGGTACCTGAATAATAGGTGAAGAAAATAAATTATAAACAGTAATACCCGTCGCAACATGAAAAAAGGAACTTAAGTGATACGAAACACATAAAACGTGCAATGGGTAAGTACGGGTATGTGTCAACTTCGCAACCGAGATAGTTTTATTCTAATCGTCCGATATTTTCTCTCACGTCCGCGTCTATACCGAATAGTCACCACAGTTACTATAGAAATTCATTCGGCCTGTTTTAACTTCATGAGATATTTAATTTAACTTTATGAAAACCTCTTTACGCCATAAAATTAATCTATACTATCCCCTTAGAGCAGGCAACACGTTCAACTACTGTGTCATTTGTGTTGAATAATTCTATGGGATAGAATAAAGGCTATGGAAACCTGTTTGTTACGTTCCCTAAAATGGACAGTGTCGAAGTAACTCACCACTAGGGACCGGATTTGTAGGTTTCTACCAATTTTTTTCCTTGCTTCTGAACTCCTGATTTCTTCAATACTTTTCCGAATCATGATCGTATGAGTCGTATATTTGAATTCTGTTGAACCTAAAAAACCTAAATTGGACCTAAGTACCCAAAAAAACCTAAATCATTGTTGATAAGCATTATCCCGTATTTACTGCGTTATATATTCATTTTTTATTTTTATTTTGAGAGAAATATTAATACACTTCGAGAGAGAGAGAGAGAGAGAGAGAGAGAGAGAGAGGAAAGAACACTCTCGACGTGGAGGAGGCTACCTCAATTCCTAAGGCAAAATCTGTACTTAGCAGTGACAACATCTATGGTTCCCTTGCTTTCCTCAAGGCACATTTCAGTGACCTTCCAAAACATACTGAGTACTTGGAATCTTCTTCGCTACAACTGAAAGATGCAATTGGTGTCATTGACTCGCTTCTACAGAAACATGTACCAAGACCCGTGGATGAAGCCGTCACATTAAAACTAAAAAAGTATTGCAGAGGAATCCAGAGTTGGAAAAAATGAAAAATGTGTGCTCCATTTTCCAGGGGAGAAAGCTTAAATTGTCAGTTACCATGGGTACCTGCTGCAGTGGCAGCGATGAAATTTGCACCTACGAGTATGACGTCATGTGCTGTCATGTGCATTTATTATTGTTAAAAGAACATTTTCATCCTTCAAATGTATTTTGAGAGACAATAGAAAAAACTTCTCAGTCGAGAATCTTGAAAAGTATTTGGTCACATATTGCAACCAGGAACAGTACCAGTAAATAATGTTGTTTTGTTGTTTGTTACTTTTAAAAATAATTCTTGATCAAGTTTGAACAAATTTAATTCAAAAGTCGTGTGTGTACTATACATTTTATCTATTGAAAATTGAAATTTATGTGGTTATATGATAACAAATTATGTTAGATAAAATGTTAATTGTTACAATAATTTATTCAAACTACAAATAATGTTAAAGGGGAAGGAGCAAAAATTTCGAATCTTATAAATTTTGATAAATAGTTTAGTTCTTGAAAAGGTCAGTTTCGTAGTCCATGTTGTCTTAATAAATAAATATATATATATTTTTTTAATAATTGTAGTGATACATTTTTAACGATCTGCCAGTTTTTGCGACCCCTCTCACAGGTTGGACATAAAATCTAAAAAAAATCCTATTTCACTTATTCCAAAAACCTAAAATGGTATTTTTAAAAGCCTAAAAATCCGGTCCCTACTCATCACTAGTTTGTGATAGTGAACAAAGGTAATGTCCAATACAGAAAGGTCCAATATACGAAATTGTCCGTATGCTTTTATGTCCAGGGTACGAAAAGGCCCAATATACTGTAAAGATCTGTTAAATAATGTCCAACGTAAAATTGTCCATACAGTAATAAACCAATGGCCAAAATGTCCAATTAACGAAAATGTCAACGAGATTGTAATGTCCAAGATACGAAAAAACCCAATCTAGATGTACAGTAATGTAAGATCACAATTACTCATACAACTATCTCTGTAATACAACTTTATTTGGTAGTATAATAGTTATAACAGAAACTTATAAATAATAAATTTTTATGGACTTGGGATACGCAAGGTAACATAATTTAGTCTTCGTCAACATTTTCAGGATCATCCTGGTTATTGTATAATTTGAAATCATATGAATTTGCTCTTAGATAAGACATTTTCAACTTTATATTGCTGGAAGTTGCTTATTAGAGCGACTATTCTTTGTTGGTTATCTATATATAATTTATTTAGGGATTCTTTTGTATTAGTGTCACCTTCAAGTAATATTATAAGACCATGGTTTCTGCTTGACCTTGTTGCTGTTTGAGATGTTCAATAGAATTACAATATTTACAATATACAGTCTGATCCGTTTGGGTATGGATAGTATTAATTTATTATTATAAAGCTATTATGATAGTAGGAAAATGTTCTTGCTGGTTATGTTATGATTAAAAGATGGGACTTTCCATATAATGTGACAATCAACAATACATAATCTGAAAAGACAAATGAAAAACATAGATGATTAAAAGAGTGTTTGAAAGTTCAAAGGAAATTTCGACGTGAGTATAGTGTGTGTAATGTAACTAAATATGATTTCTTAATGATTGTGGTTTCGAACATTTGTATAAACAGGTTCTGTGTTTAAAAAGAACATGCAGGAGGTCGCAGGCGAAACCCAGTACGAGAAACAGCTGTTTCTTGGCTTGGCCCCCAAATTCCCCAGATCTAAGTCGTCCTGACTTCTTCCTGTGGGGTTTTGTTAAAGACATTGTCTATTCACAGAAACCCAGGAACATTGATGATCTGAGAGTAAAAATTACTCGAGCTTTTCAACATATCACCCCTCTTATGTTACAACGGACATGGACTGAATTGCATCACCGTTATGAGTTGTGCAGGGTGCGTAATGGGGGTCATGTTGAGCCCTGAGGAATCTCCCATCTTTCAGTGTTGTATGCACAAAATTTCAAGAAATGAAGTTCAGTAGTAAACGTTTTACAATGTTTTTAATTTATCCATACCCAAACGGATCATCCGATATAATCACATATTGGACTTTCCTACGCATTGGACCTTTTCGTATATTGGACGTATTAAATTTTGGATCTTTTTGCTTTTTGAACGCTTACTGCTTGGACTAAATTCCTTGGAACATTTTTACTTGGATATTTTCTGTCTATGAATATTCTAAACTGGACGAAATTATCTGTAACTGCTTGTGACCTGGATGTAGTGTGACTCTTGTGTTAACTAATGTCATTAGCACGCTCTTGTGCAAATTAATGTAAACAACTAGAGATATTTTGTTTTTCATAGTTTAGAGCAGGTTATATCCATTTTAAATAATTTATTCCTTTGTTCTGTATTAATAATCATTCTATGGTTACGTGCAGATGTATCTGGTATTAAAATGTTAGGTTTTGTGTTCAAATAATATTATGTGATATATTTTATGGTGTAACTACTCTTTTCAATATTTAAGAGCAAGTCGCATTCAAATTTTGCAGTGGATATTACTCCTAAAAAAAAAAAAGGTTTCAAGTTATAATCGTAGGTATATGGAAACGAAATATAGGAGGCCTTAGACAACTGGCAATTCATAAATTAATAAAACATAACACGGAACTATTTCACTACAAAGAAAAGTACGATGTGGACGAAAATGATCAACAAGAGCAAAGACTGTTGCCAATCTGTTTAGGTTAAATAAAATAAAAGCCTAGTAAAAATAGTTTTGACCTTCAGAAGGATTTAGTTTGCGTTGATATGAAAGTTAATAACTTTACATTTCGGAGACGATTATTGGAAAGTGGCTGGGAGAGCACGGCCACCAGTAGAAACAGTAAAAATACAACTATTAGCCAGAGCTATGGCGATGAAGCGCATATAATGGGTAAGAAAATACAGAGCCTGGAATAAGGAAGATTGGAGGTAAATTTTGTTTTCAGATGAAATCTTCTTTGCCGTCCAGGGAATAATTGTGCAAATGTATGCCCGTTCCGACAGAGAAAACGAATCTCATTTTTTTAAGGGCATCAGTCCATTAACATCAATTAAAAAAAAAAACAAGGAACTGTTAAAGTGAGAGTCCAAGTTTCACAACCATGCAGAACAAACGGTAATACAAGTGTTTTATAATTTCTAACTTTCCAATCTTTTTAGATCAGACTGGATGACAAAAGCTTCTCAACCGATTAATAATATGCATTTCCCATATTTATTCTGTGTTTAATTTCCTCCCTAGCGTCATTTATATTTGTTACTGTTGCTCCAATATATTTGAATTTTTCCACCTCTTCGAAGGATAAATCTCCAATTTTTATAATATTTCCATTTCGTACAATATTCTGGTCACAAGACATAATCATATACAGTGGACTCTCCTAAGTTCGACTGAACAGAATTGAAAGTTCTGACCAATAAGGGTAGTGGGTGTGGCAGATGAAATAAATACAAATTCTTATTGGTTATCCGTCAACAAATACAGTACTGTATTTGCATTTCCTGCCCGCCCCGAGACTTGTGTATGCGCTTCTAGTATCACAGTGGGTTTCGACAGTTCCGTCTTACAAACGGCATAATTCTCAAATAGGAAAATAACAGTTCATTAATTTAAAATCAGTGATCAATATGGATGTCCTAATCAATAAAATATTCTGTTTTCCTGTAACAAAAGTGTCACTACAAGACACAGAACCAATTTCCATTCAAATGGTAAACCCATTTCTTAGTGCCCGTATAGGGGCTTGTCTAATTCTCCTACGTAAGCAGTCGAACTATAGGATATCGAACTTGATTTCAGTCGAACTTAACGACTTCCACTGTATTTGTCTTTTCGGGATTTAATTCCAAACCTATCCCTTTACTTGCTTCAAGTAAAATTTCCGTATTTTCCCTAATACGGTAGTTTGTAGATTCTCTCCTAACATATTCACGTCATCTGCATAGACAAGCAGCTGATGTAACCCGTTCAATTCCAAACCATCTCTGTTATCCTGGACTTCCCTAATGGCATATTCTAGAGCAAAGTTAAAAAGTAAAGGTGATAGTGCATCTCCTTGCTTTAGCCCTCAGTGAATTGAAAAAGCATCCGACAGAAACTGACCTATACGGACTCTGCTCTAGTGTTATTATGTATGTTAATGATGATGATTGTGACGTAGATATGACGGTAACAAGACGGTTATAATGTGGAGGCAATACCTTGCCCTTGCCCCGTACTTTCTGCAGTCCATACAGGTCTGGAACATAGTCCGCTTAAAAAAATAAAATAAAAGAGTATAAAGGACAACAGCATTAACCGCCAAGACGTCAGGGATGGTTGTTGACTGCGTATTGAAGACTGTAGGCAGCGGACGCCTCTTGGATGCGTACCGAACACGTCGAGTTCTCCACCAGCATGACGGGACAAAGAAACGCAACGATTCACGTCTACCAGGCAGCCCGCTTGAAAAGGGTATCTTCTTCATCCTTACATGGGACGGCCCGTCTAGACTCGGAGAAGGGTTGCATTCAAGAAAGGAAGCTTTTTATTTTTAAAGCCCATTTTAGCCCTTCCCTCACACCATCGTTCAGGGGTGGCCATAGAAGAAAACTTCGGGGTTGTAAGGGTTGTTCAGTCTAGAAATTAGGGAGGGTGCAGAGTCGGATTTCAAAGATATTTCATCATATTATTACGGTGTATCCAACAGCTAATGGGTTTGAATCCTGATATCTTGGACGGATGTTTTAACGTTATCCGATATCTTACAGTATGTTGACGTACAGTAGATGGCGGTTCGGCGTCTTAAATACCCCACGCTCAGGACTTCGATCTTAATAATAATAATAATAATAATAATAATAATAATAATAATAATAATAATAATAATAATAATAATAATAATAATAATTTATTTATTTATTTATTTATTTATTTATTTATTCTAGCGAATCAGGCCTTCTTCTTCCACTTAGCCAGAAACAAAAGAAGCTGATACAATTTTACTAATATTTAAAGAACACTAATAAACAATTTATACAGTCATACAAGCACAAGTTCAGTAATTTAATACAAACATGCATAATAATTGCAAGATAATAAGGTTAGAAGTTACGGTATGCTCTTCGATATCAGGTCCTAAGAAAATTTTAAAATGTTTCACATTAAAATCCTAAATGATGCAACAATTCGATGGCCCAGAACCAGAATGTTCCAAGTCCATTTTACTTTCCCCCCCCCCCCAGGAGAGCTATTTTAAGCTCCTGACATTCAAAGCTTCATGAAACAATTTGGAATAGCTTCATAGCAACCTTATTTACAATTTTGTTTTGGTTTATATGGTCATGAACTGGAACACAATGAAACACAGATTTCTTTCTTATAAAAAGTTGGAGTTAAAACAGTCTGCTTCTCAGCCATCGAATTCTCAATCTAAACAGTTTCCGGAAATAAAGAAACCTATGTATACTAGACACGCATTATGGTACTTCAGTTGAGAGAGCGCCTAGGAAAGATACAGTCCTGAATAAGGGAAAGAACATGAAATAGATGTGAAGGAGGATGTAATAGATCCAGTAGGTAGTAGGACTTTATAAAGTAAATGGAACGTTTCTTTGCAAGAATACAAGTAGTTGGCTGCATGCAATCTGGACTTCAGAGGGACGTGAAACGAGTACATGACGAGAATCACAGGGCAATGGAATACGAATGGATAGAATTTTGAAAATAGAGACTGGCCTGTTTCTGCTATAAGAAAAGGCAGGACCAGTTGTTTAAAGCCATAAGTATATACTTGGATAGATGTATATATACATTAATAATAATAATAATAATAATAATAATAATAATAATAATAATAATATTTATTTATTTATTTATTTATTCTGGCGAAGTTAAGGTCATCAGGCCTTCTCTTCCACTCAGCCAAAAACAAAAGAAGCTGACACAATTTTACAGACTAATATTTAAAGAACACTAATAAAAATTTATATAGATATACAAGCACAAGTCGAGTACAATAATGCGAACATACTAAATAATAATTACAAAATAATAAGAGGCTAGAAGTTACACTCAATGAATATGCAAGCGGTAAGTGAGCCAATATTACAAATTACAAGAATAACAAATTCAAATGTAAATTATAACTATACAACAGTGAGGAAAATTACATATATACACATATAGGCTACACACAAAGGAGAATTAAACCTGAATACTGGTCACATGTTTACATACATACATACATACATACATACATACATACATTAATACATACATACTGTACATACTAGACATACACACATACATACATACATACGTGCATACATACATTAATACATACATACTGTACATACTAGACATACACACACATACATATATACATACATACGTGCATACATGCATACGTACGTACATACATACATACATACATACATACATACATACATACATACATACATACGTACATACGTACATACATGCATGAATGCATGCATACATACAGTACATACGTACATACATACGTACGTACATACATACGTACATACATACGTACGTACATACGTACGTACATACATACATACATACATACATACATACATACATACATACATACATACATACATACTATTGGTATTGACACTCATTTTTACTGAAATGTTTTATTCTTCTTCCTTGCCCCGGCTGCCACTAAGTAGTTTCCACAGCGAGTCCGTCTATAGTCCGGGTCAGCTTACTTCATACCCTAAGGGTGAAACCTAACCATTTTTCCCCCATTACTACATACGCTAGTGGATTGTGGTGATTTTCTAGTTTGCAGATTGAGTTTTCTTTTGCGAACTTCGTTTCGAATTTCGATAATGACAAATACTACAAATGGTAGTGATTTTGTAACTGTTATCTTGGCAGCTGAGACAGACGTTGTCGGTACTGGAGTTCCATTAAGTTAAAATTGCTCTAGATGTCTGAGCCGGTTACTGGAAGCTAGTGAAATTTGAAAACACTAATAATTAATTAATTAATATCAGAATTAATATTAATACATAATAGTTACTTTACTGTATGTGTTGCGTTGTTGTTATTCAAGACTATAGTCAGGTAAGTGTAAATAAATATAACATACTTGAGTGTGAAAATGCCACCGGCGTAGCTCAGTCGACTGAGACGCTTTCTCTGCCGGTCCAGAATTACACTTGGGAGTAGGTTCGATTCCCATTTGGGGTGATTGCCTGGTTGGGTCCCCCCCCCCCCGAGGTTTTTCCCAACTGTAAGATGAATGTTAGGTAATATGAGGCGTTCAGAGCTAAAGTGTATCAAGTCCATGAGACGTAGTTTTGAGATAATAGGACTTAAAGTTAACTTGCTCTAGTGGATCATCTAATTTCACTAGCAATAATTTTATTGCTTCATTCTCAAAATCTAGATTTATAAAATATAAACTGTTGTGATGTTAACTGATACAACGCTTTGGTGACTTGATCCACTATGGCTCAGAACATCGTGCACAAATAATAATCTGAGCCAAAAGTGGCTGGTGTCACCTACCGGACAATGATTGGAATTAAGAATTGATCCATTACTGCTCGAAAAAGATCCAACTTCAGACAATCAGAAAATGAATTAAACTCCTCATCTCGCCAAATACCATCTCGCTGTCATCAATTCCATCGACGCTAAATAAGCGAATAGTTGAAACAGCGTTGTTAGATAACCAAAACAACCATGGGCGTATATGGAAAGACTAAATATGTGAATTTTAGATACTTGTGTTGCCGCATTAAATTGGAATATGCAGCTCGGAATTTATGTACGTACAATGTAGCCTATACCGTTGCTTTGTGTTTCAGCATGTTCTCATTAAATTAATAGTTACCTTTTCAAGAAGAGCCCTAGCGTTATAAATTTATTTGATTCATCAGCATCGAAACACAAATCCGTGGCTGTCTGTATTCTGAGCCACATTATTTCATTGTGAATTAATTATAATCCAGTGCAAAGAGAGCTTACTCATTATCGTCGACCAAACTTGAAAGATAATACCCTTTCTCAATAATAACGAATCAATACTGAATCCGGGAGAGTTGGATTGATTGATTGAGCGCTTATATCTCATCTCCAGTTTCACGTGAAATATAATTAATGAAATACTTCATGATTTAATACTGCGGTTTTTTTAAATAATATTAACCACAACGCGGGAGCGAAATCCAGTTTTGTTTTCAATGCTCTAAGCCAGTATAAAACTCTAAAAATTTCTTTCTCAGTTCAGATTCAGGCATAGCTGAGTCTGATCACATTCCTCCCTAAAGGAACATTACTTCGATTCCCAAATAACTTGTGAGACTTGTGTTATATAAGAACAGAGATAGATTTTTCCTTTTATATTCCAACATTTTTCCCGATTCTCCATTTCATCGACTCTGACTATGAAAATCACTGTTATAGAAAAAAGGAAAGAAATCAAAAGCTTCACATGATCACGCGTTCCTACAAATGTAACGGAGAATTATTGAATAAGTGTACGAACTCAAAGTCTTTCATTCATTCATCATTCATTCATTCATTGTTCTGCCCAAGGGTAGGTATTTCACTGCAAACCCAGCTTTCTCCGATCTTTCCTATTTTCTGCCTTCCTCTTTGTCTCCTCATATGATCCATATATCTTAATATCGTCTATCATCTGATATCTTCTTCTGCCCCGATCTCTTCTCCCGTTCACCATTCTTTCCAGTGCATTCTTCAGTAGGCAATTTCTACCCAACCAGTGACCCACCAATTCCTTTTTCTCATCCTGATCAGTTTCGGGATCATTCTTTCTAAACCCACTCTTTCCAACACAGCTTCATTTCTTATTCTGTCTGTCCACTTCACACGTTACATTCTTCTCCATATCCACATTTCAAATGCTTCTATTCGCTTCTTTTCACTTCGTCGTAATGTCCATGTTTTTGCCCCATACAATGTCGCACTTCATGCAAAGCACTTCACTAGTCATTACCTTTGTTCGTTTCTCAGAGGTCCGCAGAAGATGCTCTTTTTTCTATTAAAAGCTTCCTTGCCCATAGCCATCCTTCTTTTATAGTATAGGTGTCCACTTGCTCTACTGGCTCACTTAGAATTCGCAAGCTTACCTTCTTTATGTTTCTTCCTATGACCATGGTCTTTGTCTTATTTGCATTTATCTTCATCCCATACAGTTCACAGCTGTCATTTAGCTCCAGTAGCATACTCTTTAGTAATAGGTATCTCCTCTTGTGCTAACAACGCCATATCAGCAACAAATCTTACGCATTTTATTCTTCTTCCTCCTACTATTACTCCTCCCATGTTCTGGAAACAATTCTTTACTAAATCCTCCAAGTAGATGTTGAACAAGGTAGGGGATAAAGGGTATCCTTTACATATTCCTCTCCCAATTTCACTACCTCCTGACATTTCTTCTATCCTCATTTCGTCTCGTTATTTCATACAAAGATTACTGAACAGCCTTCTCTCTTTTCAATCCGCACCTATTTTCTTTTGTTTTCCTATCATTTTATTCTAATCCACTCTGGCAAAAGCCTTTTCTAGCTCCAAAAATACTACAAACACTTCTTTATTCTTCTCTTGTATCTTTCGCCGATTGTTCGTAGTAGTACAATTGTATCTCTTGTGTCTTTTCCCTTCCTGAAGTCAAACTGCTCTTCTTATAACTATTCTTCCATCTTATAAATCTGTTAAGGGGACGCTAATATGATTTTTAAAATTTCTACTATTTGTATGAAATATAATCGACATAAACATGCCTGCAATGCTATGATCTGTACAAAATTTGGTACGATTAGGTCTAATAGTTTTGAATTTACATTTTTAATAGCAATTTAAGTATCAAGGGTGAAATGAAGATGTTTATAGCCTCGATTAAGGGGTTGCTGCCGAGGGCCTCTGGCCCGAGGGTGCAAGTGGCCCGAGGTTTAAACATAAAATTTCGCCAAAGGTTCATACATTATTTTGTGGCGCGCTAGTCCGTAATTGAATAAATTAAAACTTTTTGATAAGAGTTTTAAGTTAGAAATTAGCTTTGTGTTTGTATGTCTTGTTTAACGTGCTTTGTTTTGGTATCTAGGGACTGTGTATACTAAAAAAAAAAAGAATACGTAGAATAAAAATTATTCGTTGAGGGAGGCCATGCATGATGCTATTATTCCTTTGTTGTTAAGTTACTAGTCTCTGAATTTAATAACCGTATTACCTACTTTTTATCGTGTCCATTGAGAAATTGAACAATTTTGGACCAGTGCGCTAAAAATATGGTCTATATTATTATATAGAGGTCAATAAAAAAGCTTCTTGCGACAAAGTTTTCAAAATGTTTAGTTTTCAGGATTTGAACCGATATATGGTGTTATAGGCGGGAGGATAATGCAGGCTGAATGAAATGTTGACACATAAGAGGTAAAGTGTTGTCAAAAGAAAAAGTGGCCGCTCTCCAGAAACAAAGTTCCCTTCGGGTATCTTCGCTACATTTCGGAGACAGGCGATGTTACATGTTGTTTGACCACGTTGCCTGATATCTACAGTTATAATTAAATTATTCCGTGTGTTACTTGATGGTGTAATGGTAGCGTTCCGACCTGGTATTCGTGAGGTCCTGCGTTCGAATACAACCTAGTTCTTTTTATGTTGTTTATTGTTTTATTTTTAAGAGAGAGAGACAAAATACACATAATTGCTCCTTTCTTTTTTACGGTTATTTTAGTAATTAACATCAGATTCATTAATGTATTATGCCATGACTTTATCATTATGACATTGTGGCTGCAAATGGAAAGAAAAAAGATTTTATTCTCAACAGAAATATCTTTCGTGGCATAAATAAAACAAGCTTACTGGCGTCTGCCTTAGAACATTCAAACAATTAAGCGTTCGAAAAACAAAACAAAAAGCCACGAATCAATATTTAGTTTATCTTTCCCTTATCTTGATAACATCTTGCAGTCGAGTGGGCAAGGAATTGACTAGTCTTTGCAAATAGCGACTGTTCTTAGATATGATATTCCAGGCATTCTGAACATACATACATAAATACATAAGTGTTCTGCCCATGGGCAGGTCTTTCATTGCAAACCCAGCATTCTCCAATCTTTCCTATTTTCTGCCTACCTCTTAGTCTCCGCATATGATCCACATATTATCCTAATGTCGTCTATTATTTTTCTCAACCAGTGACCCAACCAATTCCTTTTTATCTTTCTAATCAGTTTTAGCATCATTCATTCTTCACCCAGTTTTTCCATCACAACTTCATTTCTTATTCTGTCTGTCCACTTCACACGCTCCGTTCTTCTCCACATCCACATTTCAAATGCTTCTAGTCATTTCTCTTCATTTCGTCGTGATGTCAATGTTTCTTCCCCATATAATACCACACTCCACACAGAGCACTTCACTAGTTTCTTCCTTAGTTCTTTTTCCAGAGGTCCGCAGAAGATGATCCTTTTTCTATTAAAAGCTTCCTTTGCTCATGTTTGCAGTTTTTCTTGGGAAGGATAAATGCGGTAACTTCCCGTTGCTTTCCGCATACCACTGTCTCTTTCGCATCTTATTAGATCCCAGGGGGCCAGATTAGAAGAGTATATTTGACTAATTGGGCCCTCCAGACTTCACTGAAATTCACCGCAAGGGTTAAATATTAGTTCTATCAGGATGTTTGACCCGATCAGAGACCGGGAAATCCCAATTAGCCTTTGCCCCCCGCATTCTGGACTAGCTTCTACTTATCATCAGAAAATCTTGGGGGAGGATTGGGCCAATTTTTCAACATATGTTTCCATACTTGTGCCCTCGTAGCTCAGCGGAAGAACTTCGGAATTTAGGTGTCAAAGTGTCAGGTTTAATTCCTCGTCACTCCTTTTCATTTTATTGTGGTTCAAGATAGTATAATGTAATAATATAAAAAGAAAAACTAAAATCAGTATTATGCAACTGTATTGTTCCAAACCTAATATTAAATTTATGTTATTTATATCGCTAAAGAACGATAATTGAATATAAATTATAACGCGAATGTTGTTTATGTCGCTAAAGAACGAAAACAATATAAATAACTTGAATATTATTTATACAGTATCACTAAAGAACCATAACGGAGTATAAATGCTAAATATCTGTTTGTTTAATTAATATAAGATATTATATATATTTAATTATTTAAATAAAATAACCTATTTTACAAAGAAAAATGGTTATTCGTATTATAATAATTACATAAAATACAGATTATTTATATCGCGAAAGAACAATAACAATATAAATAACTTAAATACTATTTATAACGCTAAAGAACGAACACAGAATATAAATGATAACTTGAATATTATTTATATCGTTAAAGAACGATAACAGAATATAAAAAACGTGAATATTATTCATATCGTTAAAGAATTATAACAGAATACAAATGATGACTTGAATATTATTTATATCTCTAAAGAACGATAACAGAATACAAAAAAATATAACTTGAATATTATTTATATCGCTAAAAGAATGATAACAAAATATAAATAACTTGATATCGATAAAGGACGATAACAGAATATAAGTGATAATTTGAATATTATTTATATCGCTAAAGATCGATTAAAAAATAAAATGAACATTTGAGGAAGGCCCGAATCCACAACCTTCGAATCATTAACCAAGCACTCTACTGCTGGTCTACGAGGCACAGATATGGAATGCTTACATAGTTCTGGAACTGCTCCTACAAGCATATGCATCGTGTAACATCGCCGTGACCCGAAGTGGACT
Source organism: Periplaneta americana (assembly GCF_040183065.1). Classification (NCBI taxonomy): domain Eukaryota; kingdom Metazoa; phylum Arthropoda; class Insecta; order Blattodea; family Blattidae; genus Periplaneta; species Periplaneta americana. The sequence goes on along the minus strand of NC_091122.1, from coordinate 130,576,833 downwards.
TGGAAAATATTCGTTGTTCAAGAGTGCGGCCACTTTTTTTTTTTTTTTTTGACAACTGTACAACTGTACAATTACCTACGATTTTGTTAGCGATAAATTGGCAACATGATCTGAGTCACCCGCTGTGAAGTAACTGTTAGCATGCCTGACCATGAAACGAGCGGGACCGGGTTGAAATCCTGTATGATACAAATTACTTGGTTGAGGTCTTCCCGAGATTTTCCTTCAACCAATTAATGGCAAATTCTGGGTAACTTTCGGCGCTGGACCCTTGACTCGTTTTGCTGGCATTATTACCTTGATGTTATTCGGATACTGATAACAATAGCAGTTGGTAAAGCGTCGTAAAATAACCAAAAGTACAAAATAATAAAAAAAACATATCTGCCACATCACGCAGAGTTATATAAATCTGTGCACCAGCCATCAGTTCGTGTGTTGTTAAATTTTCACCTGTATTACCATAATACCTAAACGTTCTAAAATACTGACGACATCTTCAAGACTCCTCAGTGGCAGGACTTGGAAAAGTGTAACTCATCTGAATATGCTTCCTTCCATATTTTTTCTAAAATGTAAAGACAAATATCGTAATGAACTATAAAAGTAGAATGTACGTACCTGTACTTGTACCCAAATTTTCGAATCCTCAATTTATTGGTTTAGTCTACTTCTTTTAGCAACCTGCACTTTGGTACCAGATATTGCTATGA